>NC_069501.1:315185839-315785839 GCF_027579735.1 Bombina bombina
GAAGAAATACACTGAAAATAGCATGACAATAAAGAGGTAATTTTAATTTCTGCTGCAACTGAATCATGATAGTTTAATGTTAGTTGGGCTATTCCTTTGAACTATCAGCTTAAGATTATATTGAATCAAGCATCAATTCGAATTTTAAAATCCTTGTCTAAAATATTACACTGTGTGTCCTAATATCAGCATCAATATTTATCTTTAATACTAATTTCACATATACATACTTTTAAAGTATAAAACACAATGTAACAAATGGCACTTGCAAGTTCTGATGAGTGATCAATGACAGAAGTATCAAGCAATTTGATTAGTTAGTGATAGTTTCAAATGTATATTTGAATCAGATTGGCTAATGTCATAAATCATGTGATTATGCATATTCCAATCAAAAGTGGTGGAAAATTAAACTAGTGTGTTTTAGGAGTTTGCGTCATAATTAGTGCGAAAAGTGTTGCATCAAATTTGGTGCAAAGTGGAGAGTGGGACTTGTATTACATGGCTTAAACATCATGCACATAGATTTTTCACAAAAAATAAATAGGAAGTTAGCTATATTATGTTGTGTATTTATTTCATTTTTATCTCTATATCTATTAGTGTGACAAGTTTGGTGCAAAACTTTTTAACAAATTTGTAGAAATAATATTGTCCCCTTGTTTTGTAATGAGAGACAAATTTGTAGCATAATCCATAAGTAGTAATGTATTTTTCATTTGTATCCCTATATCTACTAGTGCACCAAATGTGTATCAATAATATTGTTTGATTTAGAAAGGGTATACAATTTTAAAAGAGTTTCTAATTTACTTTTATTATTTAATATACTTCATTCTCTTTCAGCATCAAACATAAGCTTTCTGTGTTTTCAGACTCCCATTGAGTTCTATGGCATAAGTGACCTCAAGGGTGGCCGATTGAAAACTAGGTACGCTGCGTCGGAATAGACGTGGGTGTACCTGTTAAATGTTTGATAAATTGGGAAAAGGGTCAAATAGAGTTGAATCTTAATTTTAAACATCTGTAATGACGCAAGCATCGATCTGTGTCGGATTGAGATCGCGGGATCGTATTTTTCATCACAAATTTCAACATTTAACAATCTTGATGCTTTGTTAACTTCGGCAAATCAATCTCGCGCCATATTCGATGCAGAATTTCAATCGTATTATATGTTAAAGCTTTGAGAAGTCGAGGTCAAAGAGGCAACCTTTAAGGCAAGCAATCAGTGATCCTAGGGGTTGATTAAAATTCTTTCGAAAAATGTATCAAATTATTTAGCTACTAAAATCTCCATAACATTTTTCTGTTCAAAACCATTACATTTGTTTTTCTAAAAGATTGTGATTAACACACTTGTTGGTATGTGGCTATGAGGCTGATAGAGGGGTTGCATGGACACAGGTCTAATCAGATGTTCATTTTTGTTATTCTTATTCATCTTATTTGCATCCTTATTAATGAAATAATAATAATAATAATAATAAATGATTTATTGTTTATAATAATATTACAGCTACTACCACTAATATTATAATTGAATATTCAATCAAATGTAATGAAATATGACATGCACGTTCACATTATAGTATTACTTCAACACTGCACTCATGAAAGGTTTTCAGACCCTATGTTATAGAAGACATTTGGGAAATATACTCTACAATACTCTTCTGATGTAAAGAGGGTTAAAACAAATCGTATTGCCTCTTTGAAATGTAACAAGAGACATACTTTGATATTGCTTTAACAAAATAAAGTGTAATGAATATAATGTATTTTTTTTTAAGCTTTACAAATGCAAAAACATTTTTAAAATTTTCATTTTTTTAATACTATTAGCTTGCCAGTAGAACAATAAGAATAAAAGTAAACCAGGTCTAAATTGTGGACAATCTGCATCAGCAGGTTAAATAAACCAATAAAGAATTAATTCAAAGTGATATTATGTAAGCAGTTCCCAAAGATAGTTTGCTGTTTAATGAATAATACATAGTCTGCAGAATGACAAAATCACCAGGGACCTCTACAATCAAGGACATTCAATGTAATTTTTCTTTGTTTATAATTATTTCATTTTCAAATATTCATACATCAAAAATGTAAAAGTCAACAAAAATGGAAAAAGCCACCATACTGTGTCAGTTTTTCTTATGCAACTTGAAATCTAGTTTTTATGATCTTATGCCACAAAATAATTGAAAACATTGATGCAAATGTTGTTTTTATTCAATAATTAAGAACCGTATTTGTAATTAAATTAAAATACCATGAAATCTTAGCAATAGACACACTGCTTACTATAAATGTTTTAGTGCAGTAATTGCTGTTGTATGTCCTGTTTTGAACTATTCTAACCATATTAATATATTTATTGCAAGATATTTTCTTCTTAAATAAACACACGCCTATTGAATTTTAAGCCTTAGCAGACATTTGGAATGCAGACGGCAAAATGACAGCATTTTGTTTAAAAGGCAAATTTGTTTTTCTAAACCTCATACAGAGTAAACAAAGCATTTAGATTTTCATATATAAAAATATAAAATCCAAAAGTGCCCCCCCAAAAATATAGAAAGTCTATACATATCTAATTTCCTTTATTTCCTTTGGTCTCTGTGAAGAGAATGTTAAAAAAATGAAGCATGACAAATGATATAATGGTCCACTAAACAACTTCTTTTGTTATAATTACTGAGTATTAAATATAAAATACCTGGGTTTATTTACACACCTGGCATTGGCTTCTATGATATATACTCAGTCATTCTTTAGATGATACATGCCAACATTGGCTTTCTAAGCACCCATGGTATTTGAATACCGATGCTCTGGCCACATGTTGTGTATGTTCATATGACCCTAAAACAGGGATAGTGTTTACTAGAATTTGAATTGCAAAACTTCTTCTATTCAAAACAGAAATTCAGAGTACAATCTATCAAGCAAAGACACAAAGAAAATAAAAAGCGCAGAAACAAACCAGAAACAATGGAATAATTGCTGACTAGCTGTAAACTATAAGAAAGTATACAAAGAAATATTCATTTTAAGATAGGCAGTGTACGAAACAGTCCCCAATAGTGATAATATAAGTTATATGATACTAATATCCATAGCCTTAGGAGGAGATATAAAACAAGTCACATCTCAGTTCTTCAGCACAGGAGAGTGGATCAAAATAAACGCTCATTCTGGCAAAACATTTCAAGTATTTCAATTACATCGGCACTGTGGTAGATGGCATTGAAATGCTGCTCCTTATAGCGGGACCCACACAGTGTTCCTTACATGGCGCTCAAAAACAACATTAAGAAAAGAGCTAATCTTCAACTCACGGTGATGTTTATTAAAATGATAAAATCAATTAAAATTGCACTTACAAGATGTATATGAAGTTACAGCATATCTTAAAAACATGGAATTGTGGAACCTTTTTAGAGCACAAGTGAAAACAGTTTACTTTCAACTCATAATACCAGTTCAAGCAGAGCCACACAAAAAGCTTACCTCTAGCGCAGTTAACGCTCAAGTGGGAGCATTGAATAGCACTCAAATTGTGACCTGGTCCCAAATCTTAATGATTATGAAGAATTGGATACTGACAGCAATCTTTTTTTTGAGGAACAATTCCAAAGCCCAGAGGAAATTGTTGGTTCAAAGGAAATTAAAGAAATATGTACTTTAGGAAATTAACTGAATTTGTCTATAATGAGCCTACAATCTAAAAAATAAGTGTTTATTTGTGATATATTTTTCATAGAGAATATGGTGTTGTCCTAGAGTGTGCCTTTGCTGATTTTGATTAACCAGCAGATTAATTGCTCTTAGGTCTAGATGATGTTTTTCTGCCAATAAAAATAATATTTAAGTTCCATGATATAGTTTTATATAGTTTTTTCTTCATATTTATCAGCATAGGACATTGATTATAAATAGTCAGTCAACACTTTGCCAGGTCCAGTAAGAACTGCACTACATTTACCGGGTCCTGGAGCTCATTAGGAGTCACGTAATGGGGAGTGGTGGGTGAGCTATTCCTGAAGGGTCTGAGAATGTGAAGGATGGAAGCTGGCAGTGCTATGTGCGCTGTTTACTTCTGCATATTTACAGAACTGTATGTGTGCTAAGGAAAGCATTATTTACACATTCCATATAAGAAGTGCTCTCTGCTGTACCTTTGCGTTAATTTTGACTGGTAGGTGTTAAAAGGTCTTCTCTGTCTCCGATTTAGTGCTTGGTTATTTTTGTATGTAGACCAAGGTAATCTTGTTTCTTGCCTGTCTTACTGCTATGGACCCTGGCAAGTTACCTGGATTCTGTTACCTGTCTGACACCTATCTGCATTGTCTAAAAACCTTTGGAACTGTACCTTGCCTTTTGAGCTTTTTATCTCCATTGGTTTTGATGTATGACTTTTGATTGAATACTTTGGTTCTGACTTTTGGCTTCCTTTTTGACTACTCACCGGATTTGCCTAAGCATACCTGCATACTCAATTACTCATCTAGAGAGATCTACCACTTAGATCAACTTTTTCCCTGCAGAGCATCTGCTTCTTTAGTTCCAGTCTATAACACGGGTAATTGTCTTATTACCTTATACACTGTCATACAAAGTCTTGCACATGTAACTCAACATAATCTAAATTGGACCAGAATTGGATGTTTTGCTCAATCCTAGGAGACTAGAATCTATTGTGATTTTTTGATACAGAGTGTTCTCCATCTGAAAACCTTTTTCTGAGATTGAAGAAAGGAAGGAAGCCACAACTATATATAATATTTAAAATGTTAACTGGAATTTTTAGACAGGAAGGGGTTGATCACAAACTTTTAGAACAATGTATCAAATTATTTTCAACAGAAATTTACCATTATAGTCTATGGGATTTTTGTTGATAAATAATTTGATACATTTTTCAAAAGGATTGTGTTTGACCCCTACATTTTTAAAATGTTTTTTGACAAAACATGGTGTCATCTGTTAACATTGCATGTAATGTATATAGCTGAGGTCTTATGTATCAAAAATAATTAAAAATATGTCACGGGCATAAAAGAACACAAGAGAGAGTGAAACCCAGACTCAAGCAACAATTATCTCTGCTAAGATAGACAGACGCATACTAGAAACAATAAAACAAAATGCAAATAACCACACTGAAACTTGTGTCTCAATCCTAGGAATAGATAAAAACCACTTAGATTAATCACCCTTAAAGTCCAATTTCCTTTTCATTTGTAGCTTCTGTAGCATATTGGCGTTTTGTAAGGACACATGGTGCTTTAATCAACCCAAGACTCATGCAAGCTCACAACTTCAAGTCCAGAAGTAGTAGTTTTAAGACCACTGCTTCTTAAGTTCTCAGTCATCTCATAAGTAGTGGGCCTTTATACATGTGCATAAACCTGGGGAGCAGTAACTAGTCCTAAATAAGAAAAACATTTTAAGCAAAAAGGGTTTTATGGTTAAAGTGTAAGAGATGAAACAGAAAGTACTAGAATAATCACTGAATCAGGTTTCTAGATAGAACTTATTAGTACTTTTGTGAGCAAAAAAAAAGCATATATCTTGCTAAACATGTTTTCTCTATGTGTTCTCTTGTAGTAGAAAAAGCTTCAGTTGTTGCACATTATTACAATGCAATAAATAATTTATTATACTAAAATTCAAAAATAATAGTATCAACAAAGTTTTCAAAGTTATATGTCATAAACTATCTTAATGTACTAGTTGTATATAATAGCGTACAGAAACAATAAATTAAATCAAGAGTTTTTAATAAATCTTTTAATTATTATACATACATTTGTATTCTCTTTAAAATAGTGTAAAATATTGGCAAATGCAACTTTGTATCTGCATTACCATTAGATATTTTATTGTATGGCTGGTAAATTTGAATACGTATTTTAAAATATTCAATATTTTTTCATTTTTATTTTAAGCAGCAATGGTCTCCAATCCTATGATCATCTTGTAGAATAATTTACGCCTAGATTTAGAGTTCTGCATTAGCCATCAAAACCAGCGTTAAGGGGTCCTAACGCTGCTTTTTGGCCGCCCGCTGGTATTTAGAGTCAGTCAGGAAAGGGTCTAACGCTCACTTTCCAGCCGCGACTTTTTCATACCGCAGATCCCCTTACGCCAATTGCGTATCCTATCTTTTCAATGGGATCTTCCTAACGCTGGTATTTAGAGTCTTGGCTGAAGTGAGCGTTAGAACTCTAACGACAAAACTCCAGCCGCAGAAAAAAGTCAGGAGTTTAGAGCTTTCTGGGCTAACGTCGGTTTATAAAGCTTTTAACTACTGTGCTCTAAAGTAGACTAACACCCATAAACTACCTATGTACCCCTAAACCGAGGTCCCCCCACATCACCGCCACTATAATAAAAAAATGTAACCCCTAATCTGCCGACCGGACACCGCCGCCACCTACATTATCCCTATAAACCCCTAATCTGCTGCCCCTAACACCGCCGACACCTACATAATATTTATTAACCCCTAATCTGCCCCCCAATGTCGCCACTACCGTACCTACACTTATTAACCCCTAATCTGCCGACCGGACCTAACCGCTACTATAATAAATGTATTAACCCCTAAAGCTAAGTCTAACCCTAACCCTAACACCCCCTAAGTTAAATATAATTTAAATCTAACGAAATAAATTATTTCTTATTAAATAAACTAATCCTATTTAAAACTAAATACTTACCTATCAAATAAACCCTAATATAGCTACAATATAACTAATAATTCCATTGTAGCTATTTTAGGATTTATATTTATTTTACAGGCAACTTTGTATTTATTTTAACTAGGTACAATAGCTATTAAATAGTTATTTACTATTTAATAGCTACCTAGTTAAAATAATTACAAAATTACCTGTAAAATAAATCCTAAACTAAGTTACAATTAAACTTAACACTACACTATTAATAAATTAATTAATTAATTAACTAAACTACCTACAATTACCTACAATTAAATCAACTAAACTAAATTACAAAAAAAACAAACACTAAATTACAAAAAATAAAAAAGATTACAAGAATTTTAAACTAATTACACCTACTCTAAGCCCCCTAAAAAAATAACAAAGCCCCCCAAAATAAAAAATGCCCTACCCTATTCTAAAATAAAAAGTTAACAGCTCTATTACCTTACCAGCCCTTAAAAGGGCTTTTTGCTGGGCATTCCCCAAAGAAATCAGCTCTTTTGCCTATAAAAAAAACATACAATACCCCCCCTAACATTACAACCCACCACCCACATACCCCTAATCTAACCCACCCAAACCCCCCTTAAAAAACCTAACACTAAGCCCCTGAAGATCTCCCTACCTTGTCTTCACCCAGCCGGGTATCACCGATCCATCCAGAAGAGGGTCCGAATTCTTCATCCTATCCGGCAAGAAGAGGTCCTCCAGAGGGTCCAAAGTCTTCATCCAGGCGGCATCTTCTTCCATCCGGAGCGGAGCGAGTCCATCTTGAAGCAGCAGGCGCGGATCCATCCTCTTCTTCCGACGTCCTAACACCGAATGAAGGTTCCTTGAAATGACGTCATCCAAGATGGCGTCCCTCGAATTCCGATTGGCTGATAGGATTCTATCAGCCAATCGGAATTAATGTAGGAAAAATCTGATTGGCTGATTGAATCAGCCAATCAGATTCAAGTTCAATCGGATTGGCTGATCCAATCAGCCAATCAGATTGAGCTCACATTCCATTGGCTGTTCCGATCCGCCAATAGAATGCGAGCTCAATCCGATTAGCTGATTGGATCAGTCAATCCGATTGAACTTGAATTTGATTGACTGATTCAATCAGCCAATCAGATTTTTCCTACCTTAATTCCGATTGGCTGATAGAATCCTATCAGCCAATCAGAATTCGAGGGACGCCATCTTGGATGACGTCATTTCAAGGAACCTTCATTCGTCGTTAGTCCATCAGTGAGGAAGGATGGCTCCGCGTCGGCTGCTTCAAGATGGACCCGCTCCGCTCCGGATGGAAGAAGATAGAAGATGCCGCCTGGATGAAGACTTTGGACCCTCTGGAGGACCTCTTCTTGCCGGATAGGATGAAGACTTCGGACCCTCTGGAGGACTTCTTCTTCCAGGATTGGATGAATACTTCGGACCCTCTTCTGGATGGATCGGTGATACCTGGCTGGGTGAATACAAGGTAGGGAGATCTTCAGGGGGGTAGTGTTAGGTTTATTTAAGGGGGTTTGGGTTAGAGTAGGGGTATGTGGGTGGTGGGTTGTAATGTTGGGGGGGGGTATTGTATGGTTTTTTTACAGGCAAAAGAGCTGATTTCTTTGGGGCATGCCCCGCAAAAAGCCCTTTTAAGGGCTGGTAAGGTAATAGAGCTGTTAACTTTTATTTTAGAATAGTGTAGGGCATTTTTTTATTTTGGGGGCTTTGTTATTTTTTTAGGGGGCTTAGAGTAGGTGTAATTAGCTTAAAATTATTGTAATCTTTTTTTATTTTTTTGTAATTTAGTGTTTGTTTTTTTTGTAATTTAGTTTAGTTGATTGAATTGTAGGTAATTGTAGGTAGTTTAGTTAATTAATTTATTGATAGTGTAGTGTTTAATTGTAACTTAGGTTAGGATTTATTTTACAGGTAATTTTGTAATTATTTTAACTAGGTAGCTATTAAATAGTAAATAACTATTTAATAGCTATTGTACCTAGTTAAAATAAATACAAAGTTGCCTGTAAAATAAATCTAAATGGTAAAATAGCTACAATATAATTATTTGTTATATTGTAGCTATATTAGGATTTATTTTACAGACAAGTATTTAGCTTTAAATAGGATTAATTTATTTAATAAGATTTAAAGTGGATGTAAAGTCACTGATAGCCAACAATCATAACTGCTGTATCATACAAAAATAGCATAAGTTTAAATCATGATTTTTTAAAATACATAATATTATATCGATTTATATACTTAGATAATTCCAAACGTCTTGCGTTCTCCCTCCGCCCGCCATTTTGTTCTGCGTTTATAACTTTGATTGACATTTCCCTAAACTAATAATTTGCCGTACCCCGTGGCGTCCAGCCCCTTTTTAATAACGTCACTCATGAATTTATGCACATGCGTCTTTTATATGCGCAAGCGTAAATCAACTTCAACTGGATTTCGATGCGCTGCGCGTTCACGCTTGAAGCATGCGCATATAAAGCCCGCAGCCACAACCAGACTACTATGTTGCTTTGAGAACATACCCGCTCGCTACGCATGCGCACAAAAATTAGCTGTCACGATCGTGAGTACACCCTTATTTATAAATGCATGCGCAATTGCCGAAGTATATCTTGAACGCGTGCGCATAGACGGCAATAAATTTGAAACGCATATGCACAAAAAGGAGCAATCGTGAGCGCGCATTGCTAATACGTCATAGAGCGGGTGGGACCGCTCTAGACTTTATGCAAGGAAAAGAAGGGAAGTTATGGATGGGAGGAGCTCGGAATCAAAACGGAGGTAAGTTACAAACTTGAATATAATGTTAAATTTTAGATATTTGAAGCAAATAACAATGCGGTATTAATAAAATAGTAAATAAGAATCGATTTTTATTGTCAATATGTAAAAAATTTACATTCACTTTAATTTATTTCGTTAGATTTAAATTATATTTAATTTAGGGGGGTGTTAGTGTTAGGATTAGACTTAGCTTCAGGGGTTAATACATTTATTAGAGTAGCAGCGAGGTACGGTTGGCAGATTAGGGGTGAATACTTGAATTAAAGTGTCAAAGATGTTAGGGAGGGCAGATTAGGGGTTAATAAAATTTATTATAGGGGTTGCGAGACGGGAATGCGGCGGTTTAGGAGTTAATAGATTTATTATAGTGGCGGCGAGATCCGGTCGGCAGATTAGGGGTTAATAAGTGTAGGTAAGGTAGCGGCAACATTGGGGGGGCAGATTAGGGGTTAATAAATATAATATAGGGGTCGACGGTGTTAGGGGCAGCAGATTAGGGGTTCATAGGGATAATGTATGTTGCGGCGGTGTCCGTAGATTAGGGGTTAATAATATAATGCAGGGGTCAGCGATAGCGGGGGCGGCAGATTAGGGGTAATAAGTGTAAGGTTAGGGGGTGTTTAGACTTGGGGTTCATGTTAGGGTGTTAGGTGCAGACTTAGGAAGTGTTTCCCCATAGGAAACAATGGGGCTGCGTTAGGAGCTTAACGCTGCTTTTTTGCACGCGTTAGGTTTTTTTTCAGCTCAAACTGCCCCATTGTTTCCTATGGGGGAATCGTGCACGAGCACGTTTTTCAAGCTGGCCGCTACCGTAAGCAACGCTGGTATTGAGAGTTGAAGTGGCGGAAAATTATGCTCTACGCTCCCTTTTTGGAGCCTAACGCAGCCATTCAGACAACTCTAAATACCAGCGTTATTTAAAAGGTGCGGGGGAGGACTTCCGGTGGGTGGGCGCAAGAGAAGGACGCAGCTTGCAGAGCTCTGAGAGAATGTTCGAATTATCGGAATAAAAATCGATAATTTTTGGCCCAAACAAGTCACTTTCCTTGAGAGGGGGAGCAACTCGACCTGTCCGGACACAGTGTGACAAGGAGCGACGAAATCTGCTCCCCTGCCGAAAAGTCAAAAGAAGAAGAGGACGGAGCACCGAGATAAGTGAGTTGCAGCCGCGGCAAAGAGTGGAGCACAGACCGGTGGCACAAATATCACACAAGCCGGTGGCGATCGACTACACATAGCCGGGTGCAGAACGAACCTCTGGGAAATAACAACTGAAGCTCCAGACTGCTCAGGTCAGTAGCGGTGTGCACCGCGGCAGCCATTTTATATCTATCTGCGCAGTTAGCATTACACTGAGTAGCACCCATTACAAACTTTCTTGAAAGAAAAACATTAGCATTGCAAAACTCTACTCAGCACCTGGGACTTAACACCTTCTCTACCGAGAAGCCCTGAGCAGCTATCAATAGGGGGTTAAAGACACAGGACAGCAACTGTTATTGCACCACATGGCTCGCACCTGAACACCTACGACTATAGGCACGCCACAGATTGTGAGGTTATACTTACCTGAAAGTTTGGGAACAGGAAAGTAATTACTTACAAAGGCTCAAACCCACAGACTGATCCCTTTAATTGACTTTTAAATGGGCCTACATTATATCATGATGGAGTAGAGTCCTGAGGCCTCCCCCACTGTGACCCCCCTGCCTCTATACCCCCCCCCCCCAGAAAACCATCTCAGTCTGTATATGTAACACAGGTGTGAGTGAAGGAGAGACCATAAGCTGAACTAGTGGAGTGGGTAGTTTATAACTCCAGTGCCTGCATGCAAAGATATTATACTCCATTCACTAGACAAACTGGCAAGATGTCTAAGCAGCTGCGTCAGCAAGATAGGAGACAGAAAAGTCAAGCAGACTTGCATCCGCCATTAAACCCAGACGATACACTATCAGACCCTGAACCGCAGGACATACATCCAATAGTCTCTCAATTATCTGCATTGTTCTTGCCGAAGATTGAGCAGATGCAAAGATACCCTATCCTCAGACTTTAAGGCCTTTTCAACGAGATTGACAACTGTAGAGCAGAAGATAGCAGATACAGAGACACAACAAAGGGAATCTGCGATAAGTATCACACGACTACAAAAGCAAAATAAAATACTGCACGAAAAACTTGATGACTTGGAGAACAGGTCCCGCCGCAATAATGTTAGGGTGGTGGGCCTCCCAGAAGCGGTGCCAAATGCCGTGCTGGTGGACTTTGCAGAGACTACTTTACCCAAGTTACTTGGCATTTCAAGCAATCATACTCCCTGCATTGTTGAAAGGGCACATAGGGTTGGAGCTATGGTGCAAAATAACGATCAAAGATCATTACCAAGACAAGTGATGATAAAATATCTCAACTTTAAAGATAAAACCCTAAAGGGGACAATCTCTTATAGTTATAAATTTTTAACAGAGACGGATAAGCCTAAAAATCACGTATAGATACATAAATGGGAAAAAGAGATTGGTACCCAGCTGGAAAACACAGAATGGAATCATATTTTTATAAAGACAGCTGAGACTTCAGTATCCTCAAATATTCAAGAACTCAATTATAAAGTATTAACCAGATGGTATCTGACACCAGCCAGATTGCATAGCATCTACCCGAACGCATCAAAATATTGCTGGAGGGGGTGTGGTATGGACAATGAAACATATATGGTGGGATTGCCCATCGATTCAGAGGTTGTGGTCGGGCACCTCCTCCTGTATTCAGTTTATTTTAAATAAAACAATCCAATTGGACATATATAACGCCCTTATGAACAAACCTATTAATGGTATTTGTAAAATCAAAGCCAAACTTATAATATATATATTAAATGGCACTAAATCTATTATAGCACGTAATTGGAAGAATTGGGAAGTTCTAAATGAAGACATGCTAATACCCAGAGTAAACGAGTTATTGGAGCTTGAAGAGTTCTCATACAAAAAATCTAAAAGGGAGGACTATTTCCTAATGATACGTTTCTACTGGGAAACATTTTTAAATAAAGACAAAGCATAGGGAGTGCGCGGGTGGGGGGGGCGTGGAATGGAGGGGAGAGAGCTTATGTTGTTTTTTTTTTTCTTTCCTTTTTTTTTTTTTGTTTTTGTCTTGTGTAATGTCTTTATTCTTTTTTTTTAAGATATTAATAAATATAATAAAGCAAAGTGCTGCGGTTTCAATCCCAATACTTGTTTTATATTTTCCGGTGAGTAAACATATAGTATATGGGAGAGAGACAACAGCTACAAAAAAAATAAAAAATAAAATAAAAAAATAAACCTATTAACCCCTACACCACAAGCCCCCACAACAAAATATACTTAAATAAACTATTAACCCCTAAATCGAAAGCTCCCACAACGAAATATACTG
Source organism: Bombina bombina (assembly GCF_027579735.1). Classification (NCBI taxonomy): domain Eukaryota; kingdom Metazoa; phylum Chordata; class Amphibia; order Anura; family Bombinatoridae; genus Bombina; species Bombina bombina. The sequence goes on from NC_069501.1 coordinate 315,198,784, forward strand.
TAATAAACTATTAACCCCTAAACCTAACGCCTCCTAACTTTAATTTGAAACTTACCTGTCAAATTAAATAAATAATTTTAAACTAACAATTAAACTAAGATAATTATTAAACTACAATTAAACTAACAATTAAATTAAACTAAACTACACATTAAAAAATCCTAACACTACTCTAAAAGTTACAAAAAGTATCTAATAAAAAAATAATAATAATAATAATTACGAAAAATAAGAAAATGGCATTTGATAGAAGATAGAAGAGGCCGCCTGGATGAAGACTTCTTGCTGCATGGATGAGGACTTCGCCAACTGGATGGATCCTTCAAGCGGGACTTCAAGAACTGTAAGTGGATTGTCAGGGGTTAGTGTTAGGTTTTTTTAAGGGTTTTTTGGGTGCGTTTTATTTTTAGTTTAGGGTCTGGGCATGTAAAAGAGCTAAATGCCCTTTTAAGGGCACAGCCCATACAAATGCCCTTTTCAGGGCAATGGGGAGCTTAGGTTTTTTTAAAATATTTATTTTATTTGGGGGGGTTGGTTGTGGGGGTGGTGGGTTTTACTGTTGGGGGTGTTTTTTTTTTTTTTTACAGGCAAAAGAGCTGATATCTTTGGGGCAAAGCCCCGCAAATTAGTAGTTTATTGTAGGCTAGGGATTTTTTTATTTTGGGGGGTGCTTTTTTATTTTGATAGGGCTGTTAAAAAAAAAAATAAAACCTAAGCTAGCTACAAATGTAACTATTAGTTATATTGTAGCTAGCTTAGGTTTTATTTCACAGGTAAGTAAATATTTAGTTTTAAATAGGTATTATTTAGTTAATATTTGTAACTTAAGTTTAGCTCTATTTTAATTATGTTAAATTAAGGTGGTGTTGGGGTTAGGGTTACATTAGGGTTAGGGCTAGGTGTTAATGGATTTATTTAGTGGTAGTGATGTGGGAGGCCAGACGTTTAGGAGTTAATAACTTTAGTATAATGGCGGCAACATCGGGAGCGGCAGATTAGGGGTTAATAGTTTTATGTAGGTGGCAGCGATGTTGGGAGTGGCAGATTAGGGGTTAATAACTGTATGTAGGTGGCGGTGATGTTGGGGGTGGCAGATTAGGGGTTAATAATTGTATGTAGGTGGCAGTGATGGTTGGGGTGGCTGATTAGGGGTGTTTAGACTCGGGGTTTATGTTAGGGTGTTAGGTTTAAACGTAACTTTTTATTTCCCCATAGACATCAATGGGGCTGCGTTACGGAGCTTTTGTTTCCGCAATCGCAGGTGTTAGGCTTTTTTTTGCCGGCTCTCCCAATTGATGTCTATGGGGAAATCGTGCACAAGCACGTCTAAGCAGCGCTTGATTTCAGTGCTGTATGGAGCTCAACACCACTATATTGCCCGCACAAGCCTGCTTTTTTTAAACTTGTAATAGCAGCACTATAGGGAAGGGAAATAATGCTACTTTTTTTTTTTTTTTGGGTGGGTTTTATTTTTAGTTTAGGGTCTGGTCATGTAAAAGAGCTAAATACCCTTTTAAGGGCACAGCCCATACAAATGTCCTTTTCAGGGCAATGGGGAGCTTAGGTTTTTTAGATAGTTATTTTATTTGGGGGGGGTGGTTGTGGGGGTGGTGGGTTTTACTGTTGGGGGGTGTTTTGTATTTTTTTTGCAGGCAAAAGAGCTGATATCTTTGGGGCAAAGACCCACAAAAGGCCCTTTTAAGGACCATTAGTAGTTTATTGTAGGCTAGGGTTTTTTTGGTTCTGGGGAGGCTTTTTTATTTTGATAGGGCTGTTAGATTAGGTGTAATTATTTTTATTTTTTGATAATTTGTTTCTTATTTTTTGTAATTTAGTGTTTTTTGTTGTTGTAATATTAGGTTTTGGTGTAAGGCAGGTTAGGTTTTATTTCACAGGTAAGTTTGTATTTATTTTAACTAGGTAGTTAATAAATAGTTAATAACTATTTACGAACTAATCTACCTAGTTAAATAAATACAAACTTACCTGTGAAATAAAAATAAAACCTAAGCTAGCTACAAATATAACTATTAGTTATATTGTAGCTAGCTTAGGTTTTATTTCACACGTAAATTTGTATTTAGTTTTAAATAGGTATTATTTAGTTAATATTTGTAACTTTAGTTTAGCTCTATTTTAATTATGTTAAATTTAGGTGGTGTTAGGGTTAGGGTTACATTAGGGTTAGGTGTTAATGGATTTATTTAGTGGTAGTTATGTGGGAGGCTAGAGGTTTAAGAGTTAATAACTTTAGTATAGTGGTAGCAACATCGGGAGCAGCAGATTAGGGGTTAATAGTTTTATGTAGGTGGTGTCGATGTTGGGGGTGGCAGATTAGGGGTTAATAACTATATGTAGGTGGCGGCGATGTCGGGGGTGGCTGATTAGGGGTTAATAAATGTATGTAGGTGGCAGCGATGTCGGGGCTGGCTGATTAGGGGTGTTTAAACTCTGGGTTTATGTTAGGGTTTTAGATTTAAACGTAACTTTTTATTTCCCCATAGACATCAATGGGGCTGCGTTACAGAGCTTTTGTTTCCGCGATCGCAGGTGTTAGGCTTTTTTTGCCAGCTCTCCCCATTGATGTCTATGGGGAAATCGAGCACAAGCACGTCAAATCAGCGCTTGATTTTGGTGCTGTATGGAGCTCAACACCACCATATCGCCTGCACAAGCCTGATTTTTTTAAACTTGTAATAGCAGCGCTATAGGGAGGTAAAATAACGCCACTTTTGTGGTGGTCGTTAAAATCCCTATAGCGCTCAAAACTCGTAATCTACCTGATATAAAGTAATGAAGCTCTCTGTGATACATAATCTCACAGGGAAGAATGAGGTCAACAGGTGGGCACCTGGCACTTATATATATTCTCAGTTTGCACTAAATTAAACTGACATTTTTTTACTAGCTTAACTACTATTGGTATCTAGCTTAATATACTTTAGTTTTCTTTCAGTTAAATAAGTTTATTGTAAACTTTGAAAAAATTCACCTACATGAAGCATGAGATACATGAGATAAATCAGTGAGAGTTGTGAGAGAACTTCAGATACAGGGAACTTTTCTGTCCCTCCCACTTTTTGAAACTGTCAGCATTATTTCACATAAAATCCTAGTTCTAAATTATTAAAAATACACAGAAACATTTAAAGCACTTGTGCAATTTGTGTAATCACTATTCTAAATAGACTATTGTTTTTATTGCTTAAATGCATTAAAGGCAAAAGCAAAAGTGTAAAGATTCATTGTAAGAAAACTAAGTACAAAAAAGAATTCTTAATAATTAAAAAAAAAGTATTAAAACAACAAAATGCCCGTGTTATGCAGGGTTATATAGGCATGTGCATTTGTTCATGTGTTTGTGAAACAAATGCCAAATATGTATAAGAAGAATATAAAAATCCTGATTTATAAAAGGTTAATGACCATACAGAATGAATACTCAAAATTGAGATTTGCACTGTGAGATAGTGCAGAGGACGCAGGCTGGGTTTCTAAGTCTCCAGCTGACTTATACCAGACAGTCTCCCGGGATATTATAAAACTACTGTTTCTAACTGCCCAGTCTTCAGACAGATACATGTCAGTATATACCAGGGATATAACACAATTTATTTATAATAACCTCCAATAAAAATGTATATACAAAACAATTTAAATTAATATTTATTCTTTAGATTAGTTAAAATGTATATACACATTGCAATATATTTATGTAGAGACCAGATTATGAATCAAATTATACACGCTTATGCAATTATAATATTCTTTACAAAGATCATAAAAAATATACCTTTAAAATTAACTTTACTCACAACGAATCACATTAAAATACCACAATAAAATACCAGAATCTTCTGTTATTAGCCAATAACTCTAGTTCAATGCCCAATATGGACTACCAACTTACTATGCTTAATTAATAACTACCAGGGATTTAATCACAATAACCAGTTTATGTACAGTTCTGAAAGAGTTCACTATAATGACTGGCTTATAAATCTGAAGTGCAAACCCCTGTCTAGCAAATAAATTATTTATCACTGAATTTGGCTGGTAGCCCAATTTCACTTATAGTGACTGTCCCAAAATGGCAGCAACGTTATCAGTCAAATTTTTAGCAGACAAAGACCCCTTCTTTCTCCTATACATGAGCTTTTCAAATAATAGGCCCCTACTTTATTTTGAAATCATTGGTGAATGTTTTGATACGCACCACAGTGCTGTCTCTGATAGGCTCTAACGGAGGTAAGCATTGATTGGTTATTTGGATTTGCATGTGTTCTAATAGTCATATGGCTGTCATACCATTTCTGACCTATTGGTGGCAGCAGATAACCAGAAATGCAGTCTCACCATCAATTATTGCTGTAATTTAAATAGCTCACCTTAAAATGTTTATTTAATATACTACAATTTCTTGATTTTAATAAACCTGTCTGGTCACATATCTGTCCCATCTAATTTAACTTATCATGTATCTATAGAGACTAAACATAAGCATACTTCAATACTATAATATTTTAGAATATATATATATATATATATATATATATATATATATATATATATAGATATATAGATATATAGACATCCTATACATTCAGATACCAGGTCTATGCATAACCTTAAATATATACAATATATTTATCTGAAGTATACTTCCATGCAATTCTTCTTATAATATTTTAAGAGATGTATTTAAAGCTATCTTTCCCAGTTATATAAATATTTAGTGCATAACCATATGATATGACTTAGGTCACACTATGCAGGCAATCCTGTATCAGCATCTATTAGCCCCATCTGGAGCCCAATCTGTCCCTTAGATGTCTGGAAGATAGAAAAACAAAAATATGTTATATATTTTAAAATGGGATTATTACAATTATTATTTAATCTATTACAAATCTAAATTGCATTTCCCAGGTCCATATATAGATATTTATACAGTATGAGTATCAATTAAATCTTTGGGAATTATACTGTTCATATAGATGAATTTCTAACTTTTCTTTTTAACACCAAGATTTACATTCTCATATGCTTTCAGCACTCATAGGGTTAAACACGTGTCTCCGTTTTCTCCAGCTATTTTTCATTGAGATGTATGTCTGAGCTTTGTGTATTTGAAACTCAGTAGGGGACACTTAACACTTGGATAATAAGGGCTATCACCTCTGAGTATGTTTGTATATTTAGATATCAGTTTAGACTAAGCGACTGCTTTTTCAGATAGGGAAAAACTCTTTACTAAGCCTCCTTTGAAATGGATAATTGGGACATTCTGGCTTGTAATGTGTATTCTAGTCACAGCAGCGGGGGTTTGTGTTACCCAGCCCAGACCATCTGGCAGAGATAACTGTAATTTATAGTAAATAAAACTGATTCATCCAGTTTTATATATAATGAACCCTTTGGTTTTATCATGTATAATATATATATATATATATATATATATATATATATATATATATATATATATATATATATATATATATATATATATATATATATATAATTTAATAGCACTCACAGGTATCCTGACAAAAATCCCCCTTCCAATTTTCAATGGATGTAGGACACATGTAATGGAATTGGCTCAAAGTCAGTGGTACTTTGTGAGTGTTTTGACAGTATGCATGATAGACAGCCTTCTACGAAGAGAGTCCATTATTTTTGAGCCCTCATGCTCGCTAGCTAGGCATCTTTAAAATAAAGTACTTCTTTAGTGCATTTGGGGATATAACAATTCATTCTCCCTCTATGACTTGTAGTTGGGATCTAGGATAGCACGCTCGCAACTTATTAATATGGACCTATTTATCCATAAAGGTATAATTTTTAGGTGTTCTAATTGTATAGGCAACTGGAGATATTTTGTCAGTAACGACAAAAGGACCCTTCCATGATGGAAGAAAGTTCTTCTCCTTAACCTGATCTCTTCCAAAGTTATAAAGATAAACTTTATCATTTATTTCATATTCCTTTTTGGACATTTGAGATCATAATAGGTTTTAGTGGCATTTGCAGACTTTTTGATGTTCCTTTGAGCAAATGCAAAGGCATATTGCAGGTGCTTCCTTAAGTTCTCCACATATTGATGTGTATTGGCAGCATTTAAGTTCTGGTCTGATGTACGGTAGAACCATTCTTCTACCCGTCATCAATTCAAAAATTGACATCTTAGTAGCATTACTTGGAGTTGCTCTTAATGCCATTAGGACTAGAGGTCATTTTACATCCCATTCTTTACCCATTTCACTCACAAACTTTTTGAGGATTTTCACAATGGACTGGTTGTAACGCTCTATGCCACCCCTTGAGGCAGCTCTATATGCAATATGGAGCTTTCTTTTGATCCCTAGTATTTTCCACATTTTGGTCATCACTTCGCTAGTGAAGTGGGTTCCCCGATCGGACTCGATTCTTTGGGGCAAACCAAATCTGGAAAACATGTGGTTGATGAGTAATGCTGCGCATGTTTCAGCACTATTGTTAGGTGCTCTGATGCACTCTACCCATTTAGGGAATAGGCACGTTACTGTCAACATGTATTTGTTACCTCTTGATGACCTAGTTACTGGACCAATAAAATCCATTTGGATATCTGACCATGGCATTACCATCCCCCTTTTCTGCACTGGTGATCTATGTGTTGGTGCAGTGGGTTGGCACCATAATGGCCAGATGTGGGAGCATCATAGGCATGTTGAAGCATGAGACCTCTGAACATTGTAGGTACCACCCATTGCTGAATACCAGTTTTGGAGGTTCTAATTAACAAACCATCCAGTAACTTGAGTTGTGATCTGGACTTCAATAAGATTCTAAGATCTTCCTTGCCAATACCATCCTCTTTTGAGATGGGGTTGCTCTCAGGGTCTTCTATGTGTTTATAGAAGATGCCTAAAATGGGGTCTTCTTTTTGACTAGTGATCAGGTCCTCACTAGGAGAATCCTGACTCTATTGTACCAGGTTATTCTCACACTGTTGTTTAGCCTCATTTCTGAAAAATGGCTTCCATCTGAATTGCACCCATTAAGAGGTCGATATTAAGGAGTTCTCCAGTTATGGCTCCTTGTTTGGCTAATAAATCCGCAAGATCATTGCCTTCCTTATCAGGACCTAGAACCCTGGAATAACCCTTGGTCTTTTTCCAGTTTATGGTTAAATTATTGGACACCACTAGATTATAAATCTTGCAGAACAACTTGCCATGTTTGACTGGTTTGTTGTTAGTTTTCTGCATGCCATTTCTTTTCCAAGTCTGCAGTTATTCAACAAAACTGTCACACACGTAATTTGAGTCAGTAATGATCACAAATTCATGAATACCATGTTCAATAGCCATCTCAATGGCTTTTAGAACAGCAGTTAGTTCTGCAACTTGACTGGATCTTAGTCCAATGTTGAAACCCACAGAATTGTTTGGGAATCCATTGGCCCAAGTTATACCAATGCCGGCGACTAATCTGCGCTCATTATCAATAGTGGCACGGTAAGAACAGCCATCAACATATACCCAAGGTAATGTTTGACAATGGTCCTCATTGTATATTTTATACGGGGAAAGCAATTGTTACTCCAGGAAATCATCTTCTGATAACTCTTACCTATGATCCTTAGCAGTATAGTCATGGAGCTCAGCAAGCCCCTGTGCGACTGGATTCTTTTTTTTTGCTTGTAGCGAATTTCTAAAGGCCAGCCTTGTAAGGAAAGAGTCCAAGCTGTTATGCGGCTATTAGATACATTTTCATCTCTTATTCTCTCACTTTGCAGATATAGCAAAGGCTGGTGGGCCATTACTACAATAATTTTCTCGCCCTGTATATAGCTGCAGAAATTTTGTAGAGCCCATACAGTAGGTAAGAGGGCTTTTTCGCAATCGCTAAATTTTATTTCTACTGGGGATAAAGTTTTACTCGCATAAGCAATGACTTTTCTTAAATTATCATGCTTTTGGTACAAAACAAGACTCATGCTTATATCTGTGTAACCTGTCTCTAAGTAGAAAGGTTTACCCCCTTCAGGTTATGCTAAGCAAGGTGCTTGAGTGAGTTTTCTATTCAGTTCCTTGATGGCTGTCTCTTAAGTCTCACTCCAGTGCCATTTCACATGCTTCTTTAGAAGAAGTAGCAGTGGTTTAGCCTATTCTGCATAATTATCAATAAATTTGTGAGAATAATTCATCATACCCAGGAATGATCTCAATTCCTTTAAGTTAGTTGGGTTCTTAAAATTTATTAAAGCTTCCACCTTTTCCTCTGAGGATTTACCCCTTCAGAAGTAACTTCATGTCCTAAGAAGTTTACACGAGAGCGGCACCATTGAACTTTTTGTAGGTATAATTTGACACCTGCCCTTTTAAGTTGGCTGAGGACATGTTTGAGTTCTGTGATGGGTTTTCAAAGTCTGTGCTTTTGATTAAAACATCATCAACATAAGATAAGGTCCCCCTTTCCAGTGCATCAAGCATAGCCTTATGCATGAATACAGCAAATTCATGTCCTGAATTTATGTATCCAAACGGGAGCCTTTGGAATGTATATTGAACTTTTTGGAACGAGAATGCAAGCTTATACTGGTGCTCCTCATGTACCTTTATGGTCCAATATCCTTGTGCACAATCAATGGCAGTGAATAATTTGGATCCCTGCATCTATGCTAGGCACTGGTCAATATATGGCACAGGCCAGCCATACAGGTACACTCGTTCTTTAGCTGTCTTAAGTCAGCACACAAACTCCATTGTCCATTGGGCTTAAAAACACCTAGAATAGGATTGTTATAAGAGCTATGCACCTGTCGATAATACCCCTTTCTTCCAGAATCCTTATGATCTCTGCAAGAGAATCATATGAGGCTAAAGGAAGTCTGTATTATTTAACAAAGACAGGTGGTGCATTGGGGTCTGTTTGGATTCTTGCAATGTGTAGGTCTGTAGTCCCAAAGTCATAAGAATCCCTAGCAAACATATCCTTGTACTCCATCAGGAGTTCTCGTATCTGTTGGTGTTCATCATCACTGGAAAAGCCATTAGCTAAAGAGATTTGCTGTTCGACTATTTGCTGAAATCCTGGAAAGATTTCAGGCTGTCCTATCTCATAGGCTTCTTCCAACCTAGAGGTGAGATCCCCTTGATCCCCTTGATTAAAATTTACATTGCCTCCATGACTCTGGGTATTCGGGTATTCTTGCTCTTTGATCGACTGATCAAATACTAGAGAGGCTTTTTCAATTTTACAGATGCCTTCCTCTGAGCTGAAGGGATAAATAGACTGAATTGTAAATAATCCCTCTGGCATAGATGCAAATGATTGTTCTATTAATTGTTCTTCAGTTAAGTATCCTTCAGGTATTAGCCCAATTACATTATTCTGGAATCCAAAAGTGTAGTAACTTGATACCAGTATGAGTCATTGTTATACCCAGATTTTGCATTCTATGGGAGAGGCATATTAGTGTTTCAGAAGTTTTTAATTTCTGAACTCTTTTTACCTGTAAGGATAAGAGGAATCTATCTGCCACAGCAGGGATTACAACATTGTTAGATACCTGCATATTCCCAGCATATGCCAATTGCTGGTTTGATTTCAGGGCGGCATTTTCATTCTGAAATACGTCAAGGTCCCCCTTTAACCTGCTCCAGAGGCAAAGGTTAATCAAATCTATTTGTATGGCATATCTATGTAAGAGATCATTGCCAATGTATATTTGATTATGGGGAGTACTTAAGACTAAAAACAGGTGCTTAGCTGATTTATTACCTATGGATATAGATAATAAACACTTAGCTGTGATGTTATAGCTTTCACACTTGTCATCCAGGTCATGGACCAGGAGATCTTGGGGAGAAAGATATTTAATCACTTTAGGTTCATCTATCTGCGGTAATAAGCCTTTTCTTATATAGCTAGCTTCCTGTTTTAAGCTCAATTTGGCATACTTAGTTTTTCCAAGGTCATGCACTTGCATAGGGATAAATAGATCTTTAACTTTCGTAATTTCTGCGAGGAATTGCAAATGATCTCCCCCTTTAGGGGATTTAGGGTCCCCCTTGTGGAGGTATATGGTTAATACATCGCCGTTTAAGGAAATATTTGCTATCTTTCCAGGTGAAATTTTAAAAGTATTACCATCAGAGCCACTTAAAGGAGTCTGATCATCTATTTGTAGGATAGTGATTTCAGGTATAGAATCATTCCTGAAATGAATGTCCACAGCATCTGGCTTCTCTTCCACCACGTGACAGTTATGTCGGGTGCGAGATATACCGGACCGCTCATAATTAATAGGCCTTTTTACTTCCGAACAAATTACATTATTTATGCAATCAATTATGGTGCTTAATCGCTTCAGGAAATCACTACCAATAATTTAAAAATCAGTTGGCAGATCCACTATAATGACAGGGTGTATTATTACCCTGTTCCCCAGTCTTAGCTTTAACCATGCTGTACCGTAGACTTTGAGAGAGTCACCCCAACACCTATCAGTGAACCATTAAATTCTTTTATTTTCTATTTGTGGGGTGTTAGCTCCTTTAGCTGTGTGTAGTACCTGTGGGCTAAAATAGTTGTCTGATATCCAGTATCAATTAATTTAATGATAGGGTTAGTAACTGAGTCCTGGAGTTCAGCTAATACATAATATCTCCCTGCAGTTTCTACCATTTCACACATAAAATTTGCATGATTACATATCTGTGGGCTTCACCACGTTTTACCTGTATTCGCCACGTTACCTGATGCAAGAGAATTTTCATGGTCACCATTCACCTCCTCTATAATAGGGCTGATTGGGTTCATGTGTACTGCATACTGTGGGAATAAGGTTATGATAAAACTGCAAAGGAAGAGATTTTTCACAGAGCTTCTCGGCTGAGGTTGCTTGTCATCACAACTAAAATGTCCATTTCTGGGCTGTAGGGAGATAACATGATTAGTTCCATTATTGACATTTATCATTTTATTTGGTATATCTCTCCCCTCTCTCTCAGGTAATACTGCAGTATTTATGACTGTGCTTGTGGCCCACTGCTGGCCACTGGCTGTACCCCTAAAAAATGATTATTAGGGTTCTGAGCTATCAAAGCTTGACTCATATTAGTAAATAATGTACATAATTGACATACTTGCATACTGAGTTGGCCCACTTGAATGGACAAGCTCTTTTTACCCATGGACCGATTTTTTGATATCCCAGGGTACTGATTCCTGGAACCTTGGGATCCCTCAGAATCATAGCTATTGTTCCTATTTTGACATGGTTGCCTTTGGGGTTCAACTTGTTCAGCATTAATATCTTTGGGAGCATTTTTTACTTAGGGTGTCTGGTTACCCTGAGAGTATTTTTGCCAATTTCGGTATTTATTTTTACGGGGATACCGATAACCTTGTGGATTTTCATCTCTTTGGGGATAATTATTTATCTGGGTATGGCCCCTATTTTGAGTATATTCTCTCTGCACCTCTGTCCATGATGGGGGAGGAGCAAAGTTAAAAATTTGTGGGGAAGGCCTGTTTTCTCGGGTCACTTCCGTATAAGCTTTCTTGTTAGACTTCAAATTGAGGGGGATAGGTGACACCCTAGTTTCTGCCACAATTTTAGGGCTGGGCCTTGGTTCCTTTTTAACCCCCTGTTGACCGGACTGCTAAATAGAGTATAACTTGGTACTCTCTTTGATCAGCCAGTCCAATGAGCAGTTTTCAAAATCTCTAGCTAAGTTAAGTTTGATGTGTGCGGGCAATGCTTCGTAAAATAAATTAACAAACTCTGAGCTTTCAAATATGGGGTAATCTTTGTCCATACTGTACGCACTTTTTAGTACAGAAAGGAATACTATAGGGCTTTGATTGGCACTACATTTTAAACCGTATACAGCTATTTTCACAGCGGTTTTAGTGCGATATTGCCCAAACTCCTTTTTGCACTACATTTTCCTTTCACTCCAGGAATGAATATTCATATCCTTTAGGGAAGCAAATAATATGTGATGTTTACCCTCAAACACCCAGGGCAGAAATTTAATTTGTGACTGCTCACTAGTAACATTCATTGTGGATAAAGCATTTTCATAGGTCACTAAGGGGTCAATTATAGAATTGGTTCCCCTATTGGAAAACTTAGGTACTGCACTACGTGAAATTTTTATTATTTTAGGGTTGTCATATACCTTATTGGATGTATCTTGGGCTTTCCTAGAGACCTTATTTTTGGGGCTCGAGTGTTCCCTATCTGCCCTTCTACTGTGGGGAGACCCCTTACGCATAGTAGCATTATGGGAGCTATTTGGGCAGCTGGCTCCACCCTCTGACTCGCTATAATCACTGCCCTCCCCCTCTGAAGTGTAGCAGTTCCCTGAATTTATAACATGAGGTAACTGTCTATTTGGAAAGTGTATTTCTGACCCAATAGGGGTCCATTGTTTAAATTCTTCCCAAATATTCTGCAGTTCCTTTTTCATCAATTCTTTGAGGGTTTTAAAAATACCTGCATTATCCTAATTGCTAACAAAAGGGGGCGTATTATTGCTAGACTGCCTTTTCAGTTCACTAAGTTCTTTCTGGCTTTGCACAAGTTGTTTATTTAACTCTTGTATTTTGGCTAGTAAATTTAGGTTATGCTTATCTAAGGCAGCCATGTCTTGCTTAAATGTAACTATATAATTTTCGGCCATTTCTAAACTCTCTTCGAACTTGCGTAATGAGCGAATATCATCTTCTAGCCCCTGTATTTGCAATTCCTTTTCTATAAGGAGTGTGGACATTTCATCAATAATGCATATTTACAAGGGGCCAGGATTTGAGTATTAGTTCATCCTCTTTCTTGAAATTTTGCATCAATTAATTTTTAATAATTCTTGGAACAATTCACTTTTTTCATTCCACCTTCAATTATCAATAGCAATATCTTTGGCCTTAATTGCAAGCATATCCATATGATCATTTAAATCACCCGCAATATTACAACTCTTTTTAATGTGGCTTATAATATCTATCTTAAGGAGATCGCCCTTAGTGAGGGGTAATTTTGGGGAACATATTTCAACACTGAGTATAGATTCATTTGATTCACTTCTAGTAATAGACATTATTATTTTGGCTTAGTACTTGGTTAAGTTTAAAATTCTAATGCAATTTTGACCAACAAGAGAATTAAAAAAAATTATGAATATTAATTTTGAAAAATTAATTAAAAAATTAAAACATTTTAATCAATTTTTCCAAAAAGATATATATTTTTTCCCTTTTTTATAATCTCTATTTACTACAAATATATTATATCAATATTATAAATATAATAAACTTCTAGCGGTGCCTCCAGATAATATGTCAGTATATACAAGGGTTATAACATAATTTATTTATAATAACCTCCAATAAAAATGTATATATGAAAAACAATTGAAATTAATATTTATTCCTAAAGACTTTAGATTAGGTAAAATTTATATACACATTGCAATATATTTATGTAGAGACCAGATCATGAATCAAATTATACACACTTATGATGTTGTAATATTCTTTACAAAGATCACAAAAGATATACTTTTAAAATTAACCAATAAAATACCAGAATCTTCTGTTACTAACCAATAACTCTAGATCAATGCCCAATATGGATTACCATTTTGTTATGCTTAATTAATAACTACCAGGGGTTTAATCACAATAACCAGTTTATGGACAGTTCTGAAAGAGTTCACTATAATGACTGACTTATAAATATGGAGTGCAAAACCCTGTCTAGCAAATAAATTATTTAGCACTGAATATGACTGGTTCTAATTTACACAGGGCTATTGATATAACTTAAAATACAAAATATGCTCTTTAAATTACTAGCTGCAATTTAACTATAGCCTTAGAATACCTTTGTTTAAAATATAAAAAATATAGAATAGTCATACATCACCACATAAACCAATTGAGTGTCTCAGCTTTCTCCGATAAGTCTGATTTCACCTCATAAAATAAGAGAGGTATTTTGCAATATGGATAAGAAAAGGTAGCCCAATTTCGCTTGTCCCAAAATGGCAGCAAAGTTATCAGTCAAAATGTTAGCAATCAAAGACCCCTTCTTTCTCCTATGCATGAGCTTTTCAAGTGATAGGCCCCTCCTCTATTTTGTAATCATTGGTGAATGTTTGGATATGCCCCATGGTGCTGTCTCTGATAGGCCCTAATGGAGCTGATCATTGATTGGTTATTTGGATTTGCATGTGTTCTAATAGTCAATTCATTTGGCTGTCATACCATTTCTGAACTATTGATGGCAGCAGATAACCAGAAATGCAGTCTCACCATCAATTATTGCTGCAGTTTAAATATCTCACCTTAAAATGTTTATTTAATATACTATAATTTCTTGATATTAAGAAACCTGTCTGGTCACATATCTGTCCCATCTAATATGACTTATCATGTATCTATATAGACTAAGGGTCCCATTTATCAAGCTCCAAATGGAGCTTGAGGGCCCGTGTTTCTGGTGAGCCTGCAGGCTTGCTAGAAACAGCAGTTATGAAGCAGCGGTCTAAAGACCACTGCTCCATAACCTGTCTTAATGCTATGAAGAGGCGGACAGACATCGCTGCAATTCAACCCGATCGAGTATGATCTGATTGATTGACACCCCCTGCTGGTGGCCAATTCGCCGTGAATCTGCAGGGAGTGGCGTTGCACCAGCAGCTCACAAGAGCTGCTGGTGCAATGCTGAATACGGAGAGCAGCAAGGTCCGCCAGACCTTTGATAAATCCCCCAAGACATGAGCATACTTCAATCCTATAATATTTTAGAATATATATATATATATATATATATATATATATATATATATATATATATATATATATATATATATATATATATACTTCCTATAAATTCAGATACCAGGTCTATGCATAACCTTAAATATATACAATATATCTATATGATGTATACTTCCATACAATTCTACTTATAATATTTTAAGAGATGTATTTAAAGCTATCTTTCCCAGTTATATAAATATTTAGTGCATAATCATATGATATGACTTTGTTCACACCATGCAGGCAATCCTGTATCAGCATCTATTAGCCCCATCTGGAGCCCAATCTGTCCCTTAGATGTCTGGAAGACAGAAAAACAAAAAATATGTTATATATTTTAAAATGGGATTATTACAATTGTTATTTAATCTATTACAAATCTAAATTGCATTTCCCAGATCCATATATACAGTAGATATTTATACAGTCTGAGTATCAATTAAATCTTTTAGAATTGCACAGTTCATATAGATGAATTTCTAACTTCTCTTTTTGACACCAAGATTTACATTCTTATATGCTTTCAGCACTCATAGGGTTAAACATGTGTCTCTGTTTTCTTCTGCTATTTTTCATTGAGACGTACGTCAGAGCTTCGTCCATTTTAAACTCGGTAGGGGACACTTAACACTTAGATAATAAGGGCTATCTCCTCTGAGTATGTTTGTATATTCAGTTCAGACTAAGCAACTGATTTTTCAGATAGGGAAAAACCCATTGCACATGCCTCCTTTAAAATGAATAATTGGGACATTCTGGCTTGTAATGTCTATTCTAGTCAAAGCAGGGGGGTTGTGTTACCCAGCCCAGCCTATCTGGCAGATAGAACTGTAATTTATAGCAAATACAATTGATGCAACCAGTTTCATATATAATGAACCCTTTGGTCTCATCATGTATAAATAATATATATATATATATATCTATATATATTATTTAATAACACTCACAGATATCCTGACATACAGCAGCACCCAGAACAATTTCCTTCCATTCAAACAAGCACTGGAATTTCTACCCTGGGAGACCAGATAAGAACTAGTCAGCTGGTGACTATAAGGTCCAGCCTGTTTTTTTGCACTTTCCCACAGTGCAAACCTACATGATAAGAATACCACACTCCCAAGAGATAACCACTCCCCTAATATCCCAGGAGACCATCTGGTATAAGTCAGCTGGAGACATAGAAACCAAGCATGCGTCCTCTGCACTATCTCACAGTGCAAATCTCTAGTGTGAGTATCCATTCTGTATGGTCATTAACCTTTTATAAATCAAGATTTCTGGACCATGGGGCACTTTTTTTATTCTTCTTATAGAAAACCCTTGCAAGCCAAATCCGCTGACTTGTGGACTCTGTACCTATTATTTAGAGACATTTTTGTAATTTTATTTTTATATCTCATTTTATTTTTTATTTCATTATTATTTTTTTCTTTTTAATCTTCCACTGTTTGCCTATTACATTTATTATAGTGCCCTCTATATTTTCTGTCTTTTTGAAAAAAATCGTTGTCCTAAAATGCAGAATATGGCTATGGGCAGTGACATTTGGCTATTTTTGACAACAGATTTATTTGTGCGAACGATAAACACACAAAGATCTGTGCCATTCAAGATCTTTGTGTGTTGCCCTTTTACACAAATAAATCAGGCACCACAGGTAGGTTTATGTGACTGCCCTTAGCCATATTCAGCATTAATTTCACACCTAATTAAATAAATGCACAAGCTTAGTACTATATTGTACTGTTCTTGTCTCTCCTTCACATCCAAAGCCACATTGTAGACCCCTTGGAGAGATAAAGCAAAGTTTGCATTTCTAGAAACTTGTAAGTGATCTTACAGTGCTAAATAATCATTTTAGATAATCTCACCTGAGCAGAGAGCTCTAGCAATTCAGGCCCTAACTCTTTTATCATAATTTCAAAGCATTTTAAGGTAGAGAGCATTCTTTTTCTTTATTGCCATGCTAGTATTCAGAAGCTAACCCAAAATATTACCTTTCTCTGAAACACAAAAAAATACACAGTATATTTTGATAATTATTCTTTATTTATTATCAAGGAAATGATGCCCTTTCATATGTTAACTAATTGTAGATATGAAAATGAACAAGGTGTCACAGATTTAAAAAAGTAATTGTAATCAAAAAGATACCAAAAGAGCAAAAAAACAATAATAAATGATTAGCAATATCATCTCTAACACATTCCATTTGATTACACAGGTAGCTTCTGATTTACCCTTATTCTGGGAACATATAGGGGTTGATCACAATCTTAAAATAATTTCTAATGATTTATCTACAGATTTCTCTGGTAAACTCTATGGCGATTGGTTAAAATAAATAATGTGATAAGATTTTCTAAAGGATTGTGATTGCACTATAATGTGTAAGTCTTTTCCAGAGCTTACAAGAAATGAACTTGCATGAAGAAGGTACTCAGCTATATACTATGAGGCCCATTTAGCAAGCTCCGAATGGAGCTTGAGGGCCCGTGTTTCTGGCAGACCACTGCTCCATAACCCTGTCCGCCTGCTCTGAGCAGGTGGACAGGAATCGCCACAATTCAACCTGATCGAGCACGATTGGGTTGATTGACACCCCCTGCTGATTGACACCCCTCTTGTGAGCTGCTGGTGCAATGCTGAATGCGGAGAGCATATTGCTCTCCGCATTCAGCGAGGTATTGCGGACCTGATCCGCACTGTCGGATCAGGTCCGCAAGACCTTTGATAATTCGGCCTCTATGTCTGAATATTGTGATATTGTAAAATGTTGTTCATATGCGTATATGTGTGTGTATATATTTGTTTTTTGTTTTGTTTTTACATATTTCCACATTGTGTGCTAGATTACAAGTCAGGCGCAAGCGGTTTTGCGCTAGCAATATCGTGTTTACGCAAGCATATTTTATTAAGCTTGTATTACAAGTGGGGAGAAATTGTGATTGCACAAGCGCAATCACCTTCAGCATTTCAATCTTTCCCGCGATCAGAGCTGTGTTCAGAAACAAAAAAGTGTCAAAAAACACTTAAAAATGCATTGCAAAGATGTTAACACTGTCTAATAAAACAATTACGAAAAAATATTGCACAAAAAAGTTATAAGGGATCAAAGATTGGAGAGATCGAGTGTTAGAAAAAAAGGCAGGCAAATGTCTTTAACATTGAGAAAAATACATATACAGTACATTGCTAAAGATGTATTTGAATGTATATATATCTGTAGATGTATTTGAATGTATATATATGTGTACATATATATTAATGTATTTATATGTGTATACTGTATATGTATTTACAGTCACATATACACATATAAATACATTAATATATTTGTACACATATATAAATATAAGTGCATTATATCCCTTTGCCATGAAGCTGATTAAAACATGATAAAACATATTTATGCAATATTCATGTTTAATAATGATTTTAGCTATGTATTTACTATAAATATTTCACACTTGTTAATGTGAATATGCTATGTTGTATGCGCGATGGGTGTTTGTTTTTTTCTACATTTTATTTTCTATTGACTTCTATGGGGAATGTGAAAAGGCTATGGAGTTTGAGTGATATCAGGTTTTTTCACTCTTTTTTTTTTCTCCATTGATTTCCATGGGGGAATACATTCATGCGCACGCAAAAACTTAAGTTAGCTTTTTCTCTGTATTTGGGTTAACGCTAGCGCAAAATACATTTTTTTGGAACTTGTAATATGAACGCAACCCCGCAAGTGCAAAAATGAATATCCAAGCTGAGTTTTCAGTAACGCAAAAAAATAAATATACCGTGCAACTTAATGTAATCTAGCACTGTGTATTTTTCCCACGATTGATTAAGTTAGGGTATCAAATCTTAGGAGCCAATATACTTAACTATCATTTATTTTCACTTTGGTTTTGCTGGTGTAAAAAAAAGGAGTTAGAATTATATAATATGGTTGCATTACCATAGGTTAGTGAATAGGCAAAATACTGATCAAATTAATATTGATGGTTAAAGTGTCTAGTATGCAGTTAATGTGCTAAGAACCATAAGTATAAAATGTTTGCTCCAAAGTAAGCAACATGGTATTGAATAATATGATCCCTATTTACAAAGCTGCATAAGCAGCTTTGGTGCAATGTTAGGGCAGGCTAGCTTTTGCTTGTCTTCCTGAAATGGTTGGCAAGCCTTACGCAATTGGTAGTTTTAGATCAGAGTCGACGGTACACAAACGTATGCTCATGCATTGTTAAATTCCAGTAGCTGATGCTGCGTTGGAAACCTCGAAGATGTGCCAACAGGTTGTCTCCCTGAGTACCTTGTATGCACACTCATTAGTAAATGGGTGCCTATGTCTAAATTCCTAATGTTCTGTTTTGTTTCTTTTGCATGATTTGCAATAGTAAACATTGTAATTTACTGCTATTGAAAAGTAGTATTTTGGAAAAGCTGTGGAGAAATATAATTTATCAAAATAAAAATATGTAGAAGTGAGCGGAGAATATTTATGATGGTGCCTCAGGATTACCTTCCCCCAAGGGCACGCAGGTTATTAATCTGTTCCAGACCTTTAGATTGCAGGGAGTCACAATTGTTACTTGCTTTATTAACAACTGACTGTAATTATGGATCTCTTCTAATGAATGTGAACACACAGGATTTTTCCTACAATGTTTCTTGTTTGCACTAGGTATGACTGTAGTCATTTAATATTAACCAGGAAAGATCATTTTGATGTCACAATGACATAATAAGTAAATTAATAGAAATTTGATAATGCACATGGATTATGTTATAAACATTGCAAAAAAGTCTTATTACATACCTTTTTACCTTTACACGAGAAGCAGGAATTAAGTAGTCTTCATTTTGTGAACCTTTGTGAAGGCCTTTATTTAAAAAAAAATGTATTTCTGAACATCCATGTGACCAAAATGATGTTCTCTATGTACATATAAATTATAACTGGCATTATTTTACAGTTATAATGATTTTGTGATCTATACATGTTTTTTTTTCAGTATTCAGAACAGAAAAAATGAAGAACATCTGAGCAATTAACAAATGGTAAAAGAATGCTAAAAGATACCATGTTTTGAAATAATATATGCAAATCAACACAGAATAATGGTAAAGCGAGTGGGAATTGAATTAATTTATAAAAGACAATGAAGCATCAGAAAGATGGTTGACTATAAATCCCAGCCAATGCCCTAGAAATGTCAGTTTCCCAAGATATGCCAGCTTTCTAAATGAGCCTTTTTCTGTTTAGAAATGTATATGCATAGCAGTAATGAATTCTTCCAGGCTAATTTTCGTGTCATTTATTGCAACTCTGCTCTGCCCTGCAATGAGGCGCTAGTTCTTTCCCACCCACATAAGAGGCAACAGTGATAATTTTGGCAACTTCGTAGTAATTACATGACCTGCAAAGTGCTCCTGTGTAGGATACAAGGATAATCCTCTCAGCTTGAATGTGAATCTTGTCTCGTTTATGGTTGGCACGTAGTTATTAGCTTTTCCTTAGGATGACAAATGGTGTGGGCGTAAAAAAAAGGAAAAAAAAAACATAAGGGAAGAAAGAAAAACAATAAACCAACAGATGTGTAGAAGATGATTTCTAATACAAAACAAGTTAAAATTGCATTTTTAATTGAATATAATATAGTAGTTTTAGTAAAAGGTCAATGAGGTAATGTTAGCACATGCTTCAGTTTTTATAGCAGTGACACATTTGTAATATGCTATAATTTTTTTGTTATAAAAATAATCTATATAATACTATCCCATTTAACTTTGCATTTTTCTAGCTATGAAATTCAACATTATAGGAATAATTGCTGAATAGAATGTTAGGAAATGTAACAGTATTATAGTCCTGCAATGAGGGTGCCACACAAAACTGAGAATTTGTACCTTGAAAGTGTTTTTTTTATTTTTTATATTTCCAGTAAAAACAACCCCACTGAAATATACTTACAATGACAGCTACAAGATTGCAAACTCTGTAAAATAAAATGAGTGGGGCTTAAAATAACGATTACTCTCTTCTTTTTCATATTCTGCCCCATGACCCTCCTTAGTCTTCTCTCAACTAAAGTATCCTGATGAAAAATAGATTTAAATAGTCACTGGGATATCACTGACCCAAAGTATAAATGGTTTCAGCAAGTGTGTTATCTTTTGCTCATTCACCTTTACCATAATATGTAAGAGGGACTGGCATAAGGGCTGGATATACGATTGGGGTTTGGATTAGGGATTAGGGTTAGAGCTAATGTAAAAATGTAATGCCATTTAAAGTAGTTATAAGATTAACTCTTTGAATTCCTGAGTAGGTTGCAATCCATTGTAATACATTTTTTTAAAGGTATTTAAAGTAAATAAATTTGCACCACAATTTGTGTCCTTTTTTTGCAACTCTGCTCTGCCCTGCAACAAGGCGCTAGTTCTTTCCCACCCACATAACAGGCAACAGGGATCATTTTGGGAACTTCTGAGTAATTACATGAACTGCAAAGTACTAATTTCCACAAAACTTGGACGTTCATACTTCATACTTAACAAGCCAGTCATTGGTTGAGCATTGTATCAGCTCATTTATATCTGTTCCTAATTGGGCTCAGCAAAGGAGATAAAATAAAACAAGAGCCTTTTATGATTCTTCTTCTTTTACCTCGAACAGACTCTGGGCAAGGTTACAAGTAGTGCTCTAACATGCATATGCATTACAAGTTGAAAGTAAACATGCTCGCTCGAGCACAAACAAAATTTGCACTCATTGGGTTAGCACAAGTGAAGACCTTGCATAAAAGCTAAAGGCTAGATTAAGAGTGGAGCGCTATTTATTTCTACCGCTCATAATCTAACTCATCTCAATTTTTTGCATGTGCATTTGGCGATCAAGTAGAAGCTGAATTTGGTGAGTACCATATTTTGGGTTATGTGACAGGTTGTTTTTGGGGGGCAGCAAAAGAGATTTGAGCATTGTCCTACCAAATACCCTTCTAAGGGCAATGCCCAACCAAAAGCCCTTTTCAGAGCAATTTTTAGAGTAGTTTTTTTAGATAGGCTTTTTTTGTGGGGGTGGGGGTAGAATGGGGTAGTATTTGTTGGGGGGAAAAAGAGCTAAATCTTTTTAGGCAATACCCTAAAAAATGCCCTTCTAAGGGCTATTGCTATAGTTTATTTTAGTGTTAGTATAGTTTTTTTATTTTTGTATGTTTTTTTTTAAGTGGGGCTTTTGTTTTAGAATAGGCATAACTATGTTTTTTTACTTTTGGTAATTTGTTATTTTTCTGTAATGTTAGTTTGTTATTTTCTATAACTTTAGTTTTTTAAAGGAATGATAGCTTTTTGTTTTAAATGTAATGTTAGTGTTTTTTTTGGTAACTTAGAGGGCGTTTGGTAACTTAGAGAATTGGACATGCAAGAGAGATCTAATAGAGATATAAAGAAGAGCGCCTCATGGTGCAATTTATCCAAGATACATTTTCAATAAAATCAAGGTTGCTGACAAATCATTACTCACAAGGCTATATGCACTAGGTAAAGAGCAATATGTGCAGGCTGGACTTTGCAGTCTCCAGCTGACTGATAGGGCCAATAGACTCCCTCAGATGACAGTGGAATATGTTCAGGATATGGTAGCCTTTTAAAACATAAAAGACACAAAGCTTCTTCTAGTGCAGGTAAAACTAACAACAGGGTAATCCCAGGAAAGTAGTGAAATGGATACTCACATTTCATTTTGCACAGTGAATTTGTGCAAATAAGGCAGGCTCGATGTTACAGACATCAGCTGTCTGAATAAGGTCTCCCTGAGCTGTTCCTCCAGACAGTTGGAAAAGTGGGTAGGTGAAATAAAGTGCTCCAAATTGAAAAGTAGTTTAAAAGCAGAGTACTTAAAATCACAAATTGTATTTTAAAAGCAAATAAAACATGCAACGCGTTTCTCAGCTGGCTAGCTGTTTCATCAGGCAGGTAAAAAGTTTGAATGAGGAGCACTATATATACACACATAATTCTAATTAGTTAACAGTGGGCGTGTTCATTATTTATAATTAGTATTCTCAGTATGCAACTTCCAGAAGTACATAGAGCGGTAAGTATAATAAAAAAGCATTGCAATAGGAATACAAATATAATAAGAAACATTTATAATAAAACATATATAGTAGAATTATTTACATAGAAAAAATGTTAGCCTTCCACTTTCACAAATACTTGCCGTTTTTTGTTAGATCCTATTGACCAATAGACGATCACATGTTTCTTGCACTGAGTTAGTCAGCTTGCAAGTGAGTTCATTAGCATATACTAATGGGCATTTTAAATAAAGGAGCCAATTGGATAGTGAATGTATCGTCACTATGAGTGAGGTGTATTAAATGTTTCAAAACATTAAATGAGGGTAACAAATTAAATTGCAACTTTTTTAGTTTCAGAAAGCGTGTTGTGTTTTCTCAAAATAGTTTTCTTAGTTTATGGGCATTCGATACATATAACCAACTGGGTTATTACTTCATTTGTGGGGAAGGCATGTCAGACTTTGTCTGTTTATGGGCTTAATTTATGATAGGTTTTGACGACAGTAAATTGTATACTTGTAAAACCTGCACTAAGTTTTAATCGGAAATAACGGTTAGCAGTTGTAAAAGAGGATAGCTAGAATTAAAGGATTAGTCATAACATGGCACCAAACTAGGGGGGATATTTATCAGGCCGTCAACCACTAATATGCTGGAATTCCGCAGCGTAATTGTGGCGAGCTTGATCCGACCGAGTTATCAAAGCCTACAGACCGGCAAAAGTTGAAATCTGTGACGTAACATACGATCCGCCAGTCTCAATCCGACACAGATTGATGCTTACATCATTACAGATGTTCAGAATACACATTTGGCACTATTTGATACTTTTTAAAAGTTATAAAATAGTTAACCGGTACGCTTGCGGCTATTCCGGCCAAGCTTACCTGGTTTTCAATCAGCCACCCTGAAGGCCACAGATGCCATAGGAATCAATGGGAGTCTGAAAGCAGCAAAAGCTTATGTTCGATGCTGCTAGATATCCCATTGATTTATATGGTAGAAAACCAGTAACGTTTACACATAACACCCTAACATAAGCCCGTGTCTAAACATCCCTAATCTGCCGCCCCGACATCGCCGCAACCTAAATAAAGTTATTAACCTCTATCCCGCCATTTCCTGACACCGCCGCAACCTAAATAAAATGTATTTACCCCTATCCCGCCACTCCCTGACCCCGCCAGCACTAAATAAACATATTAACCCCTAAACCTCTGGCCTCCCAAATCACTTCCATTAACTAAACCCCTAAATCGCCAGCCCCCCACATCGCCATAAACTAAATTAAGCTATTAACCCCTAAACAACCCGCTAACTTTAGATTAAAATTACAACATCCCTTTCTTAAAATAAATTTAAACTTTACCTGTAGAATTAAAGAAACTATATTAAACTATTAATTAACTTACCCTAAATATTATACTAAAATTACATTGAACTAGCAATTAAATTAACAATATTACATATTAAAAAACCCTAACCCTACTTAAATTATTTAAATCTACTATTAAAAATTACCAACTTACAAAAAAATAAACGCTAAGTTACAAACCCCTCCACTAAATTACAAAAACAAACAAACCACAGTATCAAAAATAAAAATGAATTACACCTAATCTAATAGCCCTATCAAAATATAAAGCCCCCCAAAATAACCCCCCCAGCCTACAAAAAACTAACAATGCCCCTTAAAAGGGCCTTTTGTGGGGTATTGCCCCAAAGAAATCAGCTCTTTTACCTGTAAAAAAAAAATACAAACACCCCCCAACAGTAATACCCACCATCCAACCCCCCCAAATAAAAATCCTATCCAAAAAACCTAAGCTCCCCATTGTTTGGAACAGCCAATAGGATGAGAGCTGCTCAAACTCTATTGGCTGATTGGAACCTTTCAGCCAATAGGAATGCAAGGGATGCCAACTTGTGTAAGAAATCCATTTCATCTTTTCCTTTTTTCCAGCAGTCACATGTCTTGTCTAGTCTCCACCTGTATTTAAGTCATCACCTCATCTTAAACAGGTGCTTAGTTATTTCTCATTCATGCTGAACTCAGCCACAGCAGTTTTTTCTCTTTTGAAACAAACCGTCACTTTTCTGATTACAAAATAAATCTTTGAAATTCTGGGATAACCCTGCAATTGCCTCTTATCACAGCTGGTTATACAGACCTACGCAAGTGATTCCTCTTACCTTACCATCTTTGCCACATAGTGAACCATTGTGTATCACACCTCAAGCCTGTCTAACTCCAAAAGACCCTGCTTGGATTAACCACAGAGGTATTTTGTGTCACGGGCCAAATTGTATGTGTGTGGCTCAACCGCTCCCATTATAGGAGACTGGACACGACCCTCCACTTAAGTTGATGCATACAGGTTCACTCTATCTCACACCCCCGTGACATCCCAAATCAGCAAAGCACCGCTTGCACCGCTCTGACAGTGTCGACAGCAGTACAACGGGTAAGAAGCTGTTATTATTCCTTAGTTCACTTTGTTTGCTAACAGGCTCACTGTGTCACTCCTTGCAGTAAAGTCTCACCGTCCAGAGCCTCATCTGACATCCTCCCACAATCCACGGCACCTGAAATTGTGACAGCCTGCTCTAACACCGTAGTGTTTCTCCTTTGACAACACAGACTTCAGGCAGTGCAGCGTCTCTTAGGATCTCTCCTGTTGCTTATAGTGCCGTAAGGATTTGCTAGCAAGACCGGACTGGCACCCAGGTTGTACTCTATACATTTCCAGTAGTAGCCTATCTACACATATTCCAGGATCAAGCATAAAAGAATACTATCTAATAAAGTTGCAACAAAATAGTTTCTTATTCTTTGTAACACTATATATATATATATATATATATATATATATATATATACAGAAGTTAACAAATTTCACTAAAACATATACGGTCTATGCTATATAATAGCTTGTTTGTTTGGTGATACATTCATACCAATTATAACACTCTGCAGTTGTGATCCACATCATAAATAAACATTACATCTTGGATGATGTCACTTTCATTCAAGTTCCAGTTTACGGTGGCGACCGTATTGAAGAGGAGCTCCGTGCTGTATGTCTTCAGGATGGACCCGCTCCGTGCATGGATGAAGACTTCGCTGGATGGATGAAGATGGAAGGTGCTGCCCAGATGAAGACTTCTTGCTGCCCGGATGAAGACTTCTTGCCAGCTGGATGGATCCTTCAAGCGGAACTTCAAAAACTGTAAGTGAATCATCGGGGGTTAGTGTTAGGTTTATTTAAGATTTTTTTGGGGTGGGTTTTATTTTTAAAGTAGGGTCTGGGCAGGTAAAAGAGCTAAATGTCTTTTAAGGGCAATGCAAATACAAATGCCCTTTTCAAGGCAATGGGGAGCTTAAGTTTTTTAGATAGACTTTTTATTTGGGGGATTTGGTTGGTTGGGTGGTGGGTTTAACTGTTGAGGGGGGTGTTTGTATTTTTTTTTTTACAGGTAAAAGAGCTGATTTCTTTGGGGCAATGCCCAGCAAAAGACCCTTTTAAGGGCCATTGGTAGTTTATTGTAGGCTAGGGTTTTTTATTTTGGGGGGGCTTTTTATGTTGATAGGGCTATTAGATTAGGTGTAATTCGTTTTTATTTTTGATACTGTGGTTTGCTTTTTTTTCATAATTTAGTTGTTTTTTTGTAACTTAGCATTTTTTTTTGCAATTTAGTAATTTTTAATAGTATATTTAAATAATTTGAGTAGGGTTAGGGTTTTTAAATATGTAATATAGCTAATTTAATTCCTAGTTTAATGTAATTTTAGTATAATAGTTAGGGTAGGTTAATTAATAGTTTAGAATGAGTTTCTTTTAATTCTACAGGTAAGTTTAAATTTATTTTAAGATAGGGATGCTGTAATTTTAATGTAAAGTTAGCGGGTTGATAGGTTTAGGAGTTAATATCTTAATTTAGATTATGGTGATGTGGGGGGCTGGCGGTTTAGGGGTTATTAGGTTTAGCTAATGGTAGTGATGTGGGAGGCCAGAGGTTTAGGGGTTAATACATTTATTTAGTGCTGGCGGGTTCCAGGAGCGGCAGGATAGGGGTTAATAAATTTTATTTAGGTTGCAGCGGTGTCGGGTAATGGCGGGATAGGGGTTAACAACTTTATTAAAGTTGCGGCGGGGTCCGGGAGTGGCGGGATAGGGATTAAACATTTTAGTATAGTGGCAGCGTCTAGTGACAGGGTATAAATAAAGTTGTTAAAAAGCAAGATCGATGACCGCTAGTTAACAACATTCCGATGCTCATCACCCTGTACTTGGTGCGCAGCCTTTTGCCGGCTCTTATAGAAATATGGAGATCTTATTCAGGTCTGTGGCCGCGATGTTAGGCGATGTTAGGCGAACGTATTGGTGCCGGCAAATGCAGCATAGTTGAGACTTTGATAAATATCCCCCTAGAAGTTTACAACAGAATAAAGTTCATGAGGAATAAAATTTGGGAAATCCATGGTGTGTTATTTATTTTTTATCTATAATGTACTATGTGTTTGTAGCTAACTTAAACAAAGGGTATAGATATATCTGATCAAGTGGTAAAAACATATTGTTAAAAGATTTGTATTTATTTTATAACATTAAAATTTTATATTCATTGGAAATTTACTCAGCAAAGACTATTCTGATTTATATAAATAAAAATATTTTTCTAAAATATTAGTGATGTTCTTTTCTTGGGATATTTTATGTGTAGATGTATCTATATCTCTACAAAATAGGATGTAATGTACTAAATTAACAACATTTAATTTGAATCTAAATTTGTTTTGAACAAAATATTACATGATGCCTTTAGTTGTATGGCTCTAATTTTCCGAGTTCCTAGTGGTTATGGTATTGAGATGTATAATAAATCTGCGTGAATCAAATTTTGAAGGGTAGATATGTGGGTTTAGGGTTTGGGGCAAAGGTGGTGTGGAGTTATTGGAATATTCAATTCTGTTTATGTAGATCAATTTTGGAGGAGTGGAAATATAGGTTAAAGGCGAAAGTATTTGAAGTTTTAAAGTATGCCGGATAAGTGTGGTTGGATTTGTTCTATTGGTAATGGTATAATTTTCATTGGTGTATTTATGGAATGATGATTCAAGGTACAGTGTCTAGATACACTTTGTTTCAGAAAACCTTTTAATATGTTTCTACAATGCTCTGCCCACCTAGTGTGGTGTTTGTGGCTTGTGCGTCCTATATACCGGGACCCACAAAAACACTCAATGAGGTAGATCACGTAGGAACTTTACACGTTAAAAAATCAGAAATTGCAAATTCTTCATTTGCGGTATTGGATCTGAATGTTTTCTTGTATTTGGTATTAAGTGAGAGACATGTATTGCAATTTTTTTGGATGCATTTGTAGACACCTTTGAGTCCAAAAGGATGTTTTGATTTGGCAGAATCTTGGTTTAAGTTGGAATTTAAATTTCGGACTGCTTTAACTATCTTGCTTGGTGCGAGTTTGGTTCTAATAGTTGGTGCTCTTTTGAAAGTAATTATGGGTTCTTTTTCCACATTTTTTTCTAGTATAGGATCTTGTTTGATAATATATCAATATTTATGGATAATATTTTTTATTTTATTGTAATAATAACCATGTGTTATGTTCTGTAGAATTATGTGTTAGAACAGGTGGAAAATAAGTTTAGGTACCTAGTATCCGCTAAAGTAGGACCACTCAGCCTCACACCAAACCTTGGATTCACACAGATTTAACTTACAGGAATCCGGTTTTGCTCATTGAACTGAGGGTCACTACTGCAGGGTACAGAGTGAATACGGAGCTGTCACGCAACCAGGTTACAGGATGCCTGTATTTCAACAGATAGGAGGAGTATCTATAGATAGAATAGGTAGTTAATCAACTAAATACTTAGTGATTAAATGATATAGCTGACACATATACAAAGAAGACAGGTAGTGAAATGGAATGTAATACAAACAGATGTAGTACAAAGAGATATTGTAATTAGGCCAAAATGAATTTGTTAGGAATTCAGCACTTCAGGGAATATCATATGTAGTTAGAATGATATTATGGATTAAGTTATCAGATATAGATTATGCCAGGATAAGATAGTAACAAACGATAAGTCACTTAGTCAGGTTCAAGGTGGTCACAGCAAATGATGTAAATCAAGCAGCAGTTCAAACAGAGTAGGCAATGTAACAGGCAGTTGAAGTTAATCCTGCAGTTTAGTGATAGTAACAGTCATTGAATACAGTGCTTAGGTAGTTTGCTTACTTGAGAGACATAATGATATCCAAATAAAGTAATAAAATATACAGACCAATTCCTGATGGTTATTTGGAAGGCTAAGTCAGAGCCAGATGAAAACTTTACGGTATTCTGAAATCTTGTTTGTAGAAAGGACACAGCGCGGTACACGCGCTGCAGACACGCTGAGATGCCGGGTGTGACGTCACAGCCACCCGGTGTAATAGTTAGGGAATTGAAAGCTGCTCCTTTGGTTCCTAAGAAACTGCAAGTAATAGAATAGGCACACTGGCACACAGCAATGAAGGATAAATGTAGGCTGCAAAGTTTCAAAGCAACAAGTAAGAAATCCCCACAGATTGAGGAATGGGCTAGGTGTCTTCAGAGAGGAGTCACATAAAGTAACTGATTCAAATTACCAAGCGAGGAGCATAGAGAGGAGGGGCCTTAAATAGGAAGAGAGGATTCAGAATTAAAGGGACAGGATTGTAATAGTGAATACCCTGACACCATGAGACACTCTTCGTTATATCTCTTTTAGATCACTATAATTTAAACAGTGTGCCACTTGTAATATGGATTAGAGCATAAAAAGCACCATAATCTCATGATCACGTTTGCACTTTTCACACTAATGATAGCATGCCTCTCGTAATCTGAAAAAAACTGTGCACCAAAACAACATAAATTGTATTTGGTATTGTATTTTTAATCTTTCCTCTCTTTATACTAAACCAACTGACCGCAATTCCTTGTTGGATGCGAGGAGTTTTCACCCTCTGCACCAAAAGAAAGGGATTGTCACCTCCCAACTCACTCGTGTCATTAGGAACAATAGTGAGATACCTATGCTACATCAACAACTGGAAGAAATGGACACAAAACTAGTGGAGAGAGGCTATACTAGAGAGATGGTTAAGAAGGCACGTGATGATCTTATGGATCCCACTAATCTGGAAAAAAGGCAAAGGACAACTAAGTCAGACCCTGACCGGATCAACATGGTTACTACATATACATCAGATTCGAGACATCTCACTGAGGCGGTCCGGAGGCATTGGCCAGTGGTAGGCAGTGATCCCACACTACCATTTGGGAGGGTGGCTTCCCCCAGAATAGCATACCGAAGAGCAAATAACCTAAGGGACATATTGGTTAAGTCAGATCCAATAAGGAATTACAAAAAGGATACTTGGCTTAAACCCACGAAGATGGGCTGTTTTCCCTGTTCTGGATGTGTAACCTGCAATGGTATGCTTAGGGGCAATTCGTTTCAGCACCCTCACAGCAACAAAAGATTCGACATTAGGCATCGCCTTACCTGCACCAGCGTATATGTAGTATACATGATTATTTGCCCATGTTCCAGTGTATATATCGGTAAAACCGTAGCAACCTTCCACGAGCATATGGCAAACCACCGGTGTGCTATACGGGAGGCCCTACACACTGGTGAATCAGAACAACCAGTAGCCAGGCATTGCATCCAACATAAACATGCGGTTTCAAGTTTACGCACAATGCTTAACGATCATATACCCCCACTCCCAAGGGGAGGTGACAGGGGGAACTTGTTACTACAATGTGAAACCAAGTGGATCTACAGGCTAAATACCATCTCTCCATGTGGCCTCAATACCTCACTGGACTTCAGCCCTTTCTACTAGATAAATTCTGTTTTTGCAACATAATCAGAGTACACAGATTTGTCCTGTTATAGCGTATGGGTCTTAAAAATGGACATATAATCATCTCTCACATATTGTTCCTATGTTTCTACCATAATACTAGTAGGCATGAATGCGAGCTAGTATCTCACCTTATATGTAAATTGAAGTAGTTTGCTGTCACTATGACATCAAATGCTTTTTTGATACTTTTCACTCATTTGGATACAATGTTATATAGATGCTCCTTTCTAACATATTTTTGAATTTTATACACTATGTTTTTTACGCACTTTGTTTTTAGTATTATTTGCTGGGAGTGTTGCGCTGATATAGACATCATTTTTTTTCCAATATTTTGGAGACTTGCGGCACTTTGCCCCATTATAATAAGTATGGGGAATTCCGTCAATATGTGTAATCGGCGACACACTCGATTTGCAAATATTTCTATTGGTCTATTGCACATTCGCCGAGTAACTGTGTATAGTTTACATGTTGCCACGGCAACGTCGGCCCTACGATCTCACAGGGCGCACAGATCAGCGCTCCCTGATGACGTCAGACGCCGATTTTACACATGATGAGCTGGCGGCATGTGCTATATTCCAGTAGTATTTAAGAGGTGATTTGGGGTAAGTTTGATATGAAGCTTCTTAATATTTTGATACATTTGATAAAGGCACGATGGTGTGCCGAAACGTCATGGTATTATTATCGTTTTAATGGATTGAATAAAGGATTACCTTTTATAAAGACCAGTGAGTGCCTGTGTTCTTGGAGAGGATACGAATTGGCTTGCAGTGCACCTTGGCAGTTGAATTGGTGTAAGATTGTGCTGTCCTCTATCTGGACTGTATATATATATATATATATATATATATATATATATATATATATAGCTTAAGTATAAGCAGTTTATGTGCATGGTACTCATCTGGAATATTTAATAAAGGATGCGAGGTGGTGAGCTAAGTTGAGTACTAGGGATGTTGAGTGTAGTATCATCTTTATTTTTTGAACATATGGCAGATTGAAGAATAAGATATATATACTATTTGAATCAGATTACACAGATTGTCCCATTTATCCTACATGTTAATTGGATTGCCTTATTTATCATTTGATATTACATACACTCTTTGGATACACATATATCTATCATATTGATTTAAGATTTTTTTTCTAAAAGCGTATGTGCTGTAGTTATATGAGATGTTTAAATGTTTTAAGTCTCCTACTTCTAATATCGGAGTCTAGTCCTGCCCTCTACCTACACACTCTGTGAATGTTGGGCTGGTGGCACCAATACAGCCGGATTGGCTGTTCGTGTTTGTTTTACTATGACTCACGCTTGGCCACTCCCACTATCCATACAGGTGTTGTTTGTAGTTCATTATCTAGTGTGTCAATAACATTTGAGCGATTCTCCTATATTATGTGACATACAAAGGCACTATATACTGTAGATACACGTAGTGTGTTTATATTTCTGTTTCATTTTAGTACACATTCATTGTGAACTTTGGTCTCTGTGACATCAGTATTTTTTGATTGGCTGTATGGGCCTATGATGCACTTTGGGCTTTAGTTAGCCATGCCCAATGTTCACACGAGTAGCGTCTCTGGCTCTTGACTATGCAATGACTGGGTTACAGGTCAGTGTCTTCTGACAATTAATATGTCTTGCTTAGCGATGTATTTAAATGTTTGATTTATGCTTAGGAAGTAATGCAGATTTATGTATAAAGTGCAATGACAGGTTGTGTTCAAGTAAATGTTTATTACGTTAACAGCCTGCAGGCATATTTGACAGAGCTCCACATTAATATTTTAGGGTATATTCACATTAAGGGGCCTATTTAACAAAGGTCTGTTGGACCTGATCCGACAGTGTGGATCAGGTCCAACAGACCTCGCTGAATGCGGAGAGCAATACACTCTCCGTATTCAGCATTGCACCAGCAGCTCTTGTGAGCTGCTAGTGCAACGCTGCCCTCTGCAGATTCACGGCCAATCGTCGGCCAGCAGGGGGGTGTCAATCAACCCGATCGTACTCGATAGGGTTGAATTGCGGCAATATCTGTCCGCCTGCTCAGAGCAGATGGACAGGGTTATGGAGCAGCGGTCTTTAGACTGCTGCTTCATAACTGGTGTTTCTGGAAAGTCTGCAGGCTCGCCAGAAACATGGGCCCTCAAACTCCATCTGGAGCTTGATAAATAGCCGCTAAGTGTTATTTTATTTATATATATCTCCCCATGATTCTAGAATTTGTGTGTTTATTCACATTGTTCAGACTAGGATTTGTCTGACATTCTTTATTGCACATTATGATGCTTAGGGGCGGGTCTACTCTGATGAGGGATGGGGTTAGCACCTGTTATATACTGGTTCTTTTTTTCATTAATTCACTTAGTCTGATGAAGGTGTGATTGATCCCTGAAACGTCACTGTTTTCTGTGTGCCATTAAAGCACCTTTTGTATTAATCCAGTGAGTGCTTGCTTTTTTTGGGGACTGTACTATTCTTTGCCTGCACCCTGGTAGCTGAATTTGGAGGTGGGAGTGCGCTCTCTTGTGGATTATATATATATATATATATATATATATACATACACACAGTATATACTGTATATATAGTTCTTAGTAGGGCTCTGCACACACTTTTTCTTTCAGCAGCAACCCGGGGTGCATTTAAATGAAATCCATATCTACCAACAGTACAGCACTCACCGGGTCTTTTAAGTGTTTATTCAAAGACCGGGTCTTTTAAGTGTTTATTCAAAGATAAAAATAGTAACGTTTCGGGGATGTTATCAAGGTCTGAAGAACATCCACGAAACGTCACTATTTTTATCTTTGAATAAATACTTAAAAGACTTGGTGAGTGTTTTACTATTACTGTATATATATATATATATATATATATATATATATATATATATATATATATATATATATATATAATATATATATATATATATATATATATATATATATATATATATATATAATATATATATATATATATATATATATATATATACCTGTATATATTAAAATATATATATATATATATATATATATATAAATATATTTTCTTCTATGTGAAGTACATTGGAATGTAAAATATGCATAACTACTCTGAGGTTTTGCTCTGTTGGTCTAAGGCAGGATTGGTTAGCTCGCAAGCATTAAGTGTTAGTTTTTTATTTCATAATGTACTTCACTGAAGTCCTGAAGGTAGTGCACATCGGGTTTCACTTGAGCACAGACATTTTACTTTCAATTTATGCATGCTAACCCACGCAAGTTAAAAGTTTACTTCCAAATGTGTTTGTGTGCAATCACAATAGCAACTATTTATGTGATTTTTGGATTTGCAAAAAGGTTTTTGGATCCTTGATAAAAGCCCTAATTCTTCAAAAGTGCCAAAAAGTTCTCAGTGACTGCAATACTATTTTACTCACTTTTCAACAGCTTTTCAAACCCAGTTTTGACTTTTCATATTTTCATATGTATAGGCAGTTTCATTACCATATCTAATAGGTACATATACTGTACATAGGAATATGTGTTGAGTTCCTAATATCCTGTGCAAGTGGATATGCAGGAAAACTCAATTCCGGACACCAACATCTATAAATCATTTGCATATAATTAAATGTGTTATATTTGACTGTAAATCACACAAGCACTGTCATGACAGTATTAGCATTTTTTAAATTGTATTTAAAAAGGGGGTCCCTTAATCGAGATTTTAATATAAACCTTTTGTAGCCCATTTCAATCTGCTTCACCACTGCTAAGACATCTGAATGCATCATCTTTAGGTTGTTAGAATGAGAAGAATGTGCACCATTTTTCTATAGGTATATGGATGCATATAAACTTTCACAAGTATTGTTTTTTTAAATATTAATTTATATTATTTGTGATAGCACCCTTTCGATTTTAGCATGAACTGAAAAATATGGCAACTACAAGTTTCTATGTAAAAGAATTATAGTATATTATTTTACTGGATTTTAACATTACTGAAACTATAAAGTGTAAACCTGCTGCCTTGCTACATTGTACCTTGTTATGAGAAAAATCCAATATATAAATGAGACTCAGTTAAAAAAACTTCTTTATTAAAAAAACTTAAAAATATAGCATATCCATAAAACAAGATAGCATAGACCTGTTAAGAGACCCTTAAACAAGGCTGTGCCTTCGGAACTGGGATTTAGGGACATGCCTTCATCCAAACTAAGACCAAGCTTATTCAAAAGAGTTCCATTCAAAGCAGCATCACCTCCTACATCGAAGGTGTAATATTAATGACCCCTTTAAACAGGACAGACAATACAATCTACAATGTGTCAACAGAAACCCAACCTTTGTTTCTACATTACAATAGTGAATGAAACATATCAATAATACCCCTATAAGAGTTGGGGGATTGTGGGTATATGACAGATGTGTATCCATTGTTTAATGTATATGTAACGTATAGTATAATGTTAGAAAATATATGTAAACTGTAAGCGTGATTGTATTACTCTTCTATTGTGTCCTTAAGGAGTCTATTTTTACTTATTTTAAAACTGTGATTGCTTGTTCTCAATAAAATGTACACATGAATATTAAAAACACGCAAATGCAATCTTAAATTAAGATTAGTACAATCACGTTCTAACATTATACTGTGCAATCCCACAGCAGCTATAATTTAAAAGGAAGTGTTTGTTTTTTTGTCTTTATCAACAAAATCGATCAGAGACATGATGAATAAATAGGCATACCATGTGAGTTTACTGGGCATTCCATGGGAGTAACCTGAATATTAATTGGGAAACATCGCTCTGGGTTTCTAATATACAAAGAGCTGTCTTCCATCATAGCTATCCCTTTCCATCTTAGCTATCCCTTTTCAGCCATATCAGTCTTGCCTGATTTTCAGTGGCAATATTTCCCAGTATGACACATCTAGTGAATGTACAGTGAAACTGAATATATAAAAATGCATAATTTGAAGTGTTATTACACAGATTTTTTTTGTTGCGAAAAGCACAGTCTATTTTGTGTAAACACTCTTAAGAGACAGCACCCGTCCCCTACATCGCAGCTCAGTGATGATGTCGGTGGACTTTTGCTGAAGTTGCAATCCCTATTATATCACATGAAAAACACATGGTCATTCCTCAGCACAAGGTTCAGCCCATTTTTTTAGAAAATATTGACAGACCGATGGACTGCAAGCCTGGAAAACCCAAAAAGGCAATTTCTTGTTGGTCTGTTTTGAA
This sequence comes from Bombina bombina, assembly GCF_027579735.1. Classification (NCBI taxonomy): domain Eukaryota; kingdom Metazoa; phylum Chordata; class Amphibia; order Anura; family Bombinatoridae; genus Bombina; species Bombina bombina. Next base: position 315,234,898 of record NC_069501.1, read on the forward strand.
TATTGAGGCCTTAGTAGGGGAGTCAAGTAGGTGGATTTGTTGGTTTTCAGAATTCACTCTGGGAGAACAGAGTTGCAGGTGTTTGCAAATGGATCTCGGCATCAAGAGGTGTAACTAGTTGTTTCAGTATATGACTAGAAGTTTTGTAGGTGTGGCTAGGTAGTAAGGGACAGCAGTTGGGATGGGATATTTACAGCACAATAGTGGTAAAAGTGTATAGATTGGGGTATTTTGTGCTCCCATAGAACCGCAACTGGTACTGATAAAACTTCAAACGGAAAATCATCACATTTCAGATGTAAACTGGCAAGGCAGTGCAGGGTCACACCATAATTAATGCTTAAGGTTTTTCATCAAATTAATAAACCAAAAAAAGTTTACATTATATTATAACAATATTTCAATTGTATACAAAAATAATCTGAATCTAATTCAATAAAAAATATATTACAGAAAATAATTAATTCTTCCTTTTACAACAATATGCAAATCAGTAAAACAATTCTTTCATTTAATATTTTTAAATGACAGCACCAGGTATGCAAATTAGTGCATACAACAAAATGCTTTCATAGCTGTAATAAAAGTGTCCTTAATTGATTTAATGTTTTTCTTGTTTTATTTAGAGGCTTTCCAATACTGAAAAGCCTAATCAATGACTCAAACTAATAATGTTCTGTTCCAAACAAATACAGTTCTAAACAATGCAGATTTGAAGATAAAAGACCAATTTATAATTAGAGAGGGAAAAAAATAATGTTTTTGTAGTATAGCATCCAGCTATAAATTTAATTCTTGATGGATTACACAAATAAACTTCCATCTGGGATGGATTTCTTTGCTTTTTTGCTCCTATCAAACAGAACAAAGACACAATGTTCTACTCTATATTTGATTTTGAAACCATCTGTTCCTTTCTAGGTCCTTGTGCTAAAATGATTGGCTAAGTAACATATTTCTCATGTCAAAAAACAAAGTTCAACTTAACAAATTTTCCTGCCAGATTGTTTGTTTAAGAAATATTAAATATGCGGCACACCTATCATTTACAACAATAGACAGAAGTCTGTTAATTGAAAATATATTTATATGTTCTTATAGTTTGTCGTTGTCATTGTTGTTTTGACTGAGCAATCATTAAGGTTGCTTAAAGGGATACATTTTCTTTGTTGCATCTGAAAGGACATTTTAAAATGTATAGATATATAGATAGGTAGATAGATAGATAGATAGATGATATTGGGGCATGCCATTGTCCATCAAAAGAGCCGTGGAAGCTTTCCTTATCAGTCAATCAGCAATATGTTCATCTAAGTGACAAAAATCACATTTTGCTTTAATATTATGATGCAAGAAAATGTATTTGACCTTGCAGTTGTCCATCAATTGTCCATCATTAACCAAACGCAATGAGGATGTGATAGTGATATCACCCCTGTGAAGCATCTAATGTCTCAGAATGGTCTTGCTATTTTAAAGCTGATGTGGTTGCTTTGTTTTTTTTTTCAAATTCTCTTTTCTGCATTTTAATGGACTGTTATATAGAGGGTGTTTTTTATAATTTTTTTCTAATGTTTTTAATTGTTTTTGTTATGCTGGTATTCTTTACATTGGAGCTCATTCTTGGCCATATTACGAGTGGAACGCTATTGTTACGAGGAGCATAATCATGATTGCGAGAACTGTGTGCTTTTTACGCTCAAATCCATATTACAAGTGCCAAACTGTTTAAATTAACAAAATTCATTTGCAAGAACTCTCAGTAATTTATGCTCTCCATATTTTCTATGGGCAGCATTGAGCGGCAATGTCCACTCATATTACAAGTTGAAAATAAATGCGATTGCCCAAACGCAATTGCATTTAACGCTCAAACTTTTTGCTCGACCTGAAAGGTCACATAAAGAGTTTGGCCAGAGAAAGCAGTTGCACTAAACTACTGAATTAACCCCCTAAACCCCCACACAGCAAATAACCCATCTACACTATTAACCTTTAAACTGCCACAACCCACATCGCAAACTACCCCACTACACTATTAACCCCTATACCGTCAAAACCCCATTGCAAACTTCCCCACTATACTATTAACCCTTATACCACCACAATCCATATCACAACCCCACTACAATATTGACCCCTAAACTACCACTACCCCACATCGCAAAATACCCCTTTACACTATTAACCCCTAAACCACCTCAACCCCATTGCAAAATACCCACTAACTCCTAACCAGCTTAATCCGCCTAACCTAACACCCCCTAAGTTACCCAAAAAATCACTAAATTTACCTAAAAAAAACCCTAACCTTACATAAGAAAAGAAAAAAATAACTGTACCTAAAAAAAAAAAACCTAACCTTGTCTGAAAAAAAACAAACAAACCTAACCTTACCTGGAAAAAATACAAAACAAATCTATTACCTGAAAAATAACTACCATTACAGAAAAAAAACCTATCAAATAAAACAAAAAAACAATAAATTACTAAAAATAAAAAAAAACAGTTATGGCTATTTTAAAACTAAAGCCTGGCTTAAAAAAGCAAAAAAAAACAAAGCTATACTAACATTAGACTAAACTATATATATAGTAAAGAGGAAGGTGCTGCTGCAGTGATCATCCGCCAGGCACAGGAAGCAGAGCGGATCTAACCATGTGTGAACAAGGGGAATGGTGTGGAGCCAACCAAAGGGTAGCGGCGGACTACCGCAAACAATGCACAAAAAGAAGAAGTGGAAGGCTGCTGTCTCCTTCCCTGTTTGTTGTGACTGTGTTCACTTCCATGTGTATTTTTTAATATTGGAAATAAACACACCATTTTACTGATGCTCAGTAGCCTTCCACTTCTTCTTTTTGTAAACTATATATATATATATATATATATATATATATATGTAGGGTGAGGGTTTTTGGTAGTTGCGCCACAACAAGAGTGTAGTAGTTAAATACCCTTAGAGGATGTCCAGTGCCTGCTGCTATTAGTGTTGTCTGATTCCTCCTGAGTCAGACTAGAATTGTGAGATTTGTGATAGAGAGTATTTTTTCTAATAGCGCTTGCAGAAGATGTTCCTCATAGGTAAGAAATTGGAGAGAGGAAAACAAAAATGGGAAATTTTTCCCAGATGAATATGGGTAATGAAAGGTAATTAAAGACAATAATAAATGCTCACCTGTTAGATCACAGGGACCAGCAATCAACGACGAATGGAAATGGATGGTGTGTATAAACACCAAAATTCAAGGATAGGACACAAAAACAAATAAATATGTGCCCCAAAGGGATATCAATATGTATATTGATATCTCCTAATAATGAACCGGAGACTGCTTGTGGGAACCTCTAGTTCTTACCACACTGTATTTGTGGACAGAGGGTAAAGAGGAAAGAAGTTCCTATTTATTATAAGCTGATACACAAAAAACATAACATTTTGAAAAATATTAATATATATGCGTGAATATTAAAAACAATGGTAATTTATTATTTATAGACTATTAAAAACGAAATACTTTGTAGAAAATATATATATATATATGTGACAGGTTTAAAAAATGGGGAAGAGTATGAAAACAGGATAAAAAAGGGGTTAAATACATAAACCGTTAAAAGGAAACAATGTGGTAAAATAGCCACGGTGCGAGTAAGGTGCCGACAAATGGCAGAAATAACTTACTATGAAAATAACAAAAATGCTGCTGCTGCTGGAGTAAGCCCTATGTGGGGTTCCAAAAGTATCTGAAAAACGATCGTTTAGGAGAGAAATAGAGACCACCAACGCTGCCCGGTGCAGCTCGGTCTCTGTTGGTAATACGGAATTCCGGAAGTGACGTCACGAACGTGCGTCACGTGCCTTACGCGTTTCGTGAGCGTATCAGCTCACTTCATCAGAGGCTAGTGAATCTAGTCACATCCTGGGTACTATTATATAGGCTATATAATAGTACCCAGGATGTGACTAGATTCACTAGCCTCTGATGAAGTGAGCTGATACGCTCACGAAACGCGTAAGGCACGTGACGCACGTTCGTGACGTCACTTCCGGAATTCCGAATTACCAACAGAGACCGAGCTGCACCGGGCAGCGTTGGTGGTCTCTATTTCTCTCCTAAACGATCGTTTTTCAGATACTTTTGGAACCCCACATAGGGCTTACTCCAGCAGCAGCAGCATTTTTGTTATTTTCATAGTAAGTTATTTCTGCCATTTGTCGGCACCTTACTCGCACCGTGGCTATTTTACCACATTGTTTCCTTTTAACGGTTTATGTATTTAACCCCTTTTTTATCCTGTTTTCATACTCTTCCCCATTTTTTAAACCTGTCACATATATATATATATATTTTCTACAAAGTATTTCGTTTTTAATAGTCTATAAATAATAAATTACCATTGTTTTTAATATTCACGCATATATATTAATATTTTTCAAAATGTTATGTTTTTTGTGTATCAGCTTATAATAAATAGGAACTTCTTTCCTCTTTACCCTCTGTCCACAAATACAGTGTGGTAAGAACTAGAGGTTCCCACAAGCAGTCTCCGGTTCATTATTAGGAGATATCAATATACATATTGATATCCCTTTGGGGCACATATTTATTTGTTTTTGTGTCCTATCCTTGAATTTTGGTGTTTATACACACCATCCATTTCCATTCGTCGTTGATTGCTGGTCCCTGTGATCTAACAGGTGAGCATTTATTATTGTCTTTAATTACCTTTCATTACCCATATTCATCTGGGAAAAATTTCCCATTTTTGTTTTCCTCTCTCCAATTTCTTACCTATGAGGAACATCTTCTGCAAGCGCTATTAGAAAAAATACTCTCTATCATATATATATATATATATATATATATATATAGGGCTTTTTGTAGAGCATTGGCCTAAAGTGATTTAGCTCTAGAGATGTTGCAAATTGTTCGCCAGCGAATAGTTCCCGGCGAACATAGCATGTTCGCGTTCGCCGCGGCGTGCGAACATATGCGATGTTCAATCCGCCCCCTATTAGTCATCATTGAGTAATACTTTGACCCTGTACCTCACAGTCAGCAGGCACATTCCAGCCAATCAGCAGCAGACCCTCCCTCCCAGACCCTCCTACCTCCTGGACAGCATCCATTTTAGATTCATTCGGAAGCTGCATTCTTAGTGAGAGGAGGGACAGTGTAGCTGCTGCTGATTAATAGGGAAATTAATAGCTAGGCTAGTGTATTCAGTGTCCACTACAGTCCTGAAGGACTCATCTGATCTCTGCTGTAAGGACAGCACCCCAAAAAGCCCTTTTTAGGGCTGTTTTTTTTTCTCCTGTGTAATCTAATTGCAGTTGCCTGCCTCCTAGCGTGTGTGCCAGGCTCACAGCGTATACTATGCCCAGTGCCACCACTCATATCTTGTGTAACAGTAGTGTAAATTTTAAAAAAAAACTTTTTTGACTGTTAAACATCAGTCTGCTTGTGTAATCTAATTGCAGTTGCCTGCATGCCAGCGTGTGTGCCAGGCTAACAGCGTATACTGTGCCCACTTGCCCAGTGCCACCACTCATATCTGGTGTAACAGTAGTGTAAATTTAAAAAAAAAAAAAAACTTTTTTGACTGAAAGATCAGTCTGCTTTTTTGTGTCAGGCTCACAGCGTATACTGTGCCCACTTGCCCAGTGCCACCACTCATATCTTGTTTAATAGTAGTGTAAGTGTACATTTAAAAAAAAAAAAACTTTTTTGACTGTGAAACATCAGTCTGCTTTTTTGTGTCAGGCTCACAGTGTATACTGTGCCCACTTGCCCAGTGGCACCACTCATATTTTGTTTATTAGTAGTGGAAGTGTACATTTAAAAAAAAAAAAAACTTTTTGGACTGTGAAACATCAGTCTGCTTTTTTGTGTCAGGCTCACAGTGTATACTGTCCCCACTTGCCCAGTGGCACCACTCATATCTTGTTTAATAGTAGTGTAAGTGTACATTTAAAAAAAAAAAAACTTTTTGGACTGTTAAACATCAGTCTGCTTGTGTAATCTAATTGCAGTTGCCTGCATGCCAGTGTGTGTGCCAGGCTAACAGCGTATACTGTGCCCACTTGCCCAGTGCCACCACTCATATCTGGTGTAACAGTAGTGTAAATTTAAAAAAAAAACAAAAACTTTTTTGACTGAAACATCAGTCTGCTTTTTTGTGTCAGGCTCACAGCGTATACTGTGCCCACTTGCCCAAAGCCACCACTCATATCTTGTTTAATAGTAGTGTAAGTGTACATTTAAAAAAAACAAAACTTTTTTGACTGTGAAACATCAGTCTGCTTTTTTGTGTCAGGCTCACAGTGTATACTGTGCCCACTTGCCCAGTGGCACCACTCATATCTTGTTTATTAGTAGCGTAAGTGTACATTTAAAAAAAAAAAAAACCTTTTTGGACTGTGAAACATCAGTCTGCTTTTTTGTGTCAGGCTCACAGCGTATACTGTGCCCACTTGCCCAGTGCCACCACTCATATCTTGTTTAATAGTAGTGTAAGTGTACATTTAAAAAAAAAAAAAACTTTTTTGACTGTGAAACATCAGTCTGCTTTTTTGTGTCAGGCTCACAGTGTATACTGTGCCCACTTGCCCAGTGGCACCACTCATATCTTGTTTAATAGTAGTGTAAGTGAACATTTAAAAAAAAAAACTTTTTGGACTGTTAAACATCAGTCTGCTTTTTTGTGTCAGGCTCACAGTGTATACTGTGCCCACTTACCCAGTGCCACCACTTATATCTTGTTTAATAGTAGTGTAAGTGTACATTTAAAAAAAAAAAAAACTTTTTGGACTGTGAAACATCAGTCTGCTTTTTTGTGTCAGGCTCACAGCGTATACTGTGCCCACTTGCCCAGTGCCACCACTCATATCTTGTTTAATAGTAGTGTAAGTGTACATTTAAAAAAAAAAACTTTTTTGACTGTGAAACATCAGTCTGCTTTTTTTGTGTCAGGCTCACAGCGTATACTGTGCACACTTGCCCAATGGCACCACTCATATCTTGTTTAATAGTAGTATAAGTGTACATTTAAAAAAAAAAAATTTTGGACTGTTAAACATCAGTCTGCTTATTTGTGTCAGGCTCACAGTGTATACTGTGCCCACTTGCCCAGTGCCACCACTCATATCTTGTTTAATAGTAGTGTAAGTGTACATTTAAAAAAAAAAACTTTTGACTGTGAAACATCAGTCTGCTTTTTTGTGTCAGGCTCACAGCGTATACTGTGCCCACTTGCCCAGTGCCACCACTCATATCTTGTTTAATAGTAGTGTAAGTGTACATTTAAAAAAAAAACTTTTTTGACTGTGAAACATCAGTCTGCTTTTTTGTGTCAGGCTCACAGCGTATACTGTGCCCACTTGCCCAGTGCCACCACTCATATCTTGTTTAATAGTAGTGTAAGTGTACATTTAAAAAAAAAAAATTTGGACTGTTAAACATCAGTCTGCTTTTTCGTGTCAGGCTCACAGCGTATACTGTGCAAACTTGCCTAGTGCCACCACTCATATCTTGTTTAATAGTAGTGTAAGTGTACATTTAAAAAAAACAACAACTTTTTTTTACTTTGGAATATCAGTCTGCTTTTTTGTGTCAGGCTCACAGCGTATACTGTGCCCACTTGCCCAGTGCCACCACTCATATCTTGTTTAATAGTAGTGTAAGTGTACATTTAAAAAAAAATAACTTTTTGGACTGTTAAACATCAGTCTGCTTTTTTGTGTCAGGCTCACAGCGTATACTGTGCCCACTTACCCAGTGCCACCACTCATATCTTGTTTAATAGTAGTGTAAGTGTACATTTAAAAAAAAAAAAATTTGACTGTGAAACATCAGTCTGCTTTTTTGTGTCAGGCTCACAGCGTATACTATGCCCACTTGCCCAGTGCCACCACTCATATCTTGTTTAATAGTAGTGTAAGTGTACATTTAAAAAAAAAAAAACTTTTTTTACTGTAAATCATCAGTCTGCTTTTTTGTGTCAGACTCACAGCGTATACTGTGCCCACTTGCCCAGTGCCACCACTCATATCTTGTTTAATAGTAGTGTAAGTGTACATTTAAAAAAAAAAAAATTGGACTCTTAAACATCAGTCTGCTTTTTCGTGTCAGGCTCACAGCGTATACTGTGCAAACTTGCCTAGTGCCACCACTCATATCTTGTTTAATAGTAGTGTAAGTGTACATTTAAAAAAAAAAACAACTTTTTTTTACTGTGGAATATCAGTCTGCTTTTTTGTGTCAGGCTCACAGCGTATACTGTGGCCACTTGCCCAGTGCCACTACTCATATCTTGTTTAATAGTAGTGTAAGTGTACATTTAAAAAAAAAAAAACTTTTTGGACTGTTAAACATCAGTCTGCTTTTTTTGTGTCAGGCTCACAGCGTATACTGTGCACACTTGCCCAGTGGCACCACTCATATCTTGTTTAATAGTAGTATAAGTGTACATTTAAAAAAAAAACTTTTTGGACTGTTAAACATCAGTCTGCTTATTTGTGTCAGGCTCACAGCGTATACTGTGCCCACTTGCCCAGTGCCACCACTCATATCTTGTTTAATAGTAGTGTAAGTGTACATTTAAAAAAAAAAACTTTTGACTGTGAAACATCAGTCTGCTTTTTTGTGTCAGGCTCACAGCGTATACTGTGCCCATTTGCCCAGTGCCACCACTCATATCTTGTTTAATAGTAGTGTAAGTGTACATTTAAAAAAAAAACTTTTTTGACTGTGAAACATCAGTCTGCTTTTTTGTGTCAGACTAACAGCGTATACTGTGCCCACTTGCCCAGTGCCACCACTCATATCTTGTTTAATAGTAGTATAAGCGTACATTTAAAAAAAAAAAAAAAAATTTGGACTGTTAAACATCAGTCTGCTTTTTCGTGTCAGGCTCACAGCGTATATTGTGCAAACTTGCCTAGGGCCACCACTCATATCTTGTTTAATAGTAGTGTAAGTGTACATTTAAAAAAAACAACAACTTTTTTTACTGTGGAATATCAGTCTGCTTTTTTGTGTCAGGCTCACAGCGTATACTGTGCCCACTTGCCCAGTGCCACCACTCATATCTTGTTTAATAGTAGTGTAAGTGTACATTTTTAAAAAAAAACTTTTTGGACTGTTAAACATCAGTCTGCTTTTTTGTGTCAGGCTCACAGCGTATACTGTGCCCACTTACCCAGTGCCACCACTCATATCTTGTTTAATAGTAGTGTAAGTGTACATTTAAAAAAAAAAAAAAACTTTTTGGACTGTGAAACATCAGTCTGCTTATTTGTGTCAGGCTCACAGCGTATACTGTGCCCACTTGCCCAGTGCCACCACTCATATCTTGTTTAATAGTAGTGTAAGTGTACATTTAAAAAAAAAAAACTTTTGACTGTGAAACATCAGTCTGCTTTTTTATTTCAGGCTCACAGCGTATACTGTGCCCATTTGCCCAGTGCCACCACTCATATCTTGTTTAATAGTAGTGTAAGTGTACATTTAAAAAAAAAACTTTTTTCACTGTGAAACATCAGTCTGCTTTTTTGTGTCAGACTAACAGCGTATACTGTGCCCACTTGCCCAGTGCCACCACTCATATCTTGTTTAATAGTAGTATAAGCGTACATTTAAAAAAAAAAAAAATTTGGACTGTTAAACATCAGTCTGCTTTTTCGTGTCAGGCTCACAGCGTATATTGTGCAAACTTGCCTAGGGCCACCACTCATATCTTGTTTAATAGTAGTGTAAGTGTACATTTAAAAAAAACAACAACTTTTTTTACTGTGGAATATCAGTCTGCTTTTTTGTGTCAGGCTCACAGCGTATACTGTGCCCACTTGCCCAGTGCCACCACTCATATCTTGTTTAATAGTAGTGTAAGTGTACATTTAAAAAAAAAAACTTTTTGGACTGTTAAACATCAGTCTGCTTTTTTGTGTCAGGCTCACAGCGTCTACTGTGCCCACTTACCCAGTGCCACCACTCATATCTTGTTTAATAGTAGTGTAAGTGTACATTTAAAAAAAACAAAAACTTTTTGGACTGTGAAACATCAGTCTGCTTTTTTGTGTCAGGCTAACAGCGTATACTGTGCCCACTTGCCCAGTGCCACCACTCATATCTTGTTTAATAGTAGTGTAAGTGTACATTTAAAAAAAAATATTTTTTGACTGTGAAACATCAGTCTGTTTTTTTTGTGTCAGGCTCACAGCATATACTGTGCCCACTTGCCCAGTGGCACCACTCATATCTTGTTTAATAGTAGTGTAAGTGTACATTTAAAAAAAAAAAAACTTTTTGGACTGTTAAACATCAGTCTGCTTTTTTGTGTCAGGCTCACAGCGTATACTGTGCCCACTTGCCCAGTGCCACCACTCATATCTTGTTTAATAGTAGTGTAAGTGTACATTTTTAAAAAAAAACTTTTTGGGACTGTTAAACATCAGTCTGCTTTTTTGTGTCAGGCTCACAGCGTATACTGTGCCCACTTACCCAGTGCCACCACTCATATCTTGTTTAATAGTAGTGTAAGTGTACATTTAAAAAAAAAAAAAAACTTTTTGGACTGTGAAACATCAGTCTGCTTATTTGTGTCAGGCTCACAGCGTATACTGTGCCCACTTGCCCAGTGCCACCACTCATATCTTGTTTAATAGTAGTGTAAGTGTACATTTAAAAAAAAAAAACTTTTGACTGTGAAACATCAGTCTGCTTTTTTATTTCAGGCTCACAGCGTATACTGTGCCCATTTGCCCAGTGCCACCACTCATATCTTGTTTAATAGTAGTGTAAGTGTACATTTAAAAAAAAAACTTTTTTGACTGTGAAACATCAGTCTGCTTTTTTGTGTCAGACTAACAGCGTATACTGTGCCCACTTGCCCAGTGCCACCACTCATATCTTGTTTAATAGTAGTATAAGCGTACATTTAAAAAAAAAAAAAATTTGGACTGTTAAACATCAGTCTGCTTTTTCGTGTCAGGCTCACAGCGTATATTGTGCAAACTTGCCTAGGGCCACCACTCATATCTTGTTTAATAGTAGTGTAAGTGTACATTTAAAAAAAACAACAACTTTTTTTACTGTGGAATATCAGTCTGCTTTTTTGTGTCAGGCTCACAGCGTATACTGTGCCCACTTGCCCAGTGCCACCACTCATATCTTGTTTAATAGTAGTGTAAGTGTACATTTAAAAAAAAAAACTTTTTGGACTGTTAAACATCAGTCTGCTTTTTTGTGTCAGGCTCACAGCGTCTACTGTGCCCACTTACCCAGTGCCACCACTCATATCTTGTTTAATAGTAGTGTAAGTGTACATTTAAAAAAAAAAAAAACTTTTTGGACTGTGAAACATCAGTCTGCTTTTTTGTGTCAGGCTCACAGCGTATACTGTGCCCACTTGCCCAGTGCCACCACTCATATCTTGTTTAATAGTAGTGTAAGTGTACATTTAAAAAAAAATATTTTTTGACTGTGAAACATCAGTCTGTTTTTTTTGTGTCAGGCTCACAGCATATACTGTGCCCACTTGCCCAGTGGCACCACTCATATCTTGTTTAATAGTAGTGTAAGTGTACATTTAAAAAAAAAAAAACTTTTTGGACTGTTAAACATCAGTCTGCTTTTTTGTGTCAGGCTCACAGCGTATACTGTGCCCACTTACCCAGTGCCACCACTCATATCTTGTTTAATAGTAGTGTAAGTGTACATTTAAAAAAAAAAAAAACTTTTTGGACTGTGAAACATCAGTCTGCTTTTTTGTGTCAGGCTCACAGCGTATACTGTGCCCACTTGCCCAGTGCCACCACTCATATCTTGTTTAATAGTAGTGTAAGTGTACATTTAAAAAAAAAAAAATTTGACTGTGAAACATCAGTCTGTTTTTTTTGTGTCAGGCTCACAGCATATACTGTGCCCACTTGCCCAGTGGCACCACTCATATCTTGTTTAATAGTAGTGTAAGTGTACATTTAAAAAAAAAAAAATTTTGGACTGTTAAACATCAGTCTGCTTATTTGTGTCAGGCTCACAGCGTATACTGTGCCCACTTGCCCAGTGCCACCACTCATATCTTGTTTAATAGTAGTGTAAGTGTACATTTAAAAAAAAACCTTTTTTGACTGTGAAACATCAGTCTGCTTTTTTTGTGTCAGGCTCACAGCGTATACGGTGCCCACTTGCCCAGTGGCACCACTCATATCTTGTTTAATAGTAGTGTAAGTGTACATTTAAAAAAAAAAAAATTGACTGTGAAACATCAGTCTGTTTTTTTTGTGTCAGGCTCACAGCATATACTGTGCCCACTTGCCCAGTGGCACCACTCATATCTTGTTTAATAGTAGTGTAAGTGTACATTTAAAAAAAACAAAAACTTTTTGGACTGTTAAACATCAGTCTGCTTTTTTGTGTCAGGCTCACAGCGTATACTGTGCCCACTTACCCAGTGCCACCACTCATATCTTGTTTAATAGTAGTGTAAGTGTACATTTAAAAAAAAAAAAACTTTTTGGACTGTGGAACATCAGTCTGCTTTTTTGTGTCAGGCTCACAGCGTATACTGTGCCCACTTGCCCAGTGCCACCACTCATATCTTGTTTAATAGTAGTGTAAGTGTACATTTAAAAAAAAAAAAATTTTGGACTGTTAAACATCAGTCTGCTTATTTGTGTCAGGCTCACAGCGTATACTGTGCCCACTTGCCCAGTGCCACCACTCATATCTTGTTTAATAGTAGTGTAAGTGTACATTTAAAAAAAAAAAAATTTGGACTCTTAAACATCAGTCTGCTTTTTCGTGTCAGGCTCACAGCGTATACTGTGCAAACTTGCCTAGTGCCACCACTCATATCTTGTTTAATAGTAGTGTAAGTGTACATTTAAAAAAAACAACAACTTTTTTTACTGTGGAATATCAGTCTGCTTTTTTGTCTCAGGCTCACAGCGTATACTGTGGCCACTTGCCCAGTGACACCACTCATATCTTGTTTAATAGTAGTGTAAGTGTACATTTAAAAAAAAAAAAAAACTTTTTGGACTGTTAAACATCAGTCTGCTTTTTTGTGTCAGGCTCACAGCGTATACTGTGTCCACTTGCCCAGTGCCACGACTCATATCTTGTTTAATAGTAGTGTAAGTGTACATTTAAAAAAAAAACTTTTTTGACTGTGAAACATCAGTCTGCTTTTTGTGTCAGGCTCACAGCATATACTGTGCCCACTTACCCAGTGCCACCACTCATATCTTGTTTAATAGTAGTGTAAGTGTACATTTAAAAAAAATATATATGACTGTGAAACATCAGTCTGCTTTTTTGTGTCAGGCTCACAGCGTATACTGTGCCCACTTGCCCAGTGCCACCACTCATATCTTGTTTAATAGTAGTGTAAGTGTATATTTAAAAAAAAAACTTTTTTGACTGTGAAACATCAGTCTGCTTTTTTTGTGTCAGGCTCACAGCGTATACTGTGCCCACTTGCACAGTGGCACCACTCATATCTTGTTTAATAGTAGTGTAAGTGTACATTTAAAAAAAAAAAACTTTTTGGACTGTTAAACATCAGTCTGCTTATTTGTGTCAGGCTCACAGCGTATACTGTTCCCACTTGCCCAGTGCCACCACTCATATCTTGTTTAATAGTAGTGTAAGTGTACATTTAAAAAAAAAAAATATATGACTGTGAAACATCAGTCTGCTTTTTTGTGTCAGGCTCACAGCGTATACTGTGCCCACTTGCCCAGTGCCACCACTCATATCTTGTTTAATAGTAGTGTAAGTGTACATTTAAAAAAAAAAAACTTTTTTTACTGTAAAACATCAGTCTGCTTTTTTGTGTCAGACTCACAGCGTATACAGTGCCCACTTGCCCAGTGCCACCACTCATATCTTGTTTAATAGTAGTGTAAGTGTACATTTAAAAAAAATAAAAATTGGACTGTTAAACATCAGTCTGCTTTTTCGTGTCAGGCTCACAGCGTATACTGTGCAAAATTGCCTAGTGCCACCACTCATATCTTGTTTAATAGTAGTGTAAGTGTACATTTAAAAAAAACAACAACTTTTTTTACTGTGGAATATCAGTCTGCTTTTTTGTGTCAGGCTCACAGCGTATACTGTGCCCACTTGCCCAGTGCCACCACTCATATCTTGTTTAATAGTAGTGTAAGTGTACATTTAAAAAAAAAAAAAACTTTTTGGACTGTTAAACATCAGTCTGCTTTTTTGTGTCAGGCTCACAGCGTATACTGTGCCCACTTGCCCAGTGCCACCACTCATATCTTGTTTAATAGTAGTGTAAGTGTACATTTAAAAAAAAAAAACTGTTTTGACTGTGAAACATCAGTCTGCTTTTTTAGTGTCAGGCTCACAGCGTATACTGTGCCCACTTGCCCAGTGGCACCACTCATATTTTGTTTAATAGTAGTGTAAGTGTACATTTTTAAAAAAAAAAAACTTTTTTGACTGTGAAACATCAGTCTGCTTTTTTGTGTCAGGCTCACAGCATATACTGTGCCCACTTGCCCAGTGCCACCACTCATATCTTTTTTAATAGTAGTGTAAGCGTACATTTAAAAAAAAAAAACTTTTTGGACTGTGAAACATCAGTCTGCTTTTTTGTGTCAGGCTCACAACGTATACTGTGCCCACTTGCCCAGTGCCACCACTCATATCTTGTTTAATAGTAGTGTAAGTGTACATTTAAAAAAACAAAAAACTTTTTTGACTGTGAAACATCAGTCTGCTTTTTTGTGTCAGGCTCACAGCGTATACTGTGCCACTTGCCCAGTGCCACCACTCATATCTTGTTTAATAGTAGTGTAAGTGTACATTTAAAAAAAAAAACTTTTTTGACTGTGAAACATCAGTCTGCTTTTTTGTGTCAGGCTCACAGCGTATACTGTGCCCACTTGCCCAGTGTCACCACTGATATCTTGTTTAATAGTAGTGTAAGTGTACATTTAAAAAAAAAACTTTTTGGACTGTTAAACATCAGTCTGCTTTTTTGTGTTGGGCTCACACCGTATACTGTGCCCACTTGCCTAGTGCCACCACTCATATCTTGTTTAATAGTAGTGTAAGTGTACATTTAAAAAAAACAACAACTCTTTTTACTGTGGAATATCAGTCTGCTTTTTTGTGTCAGGCTCACAGTGTATACTGTCCCCACTTGCCCAGTGCCACCACTCATATCTTGTTTAATAGTAGTGTAAGTGTACATTAAAAAAAAAAAAAAAAAAAAACTTTTTGGACTGTTAAACATCAGTCTGCTTTTTTAGTGTCAGGCTCACAGTGTATACTGTGCCCACTTGCCCAGTGCCACCACTCATATCTTGTTTAATAGTAGTGTAAGTGTACATTTTAAAAAAAACCTTTTTTGACTGTGAAACATCAGTCTGCTTTTTTTGTGTCAGGCTCACAGCGTATACGGTGCCCACTTGCCCAGTGCCACCACTCATATCTTGTTTAATAGTAGTGTAAGTGTACATTTAAAAAAAACAACAACTTTTTTTACTGTGGAATATCAGTCTGCTTTTTTGTGTCAGGCTCACAGCGTATACTGTGCCCACTTGCCCAGTGCCACCACTCATATCTTGTTTAATAGTAGTGTAAGTGTACATTTAAAAAAAAAAAAAACTTTTTGGACTGTTAAACATCAGTCTGCTTTTTTGTGTCAGGCTCACAGCGTATACTGTGCCCACTTGCCCAGTGCCACCACTCATATCTTGTTTAATAGTAGTGTAAGTGTACATTTAAAAAAAAAAACTGTTTTGACTGTGAAACATCAGTCTGCTTTTTTAGTGTCAGGCTCACAGCGTATACTGTGCCCACTTGCCCAGTGGCACCACTCATATTTTGTTTAATAGTAGTGTAAGTGTACATTTTTTAAAAAAAAAAACTTTTTTGACTGTGAAACATCAGTCTGCTTTTTTGTGTCAGGCTCACAGCATATACTGTGCCCACTTGCCCAGTGCCACCACTCATATCTTTTTTAATAGTAGTGTAAGCGTACATTTAAAAAAAAAAAACTTTTTGGACTGTGAAACATCAGTCTGCTTTTTTGTGTCAGGCTCACAGCGTATACTGTGCCCACTTGCCCAGTGCCACCACTCATATCTTGTTTAATAGTAGTGTAAGTGTACATTTAAAAAAACAAAAAACTTTTTTGACTGTGAAACATCAGTCTGCTTTTTTGTGTCAGGCTCACAGCGTATACAGTGCCCACTTGCCCAGTGCCACCACTCATATCTTGTTTAATAGTAGTGTAAGTGTACATTTAAAAAAAAAAAAAATTGGACTGTTAAACATCAGTCTGCTTTTTCGTGTCAGGCTCACAGCGTATACTGTGCAAAATTGCCTAGTGCCACCACTCATATCTTGTTTAATAGTAGTGTAAGTGTACATTTAAAAAAAACAACAACTTTTTTTACTGTGGAATATCAGTCTGCTTTTTTGTGTCAGGCTCACAGCGTATACTGTGCCCACTTGCCCAGTGCCACCACTCATATCTTGTTTAATAGTAGTGTAAGTGTACATTTAAAAAAAAAAAAAAACTTTTTGGACTGTTAAACATCAGTCTGCTTTTTTGTGTCAGGCTCACAGCGTATACTGTGCCCACTTGCCCAGTGCCACCACTCATATCTTGTTTAATAGTAGTGTAAGTGTACATTTAAAAAAAAAAACTGTTTTGACTGTGAAACATCAGTCTGCTTTTTTAGTGTCAGGCTCACAGCGTATACTGTGCCCACTTGCCCAGTGGCACCACTCATATTTTGTTTAATAGTAGTGTAAGTGTACATTTTTTTAAAAAAAAAACTTTTTTGACTGTGAAACATCAGTCTGCTTTTTTGTGTCAGGCTCACAGCATATACTGTGCCCACTTGCCCAGTGCCACCACTCATATCTTTTTTAATAGTAGTGTAAGCGTACATTTAAAAAAAAAAACTTTTTGGACTGTGAAACATCAGTCTGCTTTTTTGTGTCAGGCTCACAGCGTATACTGTGCCCACTTGCCCAGTGCCACCACTCATATCTTGTTTAATAGTAGTGTAAGTGTACATTTAAAAAAACAAAAAACTTTTTTGACTGTGAAACATCAGTCTGCTTTTTTGTGTCAGGCTCACAGCGTATACTGTGCCACTTGCCCAGTGCCACCACTCATATCTTGTTTAATAGTAGTGTAAGTGTACATTTAAAAAAAAAAACTTTTTTGACTGTGAAACATCAGTCTGCTTTTTTGTGTCAGGCTCACAGCGTATACTGTGCCCACTTGCCCAGTGTCACCACTGATATCTTGTTTAATAGTAGTGTAAGTGTACATTTAAAAAAAAAAACTTTTTGGACTGTTAAACATCAGTCTGCTTTTTTGTGTTGGGCTCACACCGTATACTGTGCCCACTTGCCTAGTGCCACCACTCATATCTTGTTTAATAGTAGTGTAAGTGTACATTTAAAAAAAACAACAACTCTTTTTACTGTGGAATATCAGTCTGCTTTTTTGTGTCAGGCTCACAGTGTATACTGTCCCCACTTGCCCAGTGCCACCACTCATATCTTGTTTAATAGTAGTGTAAGTGTACATTAAAAAAAAAAAAAAAAAAAAACTTTTTGGACTGTTAAACATCAGTCTGCTTTTTTAGTGTCAGGCTCACAGTGTATACTGTGCCCACTTGCCCAGTGCCACCACTCATATCTTGTTTAATAGTAGTGTAAGTGTACATTTTAAAAAAAACCTTTTTTGACTGTGAAACATCAGTCTGCTTTTTTTGTGTCAGGCTCACAGCGTATACGGTGCCCACTTGCCCAGTGGCACCACTCATATCTTGTTTAATAGTAGTGTAAGTGTACATTTAAAAAAAAAAAAACTTTTTTGACTGTGAAACACCAGTCTGCTTTTTTGTGTCAGTCTCACAGCATATACTGTGCCCACTTGCCCAGTGCCGCCACTCATATCTTGTTTAATAGTAGTGTAAGTGTACATTTAAAAAAAAAAAAAAAAAAAAAACTTTTTGGACTGTTAAACATCAGTCTGCTTTTTTGTGTCAGGCTCACAGGGTATACTGTGCCCACTTGCCTAGTGCCACCACTCATATCTTGTTTAATAGTAGTGTAAGTGTACATTTAAAAAACAACAATGATGATGTTGTACCCACTGCTGCTTCCTTTGTTGATTTGTCAGATACAAGTGAAGTGGTTGATGATAACGATGCGTCCGTGGATGTCACGTGGGTGCCCGTTAGAAGAGAAGAAGAAAAGGGGGAAAGTTCAGATGGGGAGACAGAGAGGAGGAGGAGGAGACGAGTTGGAAGCAGGGGGAGGTCGTCGCAAGGAGCTAGTTGCACAGTCAGACAGCATCAATCGGCACCCGGGTCAGCCAGACAGCACGACAATCAACGCATGCTGTTGCCACCACCAGAATGCCGTCATCGCAGAGCTCAGCAGTGTGGCATTTTTTGTGTGTGACTACCTCTGAGAACAGTGATGCCATTTGCAACCTGTGCCAAAAGAAACTGAGTCATGGGAAGTCCAACACCCACCTAGGTACAACTGCTTTGCGAAGGCACATGATCGCACATCACAAATGCCTATGGGATCAACACATGAGTACAAGAAGCGCACAAACTCAAAGCCGCCATCCTCCTCCTGGTCCAGCATCTTCAGCCACGTCAACCACTGCTGTCCTCCTTGCCCCCTCTCAACCATCCGCCACTCCGTCTCTCGCCTTGAGCAGTTCCTGCTCATCACCAGCCCACAGTCAGGTGTCTGTCAAGGACATGTTTGAGCGTAAGAAGCCAATGTCACAAAGTCACCACCTTGCCCGGCATCTGACAGCTGGCTTGTCTGGACTCTTAGCCCGCCAGCTTTTACCATACAAGCTGGTGGAGTCTGAGGTGTTCAAAAAATTTGTAGCTATTGGGACACCGCAGTGGAAGGTACCTGGCTGAAATTTCTTTGCACAAAGTTATAAAGGGATTTACAATTTAAGTAAAATAAGTTTAAGTAGAGAACAAAATGAAGTTTTAAGCAAAGGTTTATCCTTTGCTCCCAGTAAGAAAATTAATAAATTTAATACTTATATAGACGTGCAAAAATACATCAGATCGCTTACTTTAAAGAGATTTTTTTCAAAAACACCAGTTGAAAAAACAATTATAGAAGAGAATATCCAACAGACAAATAAAATAAAACAGTCAGGCCTCAAAAAGAAATCAACATTCTATCCTAAACACGAAAAAGGCCCCTTTCTAGAAACCTTTGAGAAGTTGGTAACAGATGACTTAAAGAAAATGAAAGAACCAAAATTAAATCGGAATGATTATAATTTAAACAAAAGAGAAAGAGAGGCACTAGACACTTTGGAACAAAATAAAGAGATAGTTATCAAACCTGCAGACAAAGGAGGGGGAATAGTTATACTCAATAAAGAACACTATGATAAAATATGTAGAAATCTTATAGATGACACCAAAACGTATAAAAAATGTGTAAGAAATCCAACTAGCTTCTATAAACTAGAACTAAAAATGATTCTTTCAGAAGCGAAAAATAATGGCATTTTAAATGATAAAGAATTAGAATATCTTTTACCACAATATCCGAAAATTCCTTTATTTTATATTCTACCCAAAATTCATAAATCTATAATAGATCCCCCGGGTCGACCAATAGTATCAGGTATAGGGTCATTAACTTCAAACCTGTCGGAATATGTCGATCTCTATCTACAAAAATATGTAACAAAATTGGACAGCTATCTTAAAGATTCAACAAGTGTAATCAGACTCTTAGAACATATTACATGGGATGAAAACATGTGGCTTGTTACATGTGACGTAACGTCACTTTACACATGTATACGACACAGAGACGGTTTAAGAGCAGTAGAACAATATCTGGAAAATGATAATGAACTAATAGCACAACATAGAAATTTTATTTTAGAGAGTATTAAATTTATTTTAACGCACAATTATTTTTACTATGAGGATAATTTCTATGATCAGATCTGTGGTACCGCGATGGGGACCAGGTTCGCTCCTAGTTACGCAAATCTTTTTATGGGTTCTTGGGAAACCGATTTTTTAATAAATACAGCAATTGGAGCGAACCTGGTCTCCTTCAAAAGATACATAGATGATATACTACTGATATGGAGAGGTAGTAAATCCCAGTTTGAGTCCTTTTTTAATAAGATGAATGAAAATGATATGAATTTAAATTTCACACACGAGATGAGTAAAGAAAAGATAATATTTCTGGATTTAGAAATTTTTATTGAGAATAATAAAATTAACACAAAAACACATTTTAAACCAGTCGACAGTAATAACTATATACACGCAAAAAGCTGTCATTTACATACATGGAAAAATAATATACCAAAGGGACAAATATTATGTATAAGAAAAAATTGTACTAATGAAAAAGATTATCTTGACCAGTCCACTATCCTTAAAAATAAATTCACAGAGAGGGGTTATAAAAGTGACGCTATTAATAAGGAGATCAGTAGAATACAACAAATAAACAGAATAGACATTATACCAGGGTCAAAGAAAGAAATAATAAAAAAAGAAAAGAAACTATTTGTGCCATTAGTTACCCAATATAGTAACAATCATAAGGAAATAGAGAGGATCATAAAGAAACATTGGAATATTTTAAAACTAGATGAGAAATTAAAAGGTGTGATAGGTGAAGCTCCAAATATAGTCTATAGAAGAGCGGATAACCTAAAAAATAAATTAGCACCAACAGATTTAAGAAGGAAAATACATAAGAAAAATGATAAAGATCTTCTGGGTAAAGACCTAAAAGGTTTTTTTTCCATGTCTAGCTTGTAAAGCATGCAGACACTCTGAGAAAAAGAAAAAATTCTCTTCAAATGTTACTGGTAAAGAATATGAAATTAAATCCTTAATAAGATGTACAGACAGAAATATTATCTACCTTATCAACTGCAAATGTGGAAAACAATATGTAGGAGAATCTACAAGACCCGTTAGAGAAAGAGTGAGAGAACACATTTTATCAATAGAAAATGCCACAGAAAAAAGAAATGAAGATCTCCCTGTACCAAAACATTTTTTTAACTTGCAACAATTGTAATCTAAAGCATTTTAAATACATAGCCATTGATAAACTGAACCCAGATTGGAGAGGTGGTGATGTACAAAATGAGCTTTTAAAATTAGAATATAAATGGATATATGAGTTAGAGACCAAACACCCAAAAGGATTAAACATAGATTTTCATTTGACCCCCTTTCTACACTAGTATTCAATTTTAAAATAAAAAGAAATTTTAAAGAAATTTTAAAAAAATTTCTATAAATTCATATAGAAATTTAAAAAATAGGCATAGTCTTCCAATCGATTCCCCTTTTTTTTTTTTTTTCAAATGATTTTTATTTATTTTCAAACTTATAGAAGTAACAATGAGGGACACGCAGGTCCCAAACACAAACATCAATGGCATACAGGAGTATATGGTTACAAATAGAGCCAGGGGTCCCAAAGATGAGAAACAATACAATATTAATAAGATTAGATGGACTCCCCTGGTGGAGAGATGACATCTCACATTAGTCTGAGGACAAGTGGGATATCTGAAAAGGAACCTATATAACACAACACATGTCTTGGAATCAGAACAAAGTCTAGGGAGGGGGGGGGGGAAGGAGGGGGGGGGGAGCATAGAAGAGGAGAGGGAAAAAATGGGGAAAGATGGTAGATAGATCAAGAAGAGTCAGGCTGTAGGCTTTAGGACGTGACAGGAGGGCTCCAGGAAGTATCAAACTTGTCTTTCCAATTGGCCCAAGCAAGTTCGAATATATCCAGTTTGTTTAAGTCAAAATATATAGTCTTTTCCATGGTGTATAAGAAGGCCATGGTTTTCTCAATCTCGTTCCATGAAAGGGGTTTTTCTTTTTTCCAGGACCTAGCCAGATTAGTCTTAATAGAGGCCAATAAGTAGGTACTGAAGATAGCTTGATGCTTAGGTAGATCCTGTAAGCCCAGGTGGAGCAAAGCAGTAGTCGGGCCAGGCGGAATTCTGATTCCAAAATCAGTAAGGGCGCGGAAAACTTGAGACCATAAGAAAGTAATTTTAGGGCATTCCCACCAAATGTGGAGCATGGTGCCCTGCAAACCACAATTCCTCCAGCAAAGAGGCGACACACCCGGGTACATCCTTGCTAGGCGTGTGGGAACCAGGTACCAGTGAGAAATCACCTTGTAATAAGTTTCGAACATAGTGATGCAATGGAGGGTTTTTTTCGTCAGAAGGATGGCCCTTTGCCAGGCGTCTACCGAGATTTGAGAATGCAATAAAGCATCCCAGATCTGCAAGTGCGGGGCAATTTCAGGCGGGACAGTGCCATCGAGAGTCCCGTAATGGAACGATAATGGCCGGATAAGTCTGTGACCCGTCTTCCAGACAGACTCCCATGGGGTAGACTGACGAGAGGTGGTGGGGAGAAAACCCCAACTTCTCAGGAGACTTTTAATCCTGATAGTTTCAAAAAAGAGGACCGGAGGAATATCCCCAGGGGAGCCCAGGAGAGTTGGGTCTATAAAGCCATCGGGCTGTGATGTGGACCAGAAGTCCGAGACCCGCCGAATCCCTAGTCTGGCCCATATATTCGGGTGAGTATCCGCCAACCCAGAGAGCAGACCAGCCACCGAAGTGATAGGGGAAGGGTGGGGGGCAATTAGTTGGCGATGCCGGATCTTGTCCCAGACCTGAAGGCATTCTGTGATGACTAGATTGCTGATACCTAAAATTCTGCGACTGTGCGGAGGAGTCCAAATAATATCCTTGAGCAGGACATTATGGGGTAAAGAGGCCTGTTCAATCTCGCGCCATTTATCGCGGGACTGAAGAACTCCCCACTGGGAGATGTGGGTAAGCATGGCCCCCTCGTAGTATTTTACCACAGAAGGGGAAGCCAGGCCTCCTAGATGTATAGGAAATTTCAGATTTTTTTGAGCTATCCTGGGGGTCAAGCCCTTCCAAATAAACTTTGTTATTTCACTCTGGAACTGTAGCAAGAGTGGCATAGGGACTCTGATGGGAAGGCACCTAAACAAGTAGGTGAGCTTAGGGAGGAAAGACATTTTAATAGAGGCTATACGCCCCATCCATGAGATGGACTTGTGATCCCAAGCATTTTTTAAGGATCTCAGTTCTGACAGCAAGGGGATATAATTATCCTTGACCATTTTTGAGGCATTGTTAGATATTCTAACCCCCAGGTGTGTGACCTGCTCCTGTGACCATTTGAAGTTATACCTTTTCTTTAAACTGTTAATGTAATTGTGGGGGTATCCCCACCAATATATCTCTGTCTTTTGAGTGTTCAATTTATAAAATGAGAGGTCACCAAAGGTCTTCAGAATATCCAACAGTCTGGGGACAGCTCTACCGGGGTCCGCAGTGAAGATTGTGATATCATCTGCGAATAGTGCAATTTTTTGCAGAGTGCCTGAGAGCATTATCCCTCGAAGGGACGCATCGTCACGGATATGGGCAGCCAAGGGCTCGATCGCAAGGGCAAACAACAGCGGAGACAGGGGGCACCCCTGTCTAGTACCATTGGAGATGTTGAAAGGGTCAGACTGAAAGCCAAGACCCCTAACAGCAGCCGACGGGGCAGAATATAGCGCCTGGATAGCCCTGCATGTGGACTGAGGGAAGTTAAAGGTTTTGAGGGTTTCCCACAAGTAGGACCAGCGGATGCGGTCAAAAGCCTTCTCGGCATCCAAAGAGATAACCGAGAAAGGCTTCTGCATTCTGGTAGATTCACACACAATATTAACAAGACGCCTAGTATTGTCCGGCCCCTCGCGCCTGTGAATGAACCCTACTTGATCCGGACCTATAAGGTGCGGAAGGAGCCTGCTGATACGGTTGGCAAGAATTTTAGAGTAAACCTTCACGTCCACGTTAATTAAAGAAATTGGCCTGTAGCTTGCACAGGACGAAGGGTCCTTATCTGGTTTTGGCAGAGTGACTATGGCTGCTTTTAAGAATTCCTCCTTCAAGGAACCTTCATCACTTGCTAAGGTAAAGAACCTCTGCAAGTAGGGGGATAGTTCATTGACAAATACCTTATAAAACTGGGCAGAAAAGCCATCAGGCCCTGGAGCCTTGAAGGGTTTTAGATTTTTTATCGTTAGCTTAATCTCCGCCAAAGAGAAAGGGGCTGTGAGAGAGTCTTGTTGCTCTGTAGTAAGAGTGGGGAGGTTAGCGGAGGCCAGGAAGTCTCTGATATCCTGGCTAGTAGTTGGGGTGAGAGTCTCCGAATTTTCGATATTGTAAAGTTTGGAGTAAAAGTCAGCAAAACATTCTCCAATCTGAGAGGGCCTCTTATGCAACTTGCCATTATAATTGATCTGGGAAATGCGGGAGTTACTATGCTTATGCCTGAGCCTATTAGCAAGCTTACGGCTAGATTTAGAGTTCGGCGGTAGATGGGCTGTTAACGCCACGCGTGTTTTATGTCTAACGCACGGCATTGTTTGACTCCGGTATTTAGAGTTAATATAAGACCATCTAACGATGCTCCTAACGCGTGTATGTCACACGCGTAATCCTGCCCGCGTTAGACAGTCTCCCATAGAGATCAATGGGAAAGGCAAAAAATAGCTTTTTTTACCTAACACTCGATCTCGCGAGAATACGCACAGCTCGGTCATATGACGCATACCACATCATGCACAACAATAACACGCCGCAAATGTCACAACATCAATCAATCAACAAAGCACACAAGCATTACACATTCACAAGCGGGGGAAGTTTTAATACTATTTATACGGGGAATACGCATATACTTTAAGATGCGGAAAATCGCACAATAACAACAAGGATTAAAAAATATATACATACACTAAAAAAAAAATCGCATTCAATATCATTATATATTATGAAAAACATACATATACAACACTTCACGAAGAACACACCATCGCAAATTCACATTTAAAAAGAATACTATTGGACAATGTTAGAGAAAACGACCACTATGACATCATCGCATTCTACACATTCCACAAATACCAACTCAAAATGAGCATGCGCAAATTAACACACCTAATACACATTGCAATAATATTAATTGCTAATAAAGCACACCTGAACACTAATTACAATGGAAATTGGGACATCATTAAACATTTACACAGGGTATATAAGCACCACACAAGCAGGGCTTCTTTGACTGTGTTGCTGGTGGGTCTTTGGAGATTTAAGAATAGAGATTTTGCGATTTTTTGAGAGTGAGTTAGTGTTAGTGTGAGAGAGTCAGTTGGTAGTGTTAGCGTGAGATAGTCAGTTGGTAGTGTTAGCGTGAGAGAGTGAGTGAGTTAGTGGGAGTTAGCGGGAGTGGGAGAGAGTCTGTTAGTGGGAGCGTGAGTGAGTTAGTGGGAGTTATTAGTGATAGTTGTTAGTGTGAGCGTCAGTTAGTGGTAGTTAGTGAGCGTTAGTGGGAGTGTTTGTTATTGAGAATTAGAAGTAGTGTTAGTTAGCGAGCGAGTGATTTATCTGTACACTTAACACATTTACACGCAAACACATTCAATACATACATACACTTATCAATAACACTACATACACTCCATACCCCCTACCCCCTCATACTACACTCCATACCCCATTCCTTGTAGTCCCATTCCCTTTCATCCCATTTACTCTTATCCCATACCCCATACCCATCCCATACCCATCCCCTAGTTACATTTAGTTTACATATCCTCCTTTTAGTCTTATTCTTTTCGTTTATTTAAATACTCCTTACCCTCTTTGTTTTTTTTTACATCCCTCACACTTTAAGCACCTTTTTTGTTAGTTCTTTATTTTGACCCCCTTTCATTTCATCACACTCACTTTTTTTTTATTATTTGGGGTTTAGTTTAGGGAGGAGATGGAGGCCAGGCAGGGGACAGGTAGAGGGGGGAGTAGAGGGAGGGGGAGAGGAACAGGGCAGGAAGGGGGGCAGGAAGGGGGGCAGGAAGCGGGGGTGGAAGCGGTGGGTGGACCCAGCCACTTGGTTCAAGATGACCAAGTGGCTGGGCCCAGTGGCGGTCAGAGTAGGGCTTCACAGTCCGGGAAACAGAGGGCATCGTCACAGGGGAAGGCCAAGGCGACTAGGGAGGCGAGGTTTACGATGGAGGAGAAGGAGGCCCTCGTAGAGGCCTATATGGCCAGGTATAGGATGCTGCAGCACCAGAAGACTACCCCGACTGACAGGAGGAGGCTCTGGAACGAGATTCGGAATGCAGTCAATGCAGTGGGTTGCCGGAACCGGGATATGGATTCCATCAAACATCGGTACCGGGACTGTAAACTTGAACTTAAAAAAAAGTTAAGCCTGGAGGCCCGACATGCCGCAGGGACCGGTGGCGGCCCTGCCCTTGAAATGGAGTACTGCAGATGGGAGGAAATGTTGCGGCCCAGCATCTCCGAGGTGGAAGTAGTCGGTATCGGAGGAATCGATACCGGGAACCTGCCACTCTCATCTGACGGTAAGCTCATTGAACAATAATTTCACATACGAATGTATTTCAATGGACACTATACGCAAACATTTACTTTCATGATTGAGGTAGCGAATACAATTTGACAAAACATTCAAATGTACTTATATTACATAATTTGATTCATTCTTGAGATATATTTTAATGAAGAAATAGCCATGCACACGGTGAAACAATCACAGGAGGCAGCTATATTCAGCTAACAATCAGAATCTTATAAACATATTTAGATATGCTTTTCAGCAAAGAATATCCAGAGAATGAAGCTAATTAGATAACAAAAGTACATTCGAAAGTTGATACTAAATGTATGCTTATAAATCATGAAAGATAAAACATTGGGTTTCATGTGTTAAGGATCCGATTAATGCTATTACGCTGTTTACACGCATTCTATTACTTAGCGGTTACATCAGTATCTAGGCTATAGGTTAGGTGTGCATTTAAACAGACTGAAAACAAACGCAAAAACATTCACATTGACCAGATATCACAAACACTGTTTAGAAAAAGCGGAAATATAATTGATTGTTTGTTAGATTTCAAAGTGGATTAATGATTCTGCATTTGTAATTGTATCGTAAGCTAAGTCATTTAAACCTTTATTTGCAAATATGCTAATATATACATTTATTTTTTTATTTTTTTTTTAATATACAGAGTCTGGGGACGAGGCAGCACAGCCTCCTGCATCTCCCCGGGATGAGAGTGGTGGTGAGGAATTCCCACTTCGGAGGGAAGAGGCCCCCCGTGACGAACAGCGCACGGGAGATGATCAAGAGGCCCCGGAAGCACAGGAGGATGCCGCTGAACCCGCAGAACCCGAGGTCCCTCAAAGACCCGCACTCCGCCGTGCACGGGCACCCCGCCGTGCACGGGTTCAACAGGCACAACAAGAAGAAATAGCGGAGGTGCGGGTTCTACTGGAGTACATAGACCAGATGCGTACCTCCCGGATAGAAAACATAGAAGGACGACGCAGAATACTTGATGGGCAGAATCAAATAATTCAAGGCCAAAACGAAATAATCAGTATACTGAATACAATACAAGAAGGACAAACAAGAATGTTCAATCTTCATCAGGAAATGTTCACATTTTTCCGGGAGGCGCATGCTGGTCTACCTCCTGTTGCTGGGCCTCTTGTTGCTGGGCCTCTTGCTGCTGGGCCATCTCCTCCTGCCGGCCCATCTCATCCTCCTCCTCAGCCATCTACTCCTCCTCCTCCTCAGCCATCTTCTCCTCCTCCTCCTCAGCCATCTTCTCCTCCTCCTCCTCAGCCATCTACTCCTCACCTTGGTCGTCCCAGTACTCTTCCTTCCACTCCTCCCACAACAGCTCCAAGGAGGACTCTTCGGAGTCGGCAGTTGCCTCTCCCAGAGCCTCAGCCCCGTGGGAAGAGGGGAAGGAAGAGGAAGTAAGTATTTTTTTCCATCTTAAATTTTTTTTTTTGGGTAATGGATAGGTATGTGATGATGTGGTTTTCATACACTTGTGGACCACACTCTGTATATAATCGACTTCTATGGGACCGGGTCCATGGAGGAAGATTCTTTGCAGAGTGTGGGTTATAAGTGTGTGAAAACCACATCATCACATACCTATCCTTGTTCATGATATTGATTGGTTTCTGTGATGTGATGTCCAAACTGTTTCCCGAATCGCTAACTAAATTACCATAACAATTATCCATGATGGCATATTACTGTTTGAATGCCAATAACACAGCTTAAAGGGACAGTCAGAAAATTATTGATTACAAAGAAAACACTGTATTACGCATTATAAAGTTTGAAACAACAAAACATGGAGAAATACATGTGTGACTTATGTGCTTACCCTTGTATCTATGACTATGAAAAATGACCACTTATTTGTTGTTCTGACATAACAACATTTTAGATATCAATGATCAATACATGGTCAATAATATGCTGTATGAGCACAAGATTTTACATATACAAATGCTATCCAAATGCCCTCTAGTGCTCAAATTGTATAATGATTACAAGCACTCTTCAAGATTTAAGAAATGAGCACACCAACCTCATAGGTTTAGATAGCAAATTTAGATAGCAAATGTTCAATTGTTGAGAAACATTTGATATCCTTGTTATTACAGAATTGACTTTTCGAATAATGTAAAAAAATTTTTTTTCGAAACTGTCCCTTTAACAACATTACATATGCTAACACATTTTAAGCTTGTTGCTATATCTACATGTACTTTGTCAAAAAAAATATTTGAAAATCACATTTATATTGACGTGTTAAATAAAGTCTATTTTCTTTAAGAGACATTATTGTGTTAATATTTTATTGTAACTATTTTTATTTTAACAATGAATATGGTTTAAAGTCCTTTTAGGAGTGGGGGGGTGAAATATGCTAACAAAAATATATTTGAAGATTAAACTATGTGGATCTCATACATGATACAAAAAAACAACATTTGCATTCAAGGGACAGTATCCTATATTTTTTACATAACTGTATGTAATAGACACTACTACAAACAACAAGATTAACATATACTGATAGCAATATTAAAAAGCTTCAAACACTTGCAAATAAAATAGGGTTAGCTATATTTTAAATATAGATGAACCACCATTACAACCGTAAAACACAATACCCCATCATTAACATATGAAAAGAACCTTTACACAAACTGGACAAAGCTGGAGATGGTACTCACATGAAACTCATTGGCTTTGCGAGGAGTAAGAAAATTACTTACATTTTCTTACAACACAAGACAAAATAAACCTATTGGTTAAACAATGGACTATCTAACTAGAGACAAAATCAAATATTTTTATTTATAATGTGAGTGTCTAATGAACCTTTCATAAAATATACAACGAAATTACATTTAGAAGAAATCGGCATCATATATTTAGCATATGATAAATGCATATTGATTACTTTATTCAAACACAATAGCGCATATTTATTAATTAGATATGTTCAACATTAAACACAACATTAATTTTTAAGAAAAAGGAACATTGTTGACAAACATATTAAACATGGACTGTAGAGATTTGCACTTGCCTAGAAATATCCTATGCATGAAAACATTTTGCTTTCGTTCGTTGATTCAACCAGACATCCAGCAAAAGAGAATGTGTTGGTCTTTATCAGCTACGGGTCAACAATGTAACATGATGCAAATAATACATATTCGCAAGCTTTTTAAAATTGCATGCAGTCACAAACGTTTTTAACGTGCACAAATATTGCGGGACTACGCAATCCAATCACACGTTTTTTTAACTTTACATGTGCCGTCTTAACATGGCGCTTCCTTGATCACGTAAGAACGCCATCCAATGAAAGGCACATTATTGATCACGTAAGAACGCCCAAAAAAAAAAGGCGCATCCTTGATCGCGTCAAAACGCAATCCAATAAAAGGCATATTCCTGATCACGTAAGAACGTCAGTCAATACAAGGAATCATTGGACAGCCTGGCAGGTGACGTCTTAAGCAACATGGCGCATCCGAGATCGCTGAAAAACCGCAGACAATACAAGGACTCAGTGACATCTTGGCATATCATTAAGAAACGTATTTATATTTTAGGAACTAGTATGTGTGTAGATTGCTATCTAGGAATGTCACCAAATTATGAATCATCTTTTCGGACTTGACTGTCCCTTGAACTATAGCTATGGTGTATATCTTTAACATTTAAAAGATACACATGAGAAATACATATGCCATTGATGTTTTAAGATATCTTTGGATTGTTGTTGAATAACAATAGTTATACATGTATTGATTAAACGTGTCATTTATTCAAGTTTAATTATGGTCAGCCTACCTATAGCCATATATGGGAGGAGATGTATTTTGTTAACATATTAGTTAACTAATATTCATCATCTACATTATTTGTATTACACACAGAGATTGATTTGGTTACACTTTGACAATAATATAGATTTGAAAATGAAATACAGGTGCTGTCAACATTACAATAAGATTGTTTATTAATAAAACTATATGTCCTTGTTCTTGTAAAAAGGACAAAAACGCTTTACAAATGGAAATACATTCATTTACAATAGTGATCAACATCACTTAAAGGGACATTATTTTGTTTTTAAAAAGAGCATACACATAGTCAATACTATTTAAATAAAATGAACACTTTACAGGGATTATATCATTGTATCAATACTCAGATCATTTGGTAAAGGTGCATCAATTCATGCAGAGTTTATAAATACACACATGGATATGAACATTTAAATATACATATATACACAAATACAAAAATATATATACATATATAAAGAAATTACTCTGCTAATCATAATCAGGCAATGATAGAGCTAAGAGAAAATAATATAAACACAAATAATAAGATTACATTGGAGATGTTAATCTTAAAGTCATTTACTATTGTCTTACATATATGATTTCATTATAACAAATAGATTTGTTAGGTCCCTTTAAGGATAAACAACATAAACTAGAGCTTGCAAAAAATAACAGGAAGAATGAGGACAAAGATTTGTGAAATAAAATTTATTTTATTAGTATGTAAGAAAACATACACAACGTTTATAAATAATCTTGTAAAAATAAGGAATATATGAGCCATATGACAAGGTAACACAGTGCATCACAGTCCATGAAGAGAGTTGCCAAGGGCCAGCATAGCCCCATTGGAGACACATGGCAAGGTAACACAGTGCATCACAGTCCATGAAGAGAGTTGCCAAGGGCCAGCATAGCCTCATTGGAGACACATGACAAGGTAACACAGTGCATCACAGTCCATGAAGAGAGTTGCCAAGGGCCAGCATAGCCCCATTGGAGACACATGGCAAGGTAACACAGTGCATCACAGTCCATGAAGAGAGTTGCCAAGGGCCAGCATAGCCCCATTGGAGACACATGGCAAGGTAACACAGTGCATCACAGTCCATGAAGAGAGTTGCCAAGGGCCAGCATAGCCTCATTGGAGACACATGACAAGGTAACACAGTGCATCACAGTCCATGAAGAGAGTTGCCAAGGGCCAGCATAGCCCCATTGGAGACACATGGCAAGGTAACACAGTGCATCACAGTCCATGAAGAGAGTTGCCAAGGGCCAGCATAGCCCCATTGGAGACACATGACAAGGTAACACAGTGCATCACAGTCCATGAAGAGAGTTGCCAAGGGCCAGCATAGCCCCATTGGAGACACATGGCAAGGTAACACAGTGCATCACAGTCCATGAAGAGAGTTGCCAAGGGCCAGCATAGCCCCATTGGAGACACATGACAAGGTAACACAGTGCATCACAGTCCATGAAGAGAGTTGCCAAGGGCCAGCATAGCCCCATTGGAGACACATGGCAAGGTAACACAGTGCATCACAGTCCATGAAGAGAGTTGCCAAGGGCCAGCATAGCCTCATTGGAGACACATGACAAGGTAACACAGTGCATCACAGTCCATGAAGAGAGTTGCCAAGGGCCAGCATAGCCCCATTGGAGACACATGGCAAGGTAACACAGTGCATCACAGTCCATGAAGAGAGTTGCCAAGGGCCAGCATAGCCTCATTGGAGACACATGACAAGGTAAAAGAGTGCAACAGGCACAACAAAAAACTGATAAAAAGGCCAAATGGCAACAATATAAATACAAATTCAACATGTGGACAGAGGATTATTATCTGCCACCATGGAGCATATCCAGATCCTCCACTTACTGGTCATCCTCTTCATTGTCCTGTGCATGTCCAGCTCCAGATTCAGGCCTTGAACGTAATTGCATAATTTCACGCAGAGTCAAGTCCTGAACCCGGAGCTGGGCCTGCATGGTGTCGTTCATCCCTCTCAGGACAGCTGCGTTCCTCAACACGGCCTGCTCTACTCTTGCTATCCCTTCTAGCATGAGCCATGCTGAGTCACAGCCTAAAATAAAATAAAAATTAATATTAAGGATAATTACACAACAGAATAAAAGATTTTAATACATACATTGTCATCATAAAGACAAATAATTATTTACATCAATTATTTTTCATATATTCTTTACACATGAATTAGGTTATTCAGACAGACAGAAATCATTAAAGGCTCATGTTACTCAAACATGTTGAACCCTTTAATTGGTTTTAGATGATCCACTTATACAGCTTGAGTGTATCAAATCTTGTTAAAGGATTTACATTGTACTTACATCAGCAATTTAAAAATTCAATTTAGACTGTGGTAGGCACACATATCCTTAAACATTTTGGCATTGAGGACAAGCTGTGTAAACATAGCAACCAGAAGAAATTACATTCCCACTGGGTTAGACAAGAGATAATGTATCCACATTTGGACATAAAATTTTGGATCCAAGTAGTGGTGTTTGGTATATGTAGTGATATCCAATTAAAGGGACACTGAACCTAAATATTTAATGGACTGATTCAGATAGAGCATGACATGACAAATCTTTAGAAATTACACATATTCATTATATGTTTTAATTGTCAAGCTATATTTTGAATGCAAGAATGTTGGTTTTTATGGAAGCCAATATTTGTTTATGAACCTTGTTTGTGCATGCTGGTTGATGGATACATTCATCCAACAATAAAGAAATGATGGCCACATTTATTTTATTGTTTAAACTAATTATAGGAATAAGTTGTTTTCAATAAATATATCAAGAGAATGACGAATAATTCATAAGAGTATTCTATTATACATTGGCTTAACATTGCATGCTGGATTTGAATCACAATTTAACCAATTTAACTTCACTGTACCTTTAAGTATCTTATAAAGTGTATTTAGAATGATACTTACAGCTGTGCCTGGGAAGGACAATCTGACACCCAGGACAATGAAGGTTTAAACAGGGGGGAGGGATGGGATTGGCTCGGGGAGGGATGGGAATGGCTTGGGGAGTGGTGAGCTGCTGCTCCAGGGTAGGCCGTACAGCTGGGGAGTGGGGAGTTTGGGTCTGGGCAGCTGTACGGGCCAGAATACGGGGAGAGCGGCGAAGGGGGGTGTATGGGCGTTTTTTTGGGAGGGACAGGATATGAAATATGGGAAGGGCTGGCAGTGGTCGGGGCATGGTCATGGGTTTGGTGATGGGAAGGGCTCTGGGTGTGTGCAGAGGTGTGGCCATGGTCAGGGGTGTGTGCACGGGGAGGCGTCTGTGACTGGGCAGGGGCGGAATCCAGATGACCAGAAGTGGTGGATCCATCTGAAAATGTAAAAGAAATATATTAACATCTCATACATCCTGACATCAAATCAACGCATTTAAAATTGATTATGTTTTCAATATACCTCGAAGTGTGTTTGAATCTGTAAACTATTCTGAAATGAGGATATGGTATCTATATAGGCACTCAGATGAATCTCAATGACTGTCTGTACAATGTGAAACTTATTATTGTGTTTTGGCATGGAATATGCATGTGACATAATGATGGCATGAATTATATATTCTTAAAAAAATATATACAAGCAGATTTTCATGCTGCCTGATATAGAAAGGGGGCAGTAGTGTATTTGAACAGACAAATAATATTCCTTTTTAAAGGGAAAAAGCTGTAGACTTTGAATGTCTTCAATAAAATGATTTCAAAAAAAGAAACATGTTGGAAACATGATAGATATATTTCACATACCATCAGACTCCAAGGCAGCCTCTTCCTCCTCCATCCCACATGTGACATCAATCTCTGTAAAACATAACATGTTGTGTACACCTTAAGATCAGATATTATAACATATGTTACTGTTGCTCAAATACGCACATCAATGTTGCATTAAAGATATACACACACAAAGTTATGATTTACATCATTTTGATGGAGCATACAAATGACAATAGATTTGTTATTGTCAATAAATCAGAATATTAATGTATTGTTTGTCTTAATGTTAAATTCATAAAAGCATAGTACATAGAACATTTAAGATTTCTCATGTGTGTATCACTTGATGACTGTTGTTAAAAAAAAAAAATTTAAAAAAACATATGTTAGACATCTTATGAATAACAAATGTGTAGAATAATAAAGTAGAAATTATTAATCGCTCAATATAAAAAATAAATATATAATCAGAAGATAAATTCTATGATTTTTTATAATGTTATGCTTCATCGGAATCATGATCATAATATTGATTAGCAATACACCTTCAATTACATATAAATGAGTCAATGGACTTACCAGGAGACCGCAAAGGCGGCTCTATGTCACTGCTGGATTCCTGTGGGCTCCCCACACCAACTCTCTCTATGAATGATATAGATATATATTATTAAACACATTTTGGATATCACTAAATCACATCTGTCTAGAATTTTAACATTAATCAACTTTAAAATGTGAAGAATAGAGCAGTCATTACACCAGAAAATGCTTGATTGAATCAAGGGGATTCTGTAAACATATCTGTATTCAACATATGTTTAATGTCAGACTACATTAGACATCAAATTCATCTCAGATGCTGCTATTGCATATCTAAATATACCCAATGATCAATGTTCTTAACCCTTTAAGGACACAGCTTTCACTTAGCTCAATTGTTTTATGACGGAATAATTCCGTCATATGTCCTTAAGAAGTTACAAGAATACACACAAACCACATATTGAGGAGCATCTGTTGACAAATCTAAACAAACATGTGTCACATCGAGCCATTTTTTCAATGTACAGTAATCTTGTTTAGGACACAACACATATTTATCACAATACATAACAAACTTTATTATTACAAATATGTAATCATGGTGCTGTTAGAGTATGCAGATATATATAAAGTAACTCCAACAGATAATTAGATTTATATATCAATAGTTTTTAATAAAAATAATGTAATGATGAATGAATCTATTTTGTCTTAAAGGGACACTGACATGATTAATTTAAATAATTGATTTCTATGTTCAAACTGTAAAAAATGATTTAACATTGACTCCTATTATAATTCGAATGTTGTTCGATATTAATCTTAAAGGCAGATAAGGAATATTGGATTCAATAAATATTGTTTGTTGAAGGTATCCACCAATCATCAATATAAACCCAGGTTGGTCAACAAATATTTAGATGCACATAAACGTACTTTATTTATTTTAAAATACATTTAGCAATAGAATATGTCACATATGATGATAGTATTATATTTTATGTTTATTAATATTGCATACTGTATGTGAAAGACAATATTAATAATTGTAGTTCAGTATCCCTTTAATCTAAAATTAAATAGATTCCACAATGTTGTTGTTTGTTAATGAATTATCTACTCCATATGTTGATGTAATGAATGGTATTGAGCATGCAATTAAAATCAAATATGTTATTTAAGTATATCCGAATAATTATATAATTTTCATCTATTAAATAGACATTACATATAAATATAGAACAATGTGTATTTAGTATGTAATGTTCATTCCATGTTTCTAAGACAAATGTCAATTAAAATGAGACATACCATACTGTGACAAGCCCTGGCTTGAGGATCCAGCAGCCACATCCATATCTGTAATATATTAAATGAGGATTGCATATCATTAATACTAATCATGCCATGTTTAAAATATTTACATTAATAACAAATCAATAGAAAAATATTAATCCTTTGGTAGTCCCATGAGTTAATAGTTTCCGCAATTAAATGAATGATAAATATATCCTGGACTCTTATTTTCAATCAGTTGTGTTGTTTACTGTATCTTTAAGAATATATGCTTGTTATTACATAATCATCAATTGATGGCCATATGTTATAATTTATTAGTATTATTCGTTTTTTATTAGATATAATATTTAAAATAAGAATACTGTATTCTTCACTAATCTAAGATTTTCCATTTAATTTTTAACAACATGTATAAAGCAATGCCACTTTCCGCAAACCCATGTTAACGTGGATGAGAAATGCCATTTTCGCGATCATTGCGCAATGATTCCAAGCGGAATTACGCATCCGTCATTTGACCAACATGTATAAAGCAATGCCACTTTCCGCAAACCCATGTTAACGTGGATGCGAAATTAGATTTCCGCTCTGTGACGCATATTCTGTAGAGCGCAATAAACATCATTCCAATTTCATGTATCACTAATGTAAAATCAGATATCTAAACATCATATGTAGTGTATGTTGTGAGATCTGTATAGGTTTAGTATCTGACTAAATACACATTTTTGATTTTTAACATTATAAATATTATATGAAGTTGGATAATTACCTGGTTCAGATTCTCTATCGGCTCCTCCCAGGCCACCGGACGGAGAAGCATCTGCCCTGTCCCCCGCGTCAGGACTTTCAGATCCCGCAGCTGGGAGGGAAGAAGAGGAGGCCGAGGATGGCGAGGATCTAAATCTTTTGGGGACCCGGAGATTGAGGAGCTCGCATAAAGTCACCTCATAAGGGAGTAGGTACAGTTTCCGCGGGGCCTTTCTTTGGCCCCCTCTTTTACGGGCTTGTACCCAGTCCCTTATGAGGTTGACTTTTTTCGATAAACGCAACCTCATATCTCCGAATCTCCTCATGATCTGATCCTGGGTCCTCTGGACGTCACACACCAATCTAACCGCATTGGTGATAGACTCCCAGAGGGCCTTCTTAACAGGCGCATCTGTCGAGCTCCTCTTGTTCCCAAACAGCTGGGGATAAAAGTCCTTGACGGCGTGGACCAGTGCAGCGCTCTCCTCCTTGGTGAACCTGGGAACTGACATGCCTGCTGGGTTGTACAATAAATATATTATAATAATATAAACTGCCTGCAGGCATTAGAGAACTGACAAAGATGGCAACGTGTAATGGACTTTTATATGGTGAAGTAAACATGAGATGCACCATGGGACAATTTATCTGTACATCTGATTGGATAAAATTTTGAAATATTGTTATAATGTCTGTGAGACCATCCTGACTCAAGTTGTGTTTGTGTGATGAACTCTGATTGGCCGTTCCTTAATGTTTCATATCTTAGTAACTTCCTTACACATACCGCTTGGTGGTGCTGTAACTTCATTTTTCATGTAGACTTATTTGTAACTCATGGGCCTGTCATGCGGATATGTGTGACGCAGATTTAATATCCGTGATCCGTGAAATATTAATGATTAAATACTCTTTAAAATCTCATCCTGTCACATTATTAATGTTGTAGACATTTCTCGGTTTAATAACGGTCTGTTTCTTTAATACAAATACACATTTAATATTGTATGTCTTTATTGTTCTTTAAATAAATTGATTGTGAAGTATTGACATTGCTCTATTAAATGTATTTATAATGCACATTGATTGTGTGCTATTGCGTGACATTACACTAATGTTTAAATATGCTAATCTGGTGTTTGAAGATGCGTTTCCCACGCAATATTTATTAATGTTAAAATTCCGGGAAGAATGTCAGTAACTTTGATAATCTGTTTATAAATGTTAAACTACAGCTTTGTTATTCGCAAATAAACCTCGAGCTTGTATTTCTCTGAAGTGCTCATATATGTTATTGTGCAATGGCGTCTTTAGTTTTAAAGAGACATTACAAACAATTGTATCAAATGATCTGTAGAGATAGAAGATTGTTTAGACTTTAAAATGTAAATCATTTTCTCCTAGTATTTATATATCCTCAACATAAGAAATTTAAATGCACATGGTTGAGCCAATCACATAAGGCATCTCTGTGCATCCACCAATCTTCATCTACTGAGCCTATCTCGATATGCTTTTCAAGCAAAGTATGTCAAGATAGGAAGAGAAGTAAATACACTATTTCAAGCTCTTAAAGGGACACTGTCCAAACAAATTTACCATTGGTGATTGAGCATGAAATGTTAATCAACTTTATTATTTAATACGATTATCAAATGTTAAGTTATCTTGTTATGTTTCTTTGAAAATCAATAATGATATTTTATATTACGGACAATTGTTTAATAAAAACCTGGGTTGTCCTTGACGATTGTTGCATCAATTATTCCAAACAATCAAGTTCTGTCCAGAGTACTGAAGCAAATAAATTAGCTATTTACTGCCTTATTTCTAAAGTAATGATAGCAACATCACAATGAGCATTCATAATATGAGACAAGTTTTAAAGTTGATTAAAATAGAATACTCATTCAGAATGTATAAATCATTGTTTTTTTAAATGGCTACCTTTAAGTATATTTTGAGTTCATGTCCCTTTAAATAAACATTTCACAATAATGCTTAATATATCATAAACCTAGGCACCTTCCTTTTGCTAAATGAGTCTAACATATGAGTAAAGCAAATTTAGATTAACTTCTAGATTGTTTTACACACTGACTGAAATATATTTATTAAATGAGGTATTTTTTAGCCTTCAGCGTAGAGGGACATTAAGCTATATGTTATGTATGCATTTTGTATCATAATCTTATATTTGACCAACTTAATATGTTTTTTATTCAATCATTATATTGTAATTATATATATTCGTGGATTAAATACATCTCTACATAGGCTATTTTGATGCTGATTGTTGTTTGCATATAGATGCCTTATATCATTCACTAAGATATGTGCATTTATTTTTATTTTAACAAGTATATTTAAAGACTGAATGTAATTCTATAGTACATTCTAAATATGTTTAAATTCTTGTATGATATTTGTAACAATGTATACAAAATATACATTTTGAATGACCCCTTTAAGGACCCAAACATATTGTATTTTTATTTAACATTGACAAAATAAACTAAAGGGGAAATTACATTCTATATAGATATTTGATGTCTAACCCAAGAGGTAAGATTGTAATAAATACATAATATTACTAAGTATAGTTAAATGACTCCACTAGAAAATTACATAGATTAACCTGGCATCCAATAACTAATTATTAAAAATTATAAAGTTAAATGACCTACCATTTATAAATGTAATAATTGTAAAATATTTTCTAATAATGTTTTGAGATACCTAAGGAAGATACATGATCTTATACAATTCTTTT
This sequence comes from Bombina bombina, assembly GCF_027579735.1. NCBI lineage: Eukaryota > Metazoa > Chordata > Amphibia > Anura > Bombinatoridae > Bombina > Bombina bombina. Next base: position 315,274,419 of record NC_069501.1, read on the forward strand.
TACATTCAACAACACTGTCACTTTCATGTAATTGAACCACTTCACCTTATTAAATGTTAAAACAATCATAATATTAATACATATCCTAAATATTTTTAATATATACTTTTTCAATATAAAAGCATTGAAGAATATGACTCCCCAATTAATGTTAAAATATATCTTTTAATATTCTCTGAAGAATTTTATTTTCTACTATTAATGCATTATTTTCTCTTATGCATGTGCTTGTCAAATAGCCAACTACCAGTCATGGGAGTCCAAGTTTTATTTATTTACAGATTATATTGATATATATTAGAATCTGCTAAAAAAAAAATATATATTTAATAGAAAATAATTAAATATTCCATGAAGTCATCAGATGCCAATCTGAAATGACAAATAATAAAAATGGAACAAAGTTAATACACACGTTGTAAAATATTCATAAAATACATTTAAAATCATATGGTGTCTATGCTCTAACTTTGATCAACATTTTTTAAAGATAATCATTACATTCATTTTAAATTAATGAAATACATACACCATTATATTGTTGATTAAAAATAATATTTAAATTTCAAAAATTAAATTTATACATAATAATGTATATCACATGTAAACAATATATGTATGCTGAACATAAATGTAATATTTCATGTCCATTCAAATACCTCTATATCAACTATAATATGTATTCCTTTTTCTGATTGTGATCCCTAAATATCTAATTAAGAACTAAATATGACTAATGTATGTAAGCTACTAATATTCTACAGTCTTCACTAGCATGCATTGGTACACCAACCTGGACAATGCATGGTCTTTGAAAGTCAATTCAGGGGTAAACAGTTGATCTTCAATAGGTGTCTTATTCATCAGTTCATTAAATAGAGGACTGGGAAATACCATCTAAAAAAGTAAAATCATCCAAGTGTCTGATTGTGATCCCTAAATATCTAATTAAGAACTAAATATGACTAATGTATGTAAGCTACTAATATTCTACAGTCTTCACTAGCATGCATTGGTACACCAACCTGGACAATGCATGGTCTTTGAATGTCAATTCAGGGGTAAACAGTTGATCTTCAATAGGTGTCTTATTCATCAGTTCATTAAATAGAGGACTGGGAAATACCATCTACAAAATAGAAAATCATCTAAGTGTCTCCAATAGGATGTCTCCACAGCCTTATTCTATCAAATAGTTTGCACTTACCATGTGAACATGTCTTTGTATGGTTTTCAAGGTCAGCAGAATTTAAATATGCCAGACATGATCCCATTGGTATACTTCAATTTCAATCTTGGCTTTTTCCCCACTGTCAGTCTTGGAAATCTTCACTGTCAGGCTTCAAATTGTTCCCTTTCAGTCTTTATATTAAGTCATCTCCCTAATGTAAGAAATTATATATAAAGATTTCATACAAGTGTGTGAATCAGTTCTGTACCCCTCTCCCACCCCCCATTTCATAATAAATATCTATCACTAGCTTACTAAGCCTGTGTATGAACCTGTGTTATTTTCTATCAAGTGTGAAGATGAGTCATATTGAGCAGAACAAACCTCTGTGTGACATTGAACCATAGTCATTCTAGAGTATCCCTTTCTGATTATGTACATAAGTAATGTGTAAACAAAGTTATATTTTTAAAAATTTATGCCATATTATGTATTTGTGTACAAATCATGCCAGCAACAGTCCATACATTTCTACTTACCATCTGATGTCCTCTATAAAAACCAGGTGGCAAAGACTCGCTATAGGACCCAATGCCCAGAGCATCACCTATATTATGAGAAATAAATATTATTATAACATTTTATCAATACTAACATGTTTGCACAATTCTCTACTTGTCATTTCCCTAGAGTTCACATCTATTGAAAATACTCCAGTGTAACTTCTATTATTTACCGTCTAAAGTGGCGGTTGATGACGTCTGCTCTGACATCAAGTCCCTCGTCCTGGAATTCCCCCTCTAGAACAGGATCATCCTCCTCATCTCTGAGGAGGTCTCTGTCCACCGGGACGGCCTGCAGCATCCCAGCCCGCTGTGCAATATTATGCAGGACGCTACAGGCTACAACGATCTTAGCCACCTTCTTTGGGTTGTACTGGAGTGCTCCTCCAGAACGGTCCAGGCACCTGAATCTCATCTTCAGGAGCCCGAACATCCTTTCAACCACCGCCCTGGTTCTCTTATGAGCCCTATTGTAGCGCTCCTCAGACACATCAGTTGGGCTACGCAAGGGGGTAATGAGCCAAGGCCGGCTCATGTACCCAGAATCACCTATAAATTTAGAACAGAACATAATTCAAACAGAATACTTAAACTAGTATATTGTTGTATAAATATATTTTTTAAAAACCATAATCCATATTAAAAGTTGTCAGAAACATAAAAAAAATAAAAAAAAATTATATATAAATCTGTATCTAGCCATTTCATCGAAGACATGCTACATATGCGTATTTCTCCTAAACCAAACCTTGTGTAAAATGCTAACTACATGTTTACATTGCATTCTCTATATGAACACTTAAGGTAAGACATGCTACATATCTGCATTTCAATAAAACTAGACATTAGCAGAAATAGACAATGACAGGGTTAAATTGCATGAGATAATATCTTGCCATTTCATCTAAGACATGCTACATATGCGTATTTCTCCTAAACCAAACCTTGTGTAAAATGCTAACTACATGTTTACATTGCATTCTCTATATGAACACTTAAGGTAAGACATGCTACATATCTGCATTTCAATAAAAATAGACATTAGCAGAAAAAGACAATGACAGGGTTAAATTGCATGAGATAATATCTTGCCATTTCATCTAAGACATGCTACATATGCGTATTTCTCCTAAACCAAACCTTGTGTAAAATGCTAACTACATGTTTACATTGCATTCTCTATATGAACACTTAAGGTAAGACATGCTACATATCTGCATTTCAATAAAAATAGACATTAGCAGAAAAATACAATGACAGGGTTAAATTGCATGAGATAATATCTTGCCATTTCATCTAAGACATGCTACATATGCGTATTTCTCCTAAACCAAACATTGTGTAAAATGCTAACTACATGTTTACATTGCATTCTCTATATGAACACTTAAGGTAAGACATGCTACATATCTGCATTTCAATAAAAATAGACATTAGCAGAAAAAGACAATGACAGGGTTAAATTGCATGAGATAATATCTTGCCATTTCATCTAAGACATGCTACATATGCGTATTTCTCCTAAACCAAACCTTGTGTAAAATGCTAACTACATGTTTACATTGCATTCTCTATATGAACACTTAAGGTAAGACATGCTACATATCTGCATTTCAATAAAAATAGACATTAGCGTCGGTAAATAACAAATGGTTAAATTTAATCCTATAGCTGAACATGACGCTAACAGTTAAAAAATACAGGGGCAATTGTCAAAATAATTAACCATGTTGTGCACAAATACTCACCAACGAGATAACCAGGGGGCATTTGTCTTTCCTCAAACTGTCTCCACAGGGACGACAGAGAGAGGATGCGGGCATCATGACAAGCACCTCCAAAATTCGCATACACATGCATAATCCTCATCCGTGCGTCACAAACATACTGCACGTTGAGGCTATGAAAATGTTTGCGATTTCTGAAGGGCAAGTCATCAATTGGAGCACGCAGCGCAATGTGGGTACAATCAATGGCTCCCAAGACATTGGGCAATTGAGCAATATCAAAGAATTCCCGCTTCAGGCGCCTCCAATCACCATCATTCTGTGGGAATCCTATGTATTGCTTACTGATACGTACCATGGCGTTCAGAAAGTTATCAAACACCCCAGAGAATGTACCTTGAGCCAGGCCATGCATGTACAGTTCTCCGGATTGAAAACTCCCGGAGGCCAGGACGTATAGACAGCTTAGCATCTTACTCATGGGGGGAACAGCAGTCCTTATTTGTATACGTGGCTCCAAATGAGGTTTAAGAAGCTCGTAAAGGCCAATGAGCTGTTCGCGATCGAGCCGATACTTATCAAAAACCTCAAAGTCACTCATGTTTTCCAAGGTGGGTCTCACCCTGTAGACACGAGGACCTCGAACCAGACGACCCCTTCGTCTCGGTCTGAGCCGCCGAGGCTGCCTGATTCGACCAACAGCTAGTTCGCCAATAGCACCACCAGCAGCGTCTACCATGTCATCGTCATCCATCTTTCAAAACAGCGTAACAAGGTAAGCACTTGATCTGATGTGGATCACAAGTGATGCATTGGCCATGTTGTTTGGGGGATTTATAGTACAATTAGTCCAATGGTAGTGAGTTTGTAATGATTGCTGATTGTATTCACCTGTTTGTATGTGAGCGGCGCGAATGCTTTCACAGTGGGCGTTTATTTGTTGTTTGCTGAAATGTTAGTTTCAAACAATGATTCTCAATGTGAAAGTGTCAAATATCACACATACAGTGCATGTTTGTAATGTTTGATCATATGTGTAATCAATATTTCTTAAACGCGATCTTATAGTAACAAGCACACGTCCAGGCTAACATGAATGAAAGTGCATAGTTGTGTATAATGTGCATCGAATGTGATCGATCAATGTTGCTGCAATATTGTTTGTAAATGATAAAGGAACATCTGCCATCTGTAGGATTGTATATATAAGTTATTGCCGATCTGTCAATATTGTATGCGTCCCTTTAAAATCGCAATAATAATTCAGAACTTCCCGTCTGTCATCTGTAGTATTATATATATAAGTGATTGCCGAGCTGTCAATATTGTACGCGTCCCTTTAAAATCGCAATAATAATTCCGAACTTCCCGTCTGCCATCTGTAGTATTATATATATAAGTGATTGCCGAGCTGTCAATATTGTACGCGTCCCTTTAAAATCGCAATAATAATTCCGAACTTCCCGTCTGCCATCTGTAGTATTGTATATATAAGTGATTGCCGAGCTGTCAATATTGTACGCGTCCCTTTAAAATCGCAATAATAATTCCGAACTTCCCGTCTGTCATCTGTAGTATTATATATATAAGTGATTGCCGAGCTGTCAATATTGTATGCGTCCCTTTAAAATCGCAATAATAATTCCGAACTTCCCGTCTGCCATCTGTAGTATTGTATATATAAGTGATTGCCGAGCTGTCAATATTGTACGCGTCCCTTTCAAATCGCAATAATAATTCCGAAATTCCCGTCTGCCATCTGTAGTATTGTATATATAAGTGATTGCCGAGATGTGAATATTGTACGCGTCCCTTTCAAATCGCACTAATACTGAATAACTTCCGGCTGTCATCTGTAGTATTATATATATAAGTGATTTTCGATCTGACGATATTGTATGCGTCCCATAAAAATTGCACGAATACTGAATAACTTCCGGCTGTCATCTGTAGTATTATATATATAATTGATGTGCGATCTGACAATATTTCTGAATTGTCCCATTGAAATCTCCATAATAATGCTGTTCAAAAGTGTGTTTTACGTATATGTAGTATTGTAGTATTGAGTGTTAAAGTTCCTAAAGGGGCGGTACAGTGGTGAATCTGTGATGTGTATGGTTGAATCTTCTAATGACGTCATGATATTATTAACCTGCCTATGTAGTTGTGAAATCCTCATTGTGTTGTTGTATTGTGCTACATTGTTATTGTGTGCTGAATAAAATCTAAATGTGTGCTTTGTGGTTGCGTGATGGGTGATGCGTGTTATGTACATATACGTATATATTGTGATTGTGTCCCACATATGCTGACTTCTATATAGCGGTCTGGCATTGTTGTTCCTTCCCATAAAGTGACATCTGTAATCTGGTGTAATGATGTTCTTGTTGTACGTAATTCCTAATGGTTTCTGGTGATGGAATCATGATGTTAAAAGTACAGTAAAATCCATATGTTGTGTTTTGTGATTCCTCGAGAGAATGTAATGTGTTTTTCCCCCATCATTTGAATGCACATGTATGATTGAATGTTAAAAGTAATGTATGTGCATCCATGAGTGATCATGTGTTAAGCCTATGTAGATATGCAGTTGCTGCAAGCATATGAGTTGAATAACAGAAATGCAATAATAAAGGTAAATGAGAGATGTTTCCCATTGTGTAGTGTTTGTGAATCCAGAAATGTGTATTGAATTTTATTTTAATTGTAAATGTAATTTTATTGAAATAATAATGTGTTACTAGTGATGGGGATTTGTAGTTGATGTAATCTAAAAGTGTTAAAAATATTTATGGTGTGGTGAATATTTAATATTAAAAACCATAAATCCACCATAGGGAAATAGTCATTTCTTGATCTATTTATCATAGCTGGGTCTAACGCATAAAAGCATGTATTTTCTAGCGCTGGTATTTGGAGTTTTTCAGTCTACGCTATTTGCGTGCGTTAGGGAAATGAGGGTTTCGCGTGCACGAGCACGTCTTCCCAATAGAAGTCAATGGAGGCTCCAAAGATTTCTATATTTTTTTTTCTAAGACTGGTTTTCCTCGTAAAGTGAGTGACGTCATGAGCTTGTGTGAAAAAGTAACTAAATCGTGTTCTTTTTGTAATAAATAAATATTTTGTGTATGTAATGTGGTGTATATTGTTTGTATGCATCGATGAGTGTATGTTTGTGATAATGTTATTCGTTAGATGTAGGTATATGAGGGTCTTTTCCCGTATGTCCATGTAAGTCAATGGGAAAATGGATTTGTGTGGATTTTTTTCAAACACCCGAGATCTCGCAACTTTAATCCTTTGTATTTTAAAGAAAAAAAAAAAAATACGAAAAATAAAGATAGTGTTGTGTTTGTATGAGTGTAAGTGTACTTTGTGTAATATTTGTTTTGTGATTCGTGGATGTTTTTTTGTGCGGTATATGTTTACTACTGGGTCTGAGGTGGCGGTAGAAAGTTGAGCGTTAGGTGTATTTTGAGTCGCGGTAAATAAACTCTAAATACCGGAGTGCGTAAAAAACCCGCGTTAGGAGCCTCTAACGCTGGTTTTGACGGCTACCGCCGAACTCTAAATCTAGGCCATAGTGTCAGGTCTATTACCTTTGTCATAGTATAACTGTTTTAGTTTGCTGAGATTAGTTTGTGTGCGGCGGAGCTCTAGGAGGTTGATATGCTCCTTAACTGTAGCAATCTGCGCTGCTACATCGAGGCTAATGGAAGTGCGATTTAGGGATTCCAAGGATCTGAGTTTTGCGTGTGCCTGCGCAAGGGTAAGGCCCGCTCGCTTTCTCAGTGCTCCTTGTTTGCGAATGATAAGGCCCCTGATAGTTGCTTTGATCGCGCCCCAGAGAATATCGTCTGAGATCTGGCCGTTGTCATTACAAACTAACAGTTCAGTCAGGTCCCGTCTTAATTCCTCTCTGAACGGGATGTCGGCCAAAATGTGCCTAGGGAGGCACCAATTGGATTTACTAGGCATTCTATCTGAGGGGAACAGCCCTGCCGTTACAAGGTCATGATCTGACCAGGAACAGAGGGGGATACTGGAGCAGGAGACCGAGTCCAAAGACCCAGCCTGACAAAAGATGTAGTCCAGCCGGGAGTAAGTTTTATGGGGGATAGAGAAATGAGTAAAGTCCCTATCGTTGGGATGTAAACTTCTCCAAATGTCGAAGTATCCAAATTGTGACATTACTGCCCTAAATTGGGCAGAGACATATGTCTCTTGTGAAGGTTTACTGCCAGCTTGAAGCTGTTTGCGGTCGAGAGTTGGCTCCCATGTCATGTTGAAGTCTCCCGCGATCAAGACCCTCCCTTGCTTGATCGTATCAAGCGTCTGCAAAATAGTACGGAGAGATGCAGGCTGCCGGGAGTTGGGGAGATAAACGGAGACCAATGTATGAAGAACATGGTCCAGTTTACAAACCAGAATTGTATATCTGGCTTGAGGGTCAGTAAGTGCGTAAATTTGCTCGTAGGCGATCCTGTTGTGAAGCAGGATGGCCGTCCCTCTAGCTTTTTTGGAGAAGGGTGAGTGTTCCAGGACTTTATAGGAACGGGAGTGAAAATATTGAGTGGCGCCCGACTGCCAGTGAGTCTCCTGCAGGAAGACTACGTCAGGATTGTGGAATTTAAGTTCACGAGACAAAAGACTCCTTTTAAAGGGGGAGTTAAGCCCCCTGACATTATGTGTGAGCACCTTTAAAGAGTGCACCATCTCACGGCCGTGGCCTGGGGACAGGAGATAGAATGGAAAACGAAAAGAGGGGGTTAGGGGGGGAAATTAGGATAAGAAGTCAGTTCAGAGGTGTTGTGATAGGAAATGAGGTGAAAATAGTTCACCTATGTGGAACCCTGGCGTGGGCTACCTATGTGGGGGGGGGAGCTAGGAATAGGAACAGAGAGAGAGCCGAAACTATCGGCCCCCCTCTGTGCACACGGGAAGGATACAAAGAAATCTATAAACATAAATTAAACCTGTGAAACCAGCAATGGAAATGTACATACGACCATAACAAACCTGAGTAAGGTACGAAGCATCCATACTAGGTAAGTATAAAATCAGTCATAGCATGTTGAGAAAAAATAAATTCTTGTGCTATCTAAAGGGTGGAGGTAATACTATGCCTATTCATTTAGAGATGAATGACCTGTGCTGGGTGACCACATATAGAATTAGAAAGCATGCATAAACACTGGTAATGCAAACATGCACATGAAATACAAGAAGGAAAAAACAATAATATTAACTGTAACTTTAGACCCAATGTGGGCCGACCTATGCTGGGTTGATCCCATATAGTATTAGAAGACATATATAAACACTGGTAATGCAAATATGCACATAAAGTAGGACCCTCCATAAAGAATGGGCCCTATGTTAGGTCATGATGACAGGTTAATGCTGTTGTTGACCAATGGTGCCATACATTCAAGAGGAGGGGTCTTGAGGACCCAGAGAGTCCTGTGTCTGCTGCGTTTTTTGCCTTTTGGAGCGCTGATCCTTAGCAGTCCATTCTGGGGCAGTAGCCCTCAATTTTGCCTTAATGGGAATGGGTTCCGTCGTGTCTCCTTTGGTAAGACCCCACTGTGCCAGCAATACAGTGCCCTGGGCCAGTGAAGAAATTATGTGGGTTTGATTGTCCCTTGTAATTAACAACTTGGACGGGTATCCCCATCTGTATCTGATGCCAGCATTTCTGAGAGCCAGTGTGACTGGTTGGTACTGCCTTCTGAATTGTAGGGTGTGAGCTGACAAGTCGGGGAGAAGCTGGATGGTTTGGAACTTTTCCGGCAACTGAGGCTTACGGGAGGCGGCCTGCATCAGCTTGTCTCTAAAGAGGAAACTGTGAAAACATGCTATAACGTCTCTTGGCTTTTCTTGCGAGACGGACCTGGGGCGTAGAGCTCTGTGAACTCTTTCAATAGTGGAAGTTAGGCCCTCCATAGGACCCAACAGGCTACCAAAGAGCTCTTGGAGAAAACCCTGTAAGTCTGTTGGTGTAATGTCTTCCGGTATACCCCGAAATCTTATATTATTTCTGCGGGCCTTATCCTCAACATCCGCCAGTTTAAACTCGAGCTGACTCAGCTGGTCAGCCAAAGATTCAGAGTAGGCCAAGAGGTTGGATTGATCCATAACGATATCATCCTGCCGCCTTTCCAGAGAGTCCACCCTTTCACCTATTTCCGAAATGTCTTTTTTGAGCTTGGCGTGATTTTTTTGAATTTCTTTGGTGATGGAGCGAGTTTGGTTAATGAGCATCTTCTGAAGGGTATCCTCAGTAATGAAGTGCTGAGACCTGGGGTTTGACAGAGCATCATGCTGAGAACCATCTCCCAGAGATTCTCACCCACTCAGGCCATCATTGGAGTCATCTTCCAGCTCCTTGCGTGGTAGAGAGAAGTGATCTATCACCGTTTTTTTCACCGAACCAGGTGTTTTAGTGGTTCGTCTGATCGTATGAGGCATTTTGAGATTGTGGCAAAAGGAGAATCCGTGAGGCAAAAGCGGACACAGGGCAGGTAGATTAGTGGTGGCACCAGAGGTTAGATTCACAGGGGGTTACAAAAATAAGAGCATGAGCAAGTAATCACATTAGACAGTACACAGAGAGGGGCCCAGACGGCCTCCCCGACCCCTACCCCTCCATGACAGCCACCCTACTAGGGATTAAATGACCACAGGTCCAGTTTGCAAAAAAGGATAGGCCGCCACCGGGGGGCGAGGGCCGGCGAGACCCCCCAGACACAGGTCAAAGGCAAATTCACTCCAAAATTTATGGGTAAAATTGTGGTAAGTCCCCTTCTGGCCCGGGAATAGGGGGTACGACCTTACGGAAGGGAAAAGGGGAGAAGGAAGTGACCAGCCCAGACAAGCAGGGCCGGAAAGGGGGGGCCAGTTGGGGTTCACCTATTAAATGAAAACCAGTACAATGCAATACAATAATGGCCAGAGTGGGCCTCAGCAAATATTCTGGTGTTTCTCTTGAATCACGTGTGTGAGAAATGGGGCGAGTTACAGTCTGTGCTAATGAAAGTGCAGTGTGGTGTAGCCTAAGTGTGCGTGAGGAGTGTGTGTCAGTATATTGGAGGTTAGAGAGGTAAGTTCTATGTGAATGTGTAGTAAAGGAGAGTGTTCTAGTTCTAGGCTGACTTAGATGTGTTTGGCCAGGGGTATGTTGTGCTAGCGTGATAGGCAAGCCTGAAAGTTAGTCAGTATGTTATACAAATCCTGATAGGTATCTTGGTGTCTAGAAAAGGCAAAGGTAATTAGTATAACTATCTCATATGTTCAATATTCGTAAACCAAAAAGCGGCACACACCAGTAGCAACTCAGTAAAAATAAATACACTCCACTCTGTTTACAACAGAGAACATTTGGCTGACGCAGCAGCTAAATAGAAAACAAAGGGTAAAGCACTTAGTGTCCTAAGTCATTACTCAGAGCATGGGATTGAGGTATTTAAAGCTAATTCGTAATGGAGCAAATCTGCAGAAAAGATTATTAATGAGCCTGTATGATTTAAGACCACAGAAGGGGTCAGACGGGGCTCCTGGTATATGATAGGGTCCGGTTCTGACTTATAGTGAGTGTTTCAAGATCCCAAGAAGATGGAGAGCCCAGCTTATCTCTATCATGCTGACGTTGGTGGAATCGATGTACAAATAGTATAATAACTATAAATTAGTTGTAAACTTTAAGAATGTATATCAATGTTTAATCCACACAAAAATGTTAAAATATCTCAGATCTACTTAAAAACATACACAGTCCTAAAAATAGAAATACAAATAACAATCATATAAAATCATGGATCCATGTTACAATAAAATAAATGCAAAAAATGGGAATGCACAATAAAAACCTTTTTGCAATAATTGATCTTATAGACCAAGTATCCTAATTAGGCAACGTGTCCTAATTGGAGTAGTTTATTTAGAAACAGTCCAGATGGTGGTAAATGTTCTTATGGTTATATTTGTCCAATTAAATCACAATATGGCAAAAAAAAAAATTAGTGTCTCTGTCCGTGACCAATTCTGAAATAATTCCAAAGCAGTGTGTGTCCTGTGCCTGAAATGGTGAGAAAATGGAAAATCCAAAAATGTGTGATCACTTAATGTGAAAAAAAGGGGAAAAAAATGTAGAAAAAATGTAGAAAAAATGTAGAAAAATGTAGAAAAAATGTGTAACCTTGCAAAAAATGTGAGAATCCTCCAGTTTATGTGGCAAAAAGTGAGTATTCAAGGTGATTAAAAAAGTGTCCAATGTGATATAGTGATTTCTGTGCAATGAAGTTGTAGCTCAGTATGATCCAATCAAAAACCAAATAACATTGTGCAAAAACCTGTAAAGAAAACAAACAATACTATAATATATACAAACTGTTAAGTAAGCATAATACTGATATACCCACTTAACAGTTTGTATATATTATAGTATTGTTTGTTTTCTTTACAGGTTTTTGCACAATGTTATTTGGTTTTTGATTGGATCATACTGAGCTACAACTTCATTGCACAGAAATCACTATATCACATTGGACACTTTTTTAATCACCTTGAATACTCACTTTTTGCCACATAAACTGGAGGATTCTCACATTTTTTGCAAGGTTACACATTTTTTCTACATTTTTCTACATTTTTTCTACATTTTTTCTACATTTTTTTCCCCTTTTTTTCACATTAAGTGATCACACATTTTTGGATTTTCCATTTTCTCACCATTTCAGGCACAGGACACACACTGCTTTGGAATTATTTCAGAATTGGTCACGGACAGAGACACTAATTTTTTTTTTGCCATATTGTGATTTAATTGGACAAATATAACCATAAGAACATTTACCACCATCTGGACTGTTTCTAAATAAACTACTCCAATTAGGACACGTGGCCTAATTAGGATACTTGGTCTATAAGATCTATTATTGCAAAAAGGTTTTTATTGTGCATTCCCATTTTTTGCATTTATTTTATTGTAACATGGATCCATGATTTTATATGATTGTTATTTTTATTTCTATTTTTAGGACTGTGTATGTTTTTAAGTAGATCTGAGATATTTTAACATTTTTGTGTGGATTAAACATTGATATACATTCTTAAAGTTTACAACTAATTTATAGTTATTATACTATTTGTACATCGATTCCACCAACGTCAACAAGAGAACCTACATTGTGGACACCGCTCTATCAGTCTAACAGGTGTCCCCATTCCCTACCTCAGCCTTTTTTGGCGCTCACCTCCACCCCCATCTATTTTCTACTTTCATATTGGGTACACTAGGGACCCGCTGAGGAGAGCCAGAGGTATTTCATATCCCCTTTCCCTTCTGTTATCTGCGCAGGATATACACTTTTATCGTTTATCTCTATCATGCACCTAGACCTGTGGGCAGATGGGGGTAATAGCTGTGACAGTCTCTGGGACACAGATAGGCTATAGTCCAGTTTATTGCAGGGTTAACAGTGCTGGGATATGTACTGAGGAATGTTAAGGCTAGATCTATTTTTCTCCTCAGGCTAGATGCTTGTGCAAAGGAGGCTACCTAAAGACTCCGTTATGAAATAGCAGCGGATTATATGGGCCCTGCAGATATATGAAGAGGCCTTCTGGATTCCCAATGTTATATCTGTCCTGGTATTGTGAGGCCTCAGAGATAATGGGGGAAGACCAAATATGTAGGTGGCCCACACAGATAAACCCCAAGCAGGTTGTACCCTTAGTATGTCAGACTTGCCCTCCTTATCTTACCCCACCTCAGGCCGGATGTAGAGGCCTCCGCTTCGGATGTGTAGGTCGTGGTTCTTGTGCCTCATCAGTCGGAGAGAAATCAAGAGGCAGCTTCGGCTTGATCAAGGGGCTGCAATCAGGCAAAAGCTGCAGGCGGCAGCGCTCACCGGACTTCCTCCTCTCTCAAAACAAGGCCGCACCGCTCCGCGATAGGAGGGCCTCCAGCAAGATGGCCGAACTTTGCGCCAAAAGTGTGAGAGGTGCGTGAGGACTCGGGAACGCCGGGAGGGAAGGTAGGAGTCCGCTTGCTGTAGTCTGTGCTGGGTCCTGTGGCTGCTCGGCGTGGCAAACTATGTGACCATAGACGATGCTTCAGCGGGGAGGTGGGACACAGGCGGAGTGGGGTTGGAGGGTGTGGGGACGAAGACCCCGGACGAATATGCAGGAGGCAAACCAACCTCTTAGCTTGTAGAAAGGCAGTAATCTTCTGCTCCGGAGTGGATCCCCGACCCTCCGGAGCACTTGCAGGGCCTTATGGAAATGCCGAGTGACGGCCAAGCGACAGCCGAGTCTATACAGGCGTCCGGGGTCAAAAAATAGTTGCAAAACTCCCCTCTCTTGGTCTATCAGTGAAGGGTCGCTGCCCCAGCAGGGTGTCCAGTAACATTACCCCAAAATGTAGGCAGTTAGTACGCTTAAAATGCACTTTTATATCCAAAGTGTCAGGAGCTTCCCTTCTGCACGTCTGCTCTTGATGGCGGTTAGCTCTGCCCCCCGATTCCCCTTTTTAACACACTAATCAAAGTTATATAGAGCAGTTTATATTAATTTTATTTTAATAGTTATTTATTAAATTTTAATAAATATATTGTATTTAATATTATAAAGATTATTAAAGATTTTTATGTCAGACCATTAGTTACATCATTTTGAACAACCACCAAAATGGTAGACATATAAATTAAATTAAATATTAGTTATTCATAATTAGTCAAAATCCATAAACAATGCTAATTATAGAAATCCATACTCATATAAAGCTTTTTTTAAAAAAAGCTTTTCATAAACTTTTTAAAATAATAGAGATAGAAAACATGTAGTTGCCATTGCTACTATTGTAGCCTAGTGGTGTAATCAATACCCTTTAAACCCATAGGTCATGAGTTTAATCCTTGACTTAGACAAAATTTAATTATCTTTTAAAAATCTAATTTTTAATAAAAATTATTTATAATTTGATCTCTATTCTCTAGTTTTTACCTTTCTTACTTTCAAAAGAATATATTTTGTGAAATAACCTCATTACGCTATAAGTGGTTAAACAATTGTAGACGAAAATAACAAAATTAAATGTTCAAGGTTCTTGAAAAAGATCAATTTATAATAGACTTAGGTGTAGCATAATGGATAGAGCATCTTCCTCCCAACCAAAAGATCACAAGTTCGAGACCCATCTAGGAAATTATTTTTGAATTTTTTTTTTTTATAAAGACTTAAATACTTAAGTTAAAGAATATGTGACAACTTTTTATTAACAAATAACTGCTAGATATTTCTTTTTGGTTTTTGTTCCTATTTTCTTCAACACTAATAGACTAACGTTTTTACAATTTTTGATATACTTTTAAGTAATTAACACATATATAATTATGCAATTAGACACAAAATAGAAACTCATAAATACTGGTTAAATGGGGCAAACTGCATATCGCTTGAGAAAGGCTGCAGTAGCAGCTGAAACGCGTAGCGTTTAATTCTTTTTCCAAACTTGTAAGAAATTGATAGTCTGGGGATATCCGCTTTGAGGATACCGAGTCACTTGGAACAAGAGAGTGACGGAAGACTATTGAGGACGGACCATCCTGTGTTGAGACACATATTGCCGCCAGCGTGATTTGAGACGCTGACAAATAGTAAGCAGAGGTCTCAGAAGAATCATCAGACACTTGGAAACACGTCCCTGTTACAAAGTAAGACTTTTACTAACTTGGATTTAACCATAAATAAAGGATAATATTACAACAACAGCTTTTACCGGTAATAGCAGAACAATATTTCAGAGACTTAAAATATACACTGTGTTCATATCTGGATATTATAATAACATTGGAAAAGGAACTGTTTGCCTCATCTTGTCACAAAGGAAAGCAACTATCCACAATTTCAACTATCCACATATTCCAATATACAATACCTACACTGTTATATACCATATACCACATACAAAATTTAGATACAAAATTTAGATAGGATTTGACTAGATCACGCACATATATATATATATTTTTTATCTATTGCAGATATTGCTTGAATGGTTCCCTTAGGTTACTGATGCAATGTGTCCAATTCATTTAAAATATATTTTATAGTGCACAATTTTCTGATTGGCCAATCTATAACTATTTATTTTCCTTTTTTATATTATTTATTTTTTATATATTTTATCTTCAAATATTTTTTGAGTCAGGACTATTTTATGTATCATCTGAGATTTGTTATATTTATTAAAGGATCAAATACATAGTATAATTTATTTTAAAGTTTTAAAGTTTTGTGCAATAAATTACAATTTCAAAATCCAATCTGTCTCTCATATATTACATATTGTTTATCATCAAGTAAATAGTTTAGTTGTGTAATTTCCACTTTTAGACATTTTTTTGGCCTGGTTTCAGGTTTAATTAAATAGGCGCAACCTGCTTTTTGTTGTTCTATTGTATTTACTAATTATCAATTTTTTAAGATTTTATTGATATAGCTGAGTTGCTTAGTGGAAATACATCCTATCACTAATATTAATATCTTACACCTACCTTTTGACAAAAGGCAATCCCCAACCTGTACTCGATTGTGCAAAAGGAAGTAATGGCATGTCTGGCACACAGTGTTGGGGCAAGGGTCCATCTGACCACTGATACCTGGTCTGCAAAGCATGGTCAGGGCAGGTATATCACCTACACTGCGCATTTTGTAAACCTGCTGATGGCTGCCAAGCATGGAATGCGTGGCTCTGCAGAGGAGTTGGTGACACCGCCACAACTTGCAGGCAGGCCTGCTGCCACCTCCTCTACTCCTCCTACTCCATCCTCTTCCATAACCTCCTGAGTACTCTTCTGCTGCTGCGTCTTGCTCCACATCAACGGCACCCCCCAACTCCCCAGGTACTATTCCACATCCCGGATATGGCAGTGTCATGCCGTCTTGGGGTTGACTTGCCTGAAAGCAAAGAGTCACACCGGACCAGCACTCCTGTCTGCCCTGAACACACAGGTGGATCAGTGGCTGACTCAGCACCAACTGGAGATCGGCAAAGTGGTTAGTGACAACGGAAGCAATTTGTTGGCGGCATTGAATTTGGGCAAGTTGACACATGTGCCGTGCATGGCACCTGTGTGTAATCTGATCATACAACACTTTGTTCATAAGTAACCAGGCTTACAGGACATCCTGAAGCAGGCCTGGAAGGTGTGTGGCCATTTCAGGCATTCCTACACGGCCATGGCGCACTTTTCAGATATGCAGCGGCGAAACAACATGCCAGTGAGGCGCTTGATTTGCGACAGCCCGACATGTTGGAATTCAACACTCCTAATGTTCGACCGCCTGCTCCAACAAGAAAAAGCCGTTAACGACTATTTGTATGACCGAGGTGCTAGGACAGCCTCTGCGGAGCTGGGATTTTTTTTGCCACGTTACTGGATGCTCATGCGCAATGCCTGTAGGCTCATGCGTCCTTTTGAGGAGGTGACAAACCTAGTCAGTCGAACCGAAGGCACCATCAGTGACATCATACTATTTGTTTTCTTCCTGGAGCGTGCCCTGCGAAGAGTGCTGGATCAGGCCATAGATGAGCAAGAAGAGGAAGAGCTGTGGTTACCATCACCACCAGAAACAGCCTTATCAGCATCGCTTGCTGGACCAGCGACAACGCTGGAAGAGGATTGTGAGGAAGAGGAGTCAGAGGAGGAATGTGGCTTTGAGGAGGAGGAGGAAGACCAACCACAACAGGCATCCCAGGGTGCTCGTTGTCACCTATCTGGTACCCTTGGTGTTGTACGTGGCTGGGGGGAAGAAGATACCTTCAGTGAGATCACTGAGGATGAGGAACAGGACATGAGTAGCTCGGCATCCAACCTTGTGCAAATGGGGTCTTTAATGCTGTCGTGCCTGTTGAGGGACCCTCGTATAAAAAAGCTGAGGAGAACGACCTGTACTGGGTGTCCACGCTACTAGACCCCTGGTATAAGCATAAAGTGCCTGAGATGTTACCGAATTACCGCAAGTCGGAAAGGATGCAGCAGTTCCAAAAGAAATTAAAAAGTATGCTTTACACAGCGTATAAGGGTGATGTAACAGCACAACGGGAATCTAACAGGGGAAGAGGTGAAAGTAATCCTCCTCCTCCCACGACCACTCCGGCAAGGACAGGACCTTTTACAGACGTGTTGTTGATGGAGGACATGCAGAGCTTTTTAAGTCCTATGCATCGCCACAGCCCTTCGGGGTCCACCCTCAGAGAATGACTCGACCGACAGGTAGCAGACTACCTCGCCTTAACTGCAGATCTCAACACTCTGAGGAGCGATGAACCCCTTGACTACTGGGTGTGCAGGCTTGACCTGGGGCCTGAGCTATCCCAATATGCGATAGAACTTCTGGCCTGCCCCGCTTCAAGTGTCCTGTCAGAAAGGACCTTCAGTGCAGCAGGAGGTATTGTCACTGAGAAGAGAAGTCGCCTAGGTCAAAAAAGTCTAGATTACCTCACCTTTATTAAGATGAATGAGGGATGGATCCCGAAGGGACTGACATTGGACGATACATTCGACTAAAAAAAGGCCTGATGAGATGAGCTGCCTTGGGCTAAAAATGTTCCACACGCTGGTGTATTTCATCTCTGAGTGCCGGATGACTTGCCTGACTTATCCGCCACCATATAGGGTTCAAGCCGCAATGTTTTAGGGCACTTTCTGCCTGGGAAACAAACATCAATTTTTTTGGCTGCTGCTACAGCAGCGGCTGCAACAATACCTAATTTTTCAGGCATGTGTACATGCCTAATTTTTCTGCCCTCTGGTGCATCACTGTGGCTTCAAAAATCAAATTAATAAAAAAGGCACATAACAGGGATTAAACTGATAGGAATAGTACTACTTAACACACCACTCCTATCTGGTGGCACATTAGATTGCACGCGCAGTGCCCCAAATTTGAAGTAGGAGGACCGACCAAGAATCTTTTTCCATCTCCCGGTTCCTAATATCCATGCCATATACACGTCCCCTGATAGGGGACGGAACAGGGATTAAACTGATAAGAATAGTACTACTTAACACACCACTCATATCTGGTGGCACAGTAGATTGCACGCATAGTGCCCCAAATTTGAAGTAGGAGGACCGACCAAGCATCTTTTTCCATCTCCCGGTTCCTAAAATCCATACCATATACACATCCCCTGATAGGGGACGTAACAGGGATTAAACTGATAAGAATAGTACTGCTTAACACACCACTCATATCTGGTGGCACAGTAGATTGCACACGCAGTGCCCCAAATTTGAAGTAGGAGGACAGACAAAGCATCTTTTTCCATCTCCCGGTTCCTAAAATCCATGCCATATACACGTCCCCTGATAGGGGACATAACAGTTATTAAACTGATAAGAATAGTACTACTTAACACACCACTCATATCTGGTGGCACAGTAGATTGCACGCATAGTGTCCCAAATTTGAAGTAGGAGGACCAACCAAGCATCTTTTTCCATCTCCCGGTTCCTAAAATCCATGCCATATACACGACCCCTGATAGGGGACGTAATAGGGATTAAACTGATAAGAATAGTACTACTTAACACACCACTCATATCTGGTGGCACAGTAGATTGCACCCGCAATGCCCCAAATTTGAAGTAGGAGGACGGACCCAGCATCTTTTTCCATCTCCCGGTTCCTAAAATCCATGCCATATACATGTCCCCTGATAGGGGACATAACAGGGATTAAACCTAATTTTTCAGGCATGTGTACATGCCTAATTTTTCTGCCCTCTGGTGCATCACTGTGGCTTCAAAAATCAAATTAATAAAAAAGGCACATAACAGGGATTAAACTGATAGGAATAGTACTACTTAACACACCACTCATATCTGGTGGCACAGTAGATTGCACTGGCAGTGCCCCAAATTTGAAGTAGGAGGACTGACCAAGCATCTTTTTCCATCTCCCGGTTCCTAAAATCCATGCTATATACATGTCCCCTGATAGGGGACGTAACAGGGATTAAACTGATAGGAATAGTACTACTTAACACACCTTATAATAATGCAGAGAGAGGCAACACAATATATCAATGAGGCATACAGGCAATTAAATAATGGCATCACATACAGAAAGTTACCCTTTAATCCTGAGAAGGAATTTTCTAAAAAGCTTGACAGACTACTTGAGGATGCTCTTGCGTTAGGTTTTATAACTAAAGAAGATCATGCATCTTTAATACCATTACATTCTGTGACGCCGGTCTTTCACCACCTACCTAAATTACATAAGGACTCAGTCAACCCACCAGGTTGCCCAATAATTTCTGGGATTGGCTCATTATTTGAGCCATTATCTGAGTGGGTCGACTCAGTTTTGCAACCCTTGGTTCAAAGTTTGAGTAGTTACTTAAGGGATTCTTCACATCTTCTCACAATTACAGATAAAATTAAATGGAACGAGGACTATAGGTGGGTGGTGATTGACGCGGTGTCACTGTATTCGTGCATACCTCATGCCTTGGGCATACAAGCAGTGTGTTTTTTCTTAGACAATAATACAAACTATTCTAGGGAGTTCAAATTATTTTTCTGTGAGACTGTTGAGTTCCTACTATCCCACAATCATTTCATGTTTAATGGGGAATACTTTTTACAATTATGTGGTACAGTGATGGGGGCGAAGTTTGCACCCTCATTCGCCAATTTATTTGTGGGATGGTGGGAACTCGGCAGTCTCTACAGTAGCAGTAATCCGTTTTTTGAAAATATATGTATGTATATGAGATACATTGATGATCTCATCTTTGTGGACTGATTTTGAAGACTTCCTGGATTTTGTGAACAGCAATGATTTGCATTTAAGATTTACAGGAGAGATTCAAGACAAAGAAGTCCATTTTTTGGACCTCACCTTGGTTGGCTCAGTTGAACTTAATGGGATCATCACAGATACATACAGGAAACCAACATCCGGCAACACGATCTTACATGCCACATCCTGTCACCCTAAGCATTTAATAAAATCAATTCCCAAGAGTCAGTTTCTTAGGCTTCACAGGAACACCAATTCGGATGATTTATTTAACCATCAATAGTAAACTGATGGATAGATTGAGTGCTAGGGGTTATGACCCTGATCTATTACAGCAGTCATTGGATGATGTCAAGAAGAATGCGTGGTAAAGACAGCAATTGTGGGAAAAAAACGATGTTTGATAAAAATGTAGTAGTTTTTTCCACAGAATTTTCCATGCAATTCAATGAATTATGTAATATTATCAAAAAGAGTCTTCCAATACTTAGGGGTGATGACACCTTAGTAGAAATTGTTGACAAGATTACATTTGTATCTAAAAAGGCACCTACACTTGCTAAGAAACTTTCCCCAAGCATGGTTAATAGTCATATTAGAGAAACAGGGACTCAGTGGCTCAGTAAGAAAGGAGCTTTTAAATGCCTATCAAGGAACTGTCTTACATGTCAACATATATCAATGGGTATAGACTTTACTAGTCATTCAACTAAAGGTAACTTTAAGATAAACCATTACGTGAATTGTGGTACGACTTTTGTAGTCTACCTCATAGAATGCAATTTATGTTTTGAACAGTACGTAGGTCAGATAGGGGAACATTAAAGAGACATCAAAAACTATAACAAAGATTCCAGTGTAGCAAGACAGTTTAATGGCTTACATTTCACGGACCAACCCAAGTTTATGGTTAAAGTAATAGATATAGCCAGAAGGCCCATTCGAGGTGGAAATATTTACACTATACTTTCCAAAAAAGAACTCTATTGGATATGGAAACTTAATACCAGGAAACCCCATGGTCTTAATAAAGAATGGGACATCAGCTACTTTGTTGAATAATGTAATTATGCTTGGAGGCCTTGATTCGTTTGATGAAGGATGTCTGTCATCCTACACTATCTTTGTTCAACTAATATTAACACTTTAACTTTTATGAAATCACATATTCATGTATATGTTTTCACATTAACATAATATTTATGTATTTGTTGTATTTTGTGATGTATTTTCTCCTATTGTTGGACAAAGTGTTTTTCTTCAGTTGTTGGATCTTACATGACCTATATGAATTATTGGTCTCATACCCATTTGTAATGGTCCAATTGATACTTTGACAATATGATATATAGTATATTGAACTAATAATATGTAGGCTTTCAAATCATAAAGTTTTCTATTAAGAGTAACTGTACATCATTTTATTAAGATGAAATAATGGAATATTCAAAATGCAGTTTACATTTAAATATTAATATGAGTCCAGAGATACTTTGAGGCTATTTGCAGAATTGTGTAAGCAAAATTCTTCATTATTGTTATATTTATTTATATATTTATTTATTTTTATAAGATTCCATTATTGTTGCATTTATATATTTATATGTTGTTACCTATAATGGTTAATAATGAGAGTTTGCAACAATGTTTTTTCATTTCACATTTTCTGTGTTTTTATCAAGTTTTATGTCACATTGTTACATCATTATTCACTCCTTTGTGGTGCACTTTTTACACCCAAGTATTAATTTTTGAAGGTGTGTCAAGCCTTAGAAATTGCGGTTGGCGGGGACACAGTTAAAGGGTGCACCACACAGGTGGGGAGTTAACCTATGATTAAGTGCTGAATAGCACGAAACATGTTAGGACTCCGCTCCCCTCTCCATCTGTGATATTTGCATTGTGCTGTGCTGTGCTGCACTGTATGTTATCCGTTTTTTAACTCAAGTGAATAAAGGTTTTGGATTTTATTTCACGAGTGCTGCTTCTTTCAACTCTAGGTTATATTTTTGTAAAAGTAATTTTTTTTAGGTAAGATTAGGGGTTTATTTTTAGTAATAGGGGGTGTTATGGTTAGGGGATTTAGCTGGTTAGCTCTATTGAAGTCTATGGGGGAGTACGTTAAGGATATTGAGAAATTCTAACATCAGCTCTTTGCGTGTGTCGGGTTAGCATGCAAAGAAAAAAAAATACTTTCAACTTGTAATATGCTCGTTACCTGACACGCACAAAAATCAGAAGTCGAGCGCCACTCGTATTCTAGCCCTCTATGTGCAGAAAGGTTTACTTATTGTTACACAACAGATTAATAGTTAATTCTACCCTTCTCTATTTATTTTGAGTTGCACTGTGGCAATTTCTTTTTTTTTTTTTACAGGATATTAGTTGCTACTCTCCTGTTGCTCTTATACTTATTATTGTATCCTTCTCATAGTCATTACTGCTGTATTTTTTTTTTATTTATTATCAGCCCTTTTGTCTTATAACTACAAGGTAGTGCAGTTATAGTTTTCTCAAACATTTGGAATTACTTCCTGATTTTCAGGCTCAGTTTCCCTTGAACTGGCAAATTAACGTTGACAATTTGGAGTTAATAAAATGAGCTACATTAAGTTGTATTTGCGAAGGTCTCCATGTACTAAGAAATTAATGCTGTTTTGCAGCCTGTGCACTGGAGACTTGCTGATGCGAGATTACTTACCATAAATTGCAAAACAGTGATTAAACAACCGCTAATTTATAGCCTCTTTGCCACCTCTGAGGTTGCAGAGATAAATCACAAAGATCTCCCTTTTTCAGCATGAAGCATCACTGCACATACAAATACTTGTGCAACTGAAAATACGGAAGTTGAGTAGTGAGTACCTTGTTCGTCTGTGCATTAGTATGTGGGCCTGTGTTTTCATTGTCAATATTGTTGGGAAACTAAAGAAATAGTGATCTTAATCATTTTGGACAAAAGTTCTATTATATTAGTTAAAATGTTTATTTTTTTGCTTTCAAATTTTTTAAAATTCTCAATCATGTTGTTAACATTTATATAGTAAAAGTGAAATATGGTAGACAAATTTCATGTGCCTATATGAGAGGTAGCACATTAGCCTTGAAACAATTTGAGTTTTTGCCCATGAGATACTAGATTCCTAAATGGGCTTTATTGACTTTATACTGTTGCAAATGTTTAATTTTCAATATGTACTTAAATACATATTTTTTACTTTTATTAGGGGAACAGTGTATTTTTTGTTGAGAAGTTCCATATATTTAGCCAAACAAATTGATTTTTCAGACATGCTGAATATATGCATACAATTAAAACAGAATAATCCCTCGTAGTTTTAAATATACTACTCCTTTATGGGTTCATTTTCAGTGGATACATCTTATTTGTTTGGAAAGCCATAACGCATTCATAGTTTTGACAAAATAGTTGCATATAAAAGAAGTACCAGTTTTGATGGGCCTATTAACTACAAAAAAGTGACACTGAGCCTCTGAAAGATTTGCATAATATTGACCTCTATATATCCAATGCATTTGCATTAAAAATCATATTGAAAAGTTTTACTAAAAGGAAGAAATGAGGATAATCAGCATGCTTTACATTATCATATCTGAACATAATTTTGTCTATTCTTTGGGACATGTTCTAAACATTTTTTTTCCAGATATTGCTTGATAGCAGATGTTCCTGTAAATAGTGTC
Source organism: Bombina bombina (assembly GCF_027579735.1). Taxonomy (NCBI): domain Eukaryota; kingdom Metazoa; phylum Chordata; class Amphibia; order Anura; family Bombinatoridae; genus Bombina; species Bombina bombina. Next base: position 315,298,406 of record NC_069501.1, read on the forward strand.
ATCATTTGCAAATTTTAGCCTTTATTTATTTACTTTGTATACTGCTTTGCATTTGAAGTATGTTTAAATGTATGTAATGCTTCACTTAACGTTATGCAGCACTAAAGACAAGATAATATGTACAGGTGGCAAAAAAATCTAAGCTTCTTAGTTTAGAGAAATGACTACCATATTCAGAAATTATAGAGAAATTGCTGCCACACAGACATGACTTTAGGACTTTGTAAATGTTGAATTAACTGTTTAAATTCAGTAAAATAGAACTACTTAATAACTTATCTTTTCCAATTTAGGGAGTATTATATTCCATTTAAGAAGTTTATCATATTTTTTTCCACAAATTGTTTATTGAAGAGTCATTGAAGTCAAAGTTTTGCATCATCCAGAGTACACAATTTTATATATATTTACACAGGATACTGTGGATATATATGTGTATATATACTGTATATATATATGTATACCTTCAAAAAGAAAAAAAAAAGAGGGGAGGGGAGGGGGGGCGGGCGGGAAGAAAAAAAAAAGGGGACAAGAAACTCAACTTTTGGCTGTGGAGGATCACCACATTCCTAGGAGGACCAATTCTGAATCTCTAAATGGGTAGATTAAATATTCAACCTCACTAGGGGGGAGGCTTTTGATAAAATTCGACCACTTGGAGAAGAAAGTCTTCACTTCTTGATTATTTTGAAGATTGGTGTCAAGTTGTTCAATAATGCACTGCTTCTTTAAGCAGTTCTTTACCTCTGAAATGCTCGGGGTTCCTTTCAACTTCCATTTTTTCAGAATCAAATATCTAACTGCTAGTATTACTAAGTTGACTAGTTTAAGTTTATCCTGGGGGAGGCCAAGGTCTGTGACAGGGAAAATTATGTTTGAAGGGGATAAGATCAAGGAGGGAATGCCCACTGTGTTATTTAACCAGTATTGGATCTTTAACCAAAAATTTCTCACTTTTGGACAGTGCCAAAACATATGTATGAGGCTGGCCGACGTAAAAGAGCATTTTGGACATTTATTAAATCTAGGGTTCCGACATTTAGTTCCTTTCTCTGGAGAAAAATATGTCATATGCACTAGTTTAACATGTGCCTCCCGCCAGGAGGCGGCGAGGGTAGCATTCGAAATCACTTGAAATGATGAGGTTATCACAGAAGCCTCCAGCGAGGTATCCTCTAAAGCTGCTGCCCATTTAGCCTGTATTTTTTCTATTGTAACTGGGCCTTTAAAAGAAATTAATTTTTGGTAGATATATGAAATTGAGGTTATACCACTTTTAACTAAAATAAGCCAAATTTCAAGAATACCTAGAGACCACACCCAACCATAATTATTTATTAATTTATAAGCATAGTGTCTAGCTTGGAGGTAGGCATAGAAATTTTTGTTGGAAAGGTGAAATTCCTCTTTAAGAGAGTTAAATGTTCTAATACATCTTCTCTCAGTATCTAATAGCTGAGAGACATTTATAAGGCCTAAAGATTCCCATTTAATAAAGAGGGCAGATTGTATCCCAGCTTGAAATTGTGGGTTATTTGTGAGTGTGGTACATACCTTGAAATCCTTGATTCAATATGTAAAAGAGAACATAAGTCTTCCACATCAGAATTGGGTTATAAATAGATTTTAACTTTTTTATTTCAGAAGGAATTATATTATTGTTGCAGTGTAATAAAGCTATAAGGGAGTATGGATAGGCCATGTTGTTTTCCAATTCACAATTTGTTACATAATTAGAATTAGTTAGCCAATCCATAACCACTCTGGCTTGAAACACTACATTATACATTCGAATGTCTGGTAGAGAAAGTCCCCCATACTCTGTGGGGAGCGCTAATTTGGACAATGAGATCCGAGGTTTCCTGTTCTGCCAGATGAAAGAGCAAAGTGCTGAATTAAACGATAAAATGTCTTTTGTTTTCAAAACAATTGGGGTGTTCTGGAGCATGTATAAAATTTTAGGAAGCAGGGACATTTTGTAAAGAGCTATACGTCCTGATAGAGAGAGAGGGAGTTTCTGCCAATTTTTAAGGGCTTCCGTAACTTTCTTGAAAACAGGTAAAACATTCAAGTTGTACCATGCCTTAGGATCAGGAGAGATCCAGATACCTAAGTACCTGAATGCTTCCTGTACTATCGAAAACGGTATATTTTCATATGAATCTTTGGTTTGTTTAAGCCAGCATAGTTCAGATTTTAATATATTTACTTTGTAGCCCGAAAAAGAGCTGAATTGATCTATAATTTCGAGAAGTTTGAGGATATTCCTAGCTGTATTCGATATATAGACCAAAACGTCATCCGCATATAATGCGATTTTTAGTACTTTTTCTTTTACCTTAATCCCTTCCAGTTGGTGTCTAATTTGTAAAGCCAGAGGCTCGATGGCCAAGTCAAAGAGGAGAGAAAGGACACCCCTGCCTTGTCCCTCTTCCGAGACTTATGTCGTGGGTCATATCACCGTTTACCAGAATTTTCGTGGAAGCGTAACTATATACGTTATTAAAGAGACGTAAAAAATTACCTTTAATACCGAACTGCTGTAATGTGAAAAACAAATGATTGTGATGTACCGAATCAAACGCCTTTTCAGCATCTATTGATATAATCGCCCTGTCGGGAGTGAAATCCGCTTGGTCTTTGTGGATAATGGCGGGGAGAAGGGATTGAAGTCTGTGTGCTAAAATTGCTGTAAAAAGTTTGTAATCTGTGTTTAAAAGCGCAATGGGCCTGTATAACTCTTTCCTGTTCGGTTCTTTGCCTGGCTTGAGTATAAGAGTTGTGTATGACGCGACAAATTCCTTGGTGGGAATGCTTCCGGAAATATAAATTTCATTGAAAAGTAATGTTAAGTGCTGTATAATGTCAGGGGCTAAAATTTTATAGACTTCATTCGGGAGCGCATCCGGTCCCGGAGCTTTGTTAAAGGCTAGTTTTTGGATTGTAGAGAGAATTTCTGTCTCCGTAATAGGAGATTGTAATGTTTCTAATGAATCAGGCGGTAACGACGGAAAGACTAACTTACCCCAGAAATTTTCCCTCTGTATGATGTTAGAGGGCTTGTGAGTGTATAGCGTCTTGTAATATTCTGCAAATGCTTTACATATTTCTTCCGAGGAGGTAAGGTGTTTACTGCCCGAGGTGATTGATTTTATTATAGAGAAGCCTCTATCAGCCTTAACCAGATTTGCCAATAGCTTCCCAGTTCTATTACCATATCGGTAAAGTTTTGCCTGTAGCCTAAGATCTCTCTGGGTGCTTTTATAAAGTAAAAGGGAGTCCCTGTCTGCTAGTGCTTTTCTTTACCTAGACCAGTTTTCAGAGGTTTTTTGTAGGATGTAGCATTTATGCATTTGTAACTGCCTTCAATGTTTCAGATTCCCTTCTTTTAAGTTTTTTAGACCTAGAGATACTATACGCTAGGATTTCCCCGCGGAGCACTGCCTTGGCAGTTTCCCAGAATAGTACCGGTTGAGATATATGTTCTTGATTAAAGGATGCAAATTCTCGGAACCTGGAAGTAAGCCAATTTTTTAATTTTAAATCGGTTGCTAAGAACCGTGGGAAGAAAAATCCAATATTCCTATTCCTTAAAGGATTTAATTGAAAGTCAAGGGTAATCGGGGCATGATCTGAGATAGTGATGGGTAAAATCCCTGCCATAATTTTCGTTTTACATACTCTTTCATCTAGCAGAATCAGGTCTATTCTTGAAAGGGTTTTATGTGCCCTAGAATAACATGTAAATTCCCTGAGATCAGGGTTTTGGACCCTCCAGATATCGAAAAGTTTCAAGTTCTGGAGCAATTTTGTAAATAACTTTGATTCTAGATTATATCTCTTAGTTTTATATGGGACAGGGCTCTGCCTGAGTCTATCAACCGGATACTGAGGGGCCATATTAAAATCACCTCCAAGTATTAAATAACCTTCTGAAAATAAAAGAAGCTTGTTTTGTAAAGTTTCCCAGAAGGGAAGACTGAAGACATTGGGAGCATAAACGTTACAAAGTGTATATATTGTTTTTAATACTTTAATTTTGACCATTAAATATCTCCCCTCATGGTCTGTATCTATCTGAATGACTTCATAAGAGAGTTTCTTCCCCAAGAGGATCGCAACTCCACTTTTCTTTTTTATAGTAGAGGAAAATAGGACTTATTTAACCCAAGAAGCTTTAAGTTTTAGTACCTCCTCTGGTTTCAAATGTGTCTCTTGTAAAAAGGCTATGTCCGTTTTAATTTTTCTTAGTTTAGAGAGTATTGTCTTTCGTTTTATGGGGGAGGTTAGACCACCTATGTTCCATGAGGTCAATTTAAGGTTTTCCTCCACAGCCATTTTCTAAAGAACAGAGAAAACGTAAAATGAGAGAAGAAAAAAAAATAAAAAGAAGAAGAGAAAAAAAGAAAAAAAAAAGAAAGGGAAAGAACAAAAAAGGTTGCCAATTTCCCATTTTGCAACCTTGTGTACCCATAAATAGCAACCATATAACAAGGTCTTATCTTCACCTCTTATTTTTTCACTAACTATAATCAGTTTTTTAATTTTAATTCAATCTAGCTACATGCTTGATCTAAATACATTTTTACTTCCCACAGTTTTTTTATTCTGTGGGGAAGGATTCAGAATAAAATTTTGCTGCCTCGCGGGCTGTTTCAAAAAAATGTACATGTCCATCTATTGTGAGTTTCAACTCCCTGGGTAAAGCAAGGTTGCTTGGACCCCTTTTTTGATAACATTTATGCAGTGTGAGGCTAACTCTCGTCTTTTTGTGGCGGTGCCTGCTGAATAATCTTTAAACAAGAAGATCTTTGCTTACCCTAAAAAAATGGGTTGGTGTTTACAAAAAGCCTGGAGTAAAGTAACTTTGTGTTGAAAATTTAACAGTTTAGCAATAATTGGTCTTGGCCTTGTATTTGTTCTATGTGTATCCATTATGCCAACCCTGTGAGCCCTTTCAATAATGATGGGTGGATAGGTTTCTGGTATCTGCATTAGACGAGGGAGTGTGACAGATATTAATTTGTCTATATCTTCAAATTGCCTCTCTTCAGGGACCCCTATTATCCTAAGGTTATTCCTCCTTGATCTGTCCTTGAGATCTTCAATTTTATTTTGCATTTTCAATATGATATTATTTGTGGATTCAAGGTTGACTTTATAGTTTACGGTCAAATCCTCAAGATCAGAGATTCTTTGTTCAGATATTCTAGAGGCGGACTGTTTAACTTCATTAGATAGGGCAGCAATGTCTTGTTTAATTTCCATTTTTAAGAGGTCAAATTTGGGTGTTAAAGCTTCTGAGATGCTTGAAACTAGTGTGTGAATATCTAACGGATCAGAGCTACCTGAAAGAGAAGGGATGGGTGAATGTGCATCAGTTGATGTTTCCAGAACATTTTTGTTCTTTTTCTCTCTTTGTCTCCCTGTCATAGTTGCGGGAGAAGTTTTAGAGTGCCCGTGTAAGTATTTATCCATATACAATTATGTGACTTAGAAAATCTTCTGGAATATTCACCAGAGAGTGGGAAGGTGTGAGTGAAAGCGTGCGATGTATGTGAATTTATTAGTAAAGGGTATTATTTACCCATTAGAGGTCTGTGCAGGGGAGGGGGGTGAATAGAAGGAAGAAAAAAAAATTAAATCAAGAAGATATGGTGAATTCCGTGCCGTAAAGTTGTGTAATATTAGGAAAAAGGAGAGAAAGAGAAAAAAAAAAAAATTAGTTGTGAAGGTTTTATATATATTCTCCTTGATAACTATGGGAGGAAGCGCAGAGAGACGGGGAAATAGAAAAAGAGATTTCCTTCCCTTAATTCTATTTTAGATGAATAGAAAAAAATGCTGGGTAGCTATATTTTACTAAGTAGGCTAATACTACTTAATGTGAATGGAGGCTTGTTTAAAGAGAAGTTAGATACTTAATAGACTAAATAGAATTTGCGGGTTTTTTTTTTAAAAAAAAAAGAAAAAACAATCAGCTAGATTTAGAGTTTGGCGTTAGCCGTCAAAACCAGCATTAGAGGCTCCTAACGCTGGTTTTGGGCTACCGCTGGTTTTTAGAGTCAGTCAGGAAAGGGTCTAACGCTCACTTTCCAGCCGCGACTTTTCCATACCGCAGATCCCCCTACGCCATTTGCGTATCCTATCTTTTCAATGGGATCTTTCTAACGCCGATATTTAGAGTCGTGGCTGAAGTGAGCGTTAGAAATCTAACGACAAAACTCCAGCCGCAGAAAAAAGTCAGGAGTTAAGAGCTTTATGGGCTAACCCCGGTTTATAAAGCTCTTAACTACTGTGCTCTAAAGTACACTAACACCCATAAACTACCTATGTACCCCTAAACTGAGGTCCCCCCACATCGCCGCCACTCTATTAAAATTTTTTAACCCCTAATCTGCCGACCGCACACCGCCGCCACATACGTTATCCCTATGTACCCCTAATCTGCTGCCCCTAACACCGCCGACCCCTATATTATATTTATTAACCCCTAATCTGCTGCCCCCAATGTCGCCGCCACCTACCTACAATTATTAACCCCTAATCTGCCGACCGGACCTCACCGCTACTATAATAAATGTATTAACCCCTAATCCGCCTCACTAACCCTATAATAAATAGTATTGAATCAGCCAATCAGATTGAGCTCGCATTCTATTGGCTGTTTCCGATCCTACCTTAATTCTGATTGGCTGATAGAATCCTATCAGCCAATCGGAATTCGAGGGACGCCATCTTGGATGACATCATTTAAAGGAACCTTCATTCGGACTTAGGACGTTGGAAGAAGAGGATGGATCCGCGCTGGAGGTCTTCAAGATGGAGCCGCTCGTCATCGGATGAAGATAGAAGATGCCGCTTGGATCAAGATGGTTGCCGGTCCGGATCTCCTTTTCTGCCCGGATAGGATGAAGACTTTGGAGCCTCTTCTGGACTTCTTCTTGCCGCTTGATAGAAGACTTCAGCCGGATGATGGATCTCCAGCCCCCGCTTGGGCTTGGATGAAGACTTCGGAGCAAGGTAGGAAGATCTTCAGGGGCTTAGTGTTAGATTTTTTAAGGGGGGTTTGGGTTAGATTAGGGGTATGTGGGTGGTGGGTTGTAATGTTGGGGGGGTATTGTATGTTTTTTTTTACAGGCAAAAGAGATGAATTCTTTGGGTTATGCCCCGCAAAAGGCCCTTTTAAGGGCTGGTAAGGTAAAAGAGCTTTTCTAGTTTAATTTTAGAATAGGGTAGGGCATTTTTTTATTTTGGGGGGCTTTGTTATTTTATTAGGGGGCTTAGAGTAGGTGTAATTAGCTTTAGTTAGTTTATTTAATTGTATTTATTTGTAGGTATTTCATGTAATTAATTTATTGATAGTGTAGTGTTAGATTTAATTGTAGGTATTTTATTTAATTAATTTATTGATAGTGTAGTGTTAGGTTTAATTGTAACTTAGGTTAGGATTTATTTTACAGGTAATTTTTTTATTATTTTATCTAGGTAGCTATTAAATAGTTATTAACTATTTAATAGCTATTGTACCTGGTTAAAATAAATGCAAAGTTGCCTGTAAAATAAATATTAATCCTAAAATAGCTACAATATAATTATAATTTATATTGTGGCTATATTAGGGTTTATTTTACAGGTAAGTATTTAGCTTTAAATAGGAATAAATTATTTAATAAGAGTTAATTTATTTCGTTAGATTTAAATTATATTTAACTTAGGGGGGTGTTAGTGTTAGGGTTAGACTTAGCTTTAGGGGTTAATACATTTATTAGAGTAGCGGTGAGGTCCAGTCGGCAGATTAGGGGTTAATACTTGAAGTTAGGTGTCAGCGATGTTAGGGAGGGCAGATTAGGGGTTAATACTATTTATTATAGGTTTAGTGAGGCGGATTAGGGGTTAATACATTTATTATAGTAGTGGTGAGGTCCGGTCGGCAGATTAGGGGTTAATAATTGTAGGTAGGTAGCGGCGACGTTGGGGGGCAGATTAGGGGTTAATAAATATAATATAGGGTTCGGCTGTGTTAGGGGCAGCAGATTAGGGGTACATAGGGATAACGTAGGTTACGGCGGTGTACAGAGCGGCAGATTAGGGGTTAAAAAAATATGCAGGGGTCAGCGATAGCGGGGGTGGCAGATTAGGGGTTAATAAGTGTAAGGTTAGGGGTGTTTAGACTCGGGGTACATGTTAGGGTGTTAGGTGCAGACTTAGAAACTGTTTCCCCATAGGAAACAATGGGGCTGCGTTAAGAGCTGAACGCTGCTTTTTTGCAGGTGTTAGGTTTTTTTTCAGCTCAAACTGCCCCATTGCTTTCTATGGGGGAATCGTGCACAAGCACGTTTTTGAAGCTGGCCGCGTCCGTAAGCACCGCTGGTATTGAGAGTGGCAATGGCGGTAAATATGCCATATGCTCCCTTTTTGGAGCCTAACGCAGCCCTTCTGTGAACTCTAAATACCAGCGGTATTTAAAAGGTGTGGGAGAAAAAAAGCCAGCGTTAGCTACGCGGGTCGTTACCGACAAAACTCTAAATCTAGCCGTAAGTTAATTTGTCTATACAGTTTATGTGTTTTTCCTTGAGGAAATAAGAATTTGAGCACTCTACAATATTACTGCAAATACCTGTAGATATTCAGGGGATATACTATTTAAGGGGCCCCAAGAATGTAATTATTAATATTTCTGTAACAATTTAATTTGCAGCAGTTCTATAGATTTTTTAACTTTATTAACTTTCTAGTGTTTATGGACACAGAGAAGGCAAGGAGCTATAATTTCCCTAACAGAATATAGTTAGCTTAAACTTATTTGTGTAATTCAAGGCTTTAGCTTAGTTAAGACCAGGGAGGAAAAGAGGCCCTTTCAAGAAAACCCATTTTCCCCTGCTTCTAAGACAGAGATATCTAATATAAGGCAGCACAAAGTAAAAATAGAGGACCAGTTTGAAATCTGGTTTCAGCACTTATTCAAACAGCCTCTTAATTATTTTACTTAACAATTATCAGCTTATTATTTCTATTTAGCCCTAATATATTTAGAGATAGTATTGTTTATCAAGAATTTATATATTAGCTTACTCATCTAACTTCTAAACTAGAATTGTTGATTTTCACAGTTCTCCTTTCCAGATACTTTGCTCTTAAAAGACAGTGGTTTTACTATATTTGTTACAAAGACAAAAACTCTGAACACATTATGTTGTATGTTCCAGTAATCCTATATAATTAGGTATTAAATTTTTGTGTTTCACCAAACATACAAAAGTGAACCTGATTAGAACATAACCTCCTAGCACATTTTATACTTGAATTAGATTTTGTTAGTGGAGTTAACCAGCATAGTGTGAAAGGGAGGTGATTAGTATCATGGTGCAGCAGTATGAGATGAGCCTGTAAAGGTTTATGTAAACAGGATTGCAAATTGAGTATGTTGATTAGTTCTTAAGTGCCTTTTAGCTTTTTTTCTGTTTACTCTCCAGAAGGTATAATAAAGCCAGTATGCTAAAGGCAAAAAAAGCCAATGACTTAGAAAAATATATAGAATATACAGTGGGGAAAAAAAGTATTTAGTCAGCCACCAATTGTGAAAGTTCTCCCACTTAAGAAGATGAGAGAGGCCTGTAATTTTCATCAAAGGTATACCTCAACTATGAGAGACAAAATGTGGAAACAAATCCAGACAATCACATTGTCTGATTTGGAAAGAATTTATTTGCAAATTATGGTGGAAAATAAGTATTTAGTCAATATCAAAAGTTCATCTCAATACTTTGTTATATATCCTTTGTTGGCAATGACAGAGGTCAAACGTTTTCTGTAAGTCTTCACAAGGTTGTCACACACTGTTGCTGGTATGTTGGCCCATTCCTGCATGCAGATCTCCTCTAGAGCAGTGATGTTTTGGGGCTGTCGCTGGGCAACACAGACTTTCAACTTCCTCCAAAGGTTTTCTATGGGGTTGAGATCTGGAGAATGTCTAGGCCACTCCAGGACCTTGAAATGCTTCTTATGAAGCCACTCCTTCATTGCCCGGGTGGTGTGTTTGGGATCATTGTCATGCTGAAAGACCCAGCCACATTTCATCTTCAATGCCCTTGCTGATGGAAGGAGGTTTGCACTCAAAATCTCACGATACATGGCCCCATTCATTCTTTCATGTACACGGATCAGTCGTCCTGTCCCCTTTGCAGAGAAACAGCCCCAAAGCATGATGTTGCCACCCCCATGTTTCACAGTAGGTATGGTGTTCTCTCTCCTTCAAACACGACAAGTTGTGTTTCTACCAAACAGTTCTACTTTGGTTTCATCTGACCATATGACATTCTCCAAATCTGCTTCTGGATCATCCAAATGCTCTCTAGCATACTTCAGACGGACCCAGACATGTACTGGCTTAAGCAGGGGGACACGTCTGGCACTGCAGGATCTGAGTCCCTGGCAGCGTAGTGTGTTACTGATGGTAGCCTTTGTTACATTGGTACAGCTCTCTGCAGGTCATTCACTATGTCCCCCCGTGTGGTTCTGGGATGTTTGCTCACTGTTCTTGTGATCATTTTGACCCCACGGGGTGAGATCTTGCGTGGAGCCCCAGATCGAGGGAGATTATCAGTGGTCTTGTATGTCTTCCATTTTCTAATTATTGCTCCCACAGTTGATTTCTTCACACCAAGCTGCTTGCCTTTTGCAGATTCAGTCTTCCCAGCCTGGTGCAGGTCTACAATTTTGTTTCTGGTCTCCTTCAACAGCTCTTTGGTCTTCACCATAGTGGAGTTTGGAGTGTGACTGTTTGAGGTTGTGGACAGGTGTCTTTTATACTGATAACAAGTTCAAACAGGTGCCATTAATACAGGTAATGAGTGGAGGACAAAGGAGCCTCTTAAAGAAGAAGATACAGGTATGTGAGAGCCAGAAATCTTGCTTGTATGTAGGTGACCAAATACTTATTTTCCACCATAATATGCAAATAAATTATTTCCAAATCAGACAATGTGATTGTCTGGATTTGTTTCCACATTTTGTCTCTCATAGTTGAGGTATACCTATGATGAAAATGACAGGCCTCTCTCATCTTCTTAAGTGGGAGAACTAGCACAATTGGTGGCTGACTAAATCCTTTTTTTCCCCACTGTATAGAACAATAATTCAGGGTATAGCAGTTGAAATTTAAAAAAATCTTAATACATGTATAAAATGAAAAAAAGTGAAAAGAACACTGCTTTCTGTAACTAAAGTCTCTGATATTTGAAACGAATACAGCCTATTAAGCAGTTATACTTTGTATAGATAGGTTAGATCAAGTATTCCACAGCTAGGAGAGTCCTTTAAATTAATTTTATGAGCCCAGGCAATGGGGAAAAAAAGAAAAAAACAAATAAAAAGTCCAGAAATCTCTTATTGAAAAACAAATGAAAACAGTCACTCAGTCCTGTTGTTTTATAGAAAAGAAGCAGTTAGGGGTTACATTCAGGGGAGTAAAGGAAAGGAGCTGGCTTCAGTTTATCCTTAAAGACAGGCCCATCCGTGGAACCTACAGCAGACCATGGAGGCAGACAACCGAGGATCCAGAGAGGCACACCAAGGTGCTGTGTCACCTCTCTCCCCTCACGCAACACCAGTGGGAGGGGGGAGCGAGAGAAACAAAGCCGGACAACACAGGCTCCTCAGCTGAAGCCGATTGTATTCAGGCACTTCGGCACGTCAGCCAGCATCGCTCACCCAGCTAAGGGACCAAACAGGCGCACCAGGGCGCCAGCACAAACCTCACCCCTCGCGCAGCACCGGTGGGAGGGGGAGGGAGAGAAAACAGGACCAAGTTACCCAAGCTCTTTCAGGTATGTTCCCTTGTGCATGTAATACACTGAATACTCGAATTCCGTTTTGATTCGTGTTACAAATATATTAGAATTAATTCAACAAGAAAAGGACTGGCGAAAATCAGTGGTAAATACATGTTTCCCTAGAAACTACATTACCCAGAACTCTCCTTGATTATGTCAGCCATTACATCAGCACGTAATGTCCATGCAGCCTCCCATTAGGCGGAGCTAACTACTTACCCGGTTTATAAAGCGTATGCAAACAGTGCAATCGCGATAACCCTTTGACAAAGCCGTGTTAGACGGCGAAACATGTTAGGGAGTAAGGGAAATGGTGAGGAGCCATTGCGAGCTCCTGTATTTTAGAAGCTAACTCTGAATGGTGCTAGTATGTTAATCAGCCATTATACTTAGGCTACGTATAGATATCAAAAATCTATTTGTATTTACACGCTAACAAGGGTTTCTCTTGGAATTAGTGGCTGGCTTTGGATACAATACTAATAGACTACCTTCTGTTTCTTAGTACCGGTTAGGAACGCAATTGCTCTAACGGTCACTTAAAATTTAATCACTAGGAAAGCGCCAAAATTTGCTAACACAAGTACCGGGTATTACCCGCTTGCAAAAGCCAGTAACAGATCAAATCTATGCCTTCACAGTAATATAAGTTATCAACAAAGCAATATTTTCGATAACCTACAGGAAAGATATATATACTGTAATTGAGAAGTGCATAGAGTTGATTGCAGACAACCATTTAATCTTAGTTACTAAACACTCTGATAAATGCTAAACATCATAAGAGTATATCTATGAGAAGGGAAATTATTATTTTTCCTACTACAGGGAGTGCAGAATTATTAGGCAAGTTGTATTTTTGAGGATTAATTTTATTATTGAACAACAACCATGTTCTCAATGAACCCAAAAAACTCATTAATATCAAAGCTGAATAGTTTTGGAAGTAGTTTTTAGTTTGTTTTTAGTTATAGCTATTTTAGGGGGATATCTGTGTGTGCAGGTGACTATTACTGTGCATAATTATTAGGCAACTTAACAAAAAACAAATATATACCCATTTCAATTATTTATTTTTACCAGTGAAACCAATATAACATCTCAACATTCACAAATATACATTTCTGACATTCAAAAACAAAACAAAAACAAATCAGTGACCAATATAGCCACCTTTCTTTGCAAGGACACTCAAAAGCCTGCCATCCATGGATTCTGTCAGTGTTTTGATCTGTTCACCATCAACATTGCGTGCAGCAGCAACCACAGCCTCCCAGACACTGTTCAGAGAGGTGTACTGTTTTCCCTCCTTGTAAATCTCACATTTGATGATGGACCACAGGTTCTCAATGGGGTTCAGATCAGGTGAACAAGGAGGCCATGTAATTAGATTTTCTTCTTTTATACCCTTTCTTGCCAGCCACGCTGTGGAGTACTTGGACGCGTGTGATGGAGCATTGTCCTGCATGAAAATCATGTTTTTCTTGAAGGATGCAGACTTCTTCCTGTACCACTGCTTGAAGAAGGTGTCTTCCAGAAACTGGCAGTAGGACTGGGAGTTGAGCTTGACTCCATCCTCAACCCGAAAAGGCCCCACAAGCTCATCTTTGATGATACCAGCCCATTTTGAATTTTGTCAATTTTGAAATGTGATGTGAGGTCATGGTAGAGCACGTCAATCATATGCGGTTGTTTAAATAAGTGTTTTGGTTTAGGATTGAAATATTGTAGACGAAATAAGTCTATTGGGTATATGTATAAAACTTTAATATTTATCAAACTAAAAATAAGTTAAGTAAAAACAACATAGGGAAATCTGGCAATAGAGTCCATAATGAAAGAATCAGTATAGAATTAATTATAAAGTATCAATTACGCAATAGAGGGGAGCCCACAAAGTATATACTTTCATTTTAGTGGGATTGAAGTAGTGACTACAGGATGCTACTAACTGATTTTGTGCAATGAGATAAACCGCTAAGATATTGTTTCAAATATAAGTATTTACTCTGAGCAATATATCCTCCTCTTGAAAGGCGTGTTAGGTATGAATTGTTGTGATTGGTTAGAAGAGGTACATAAGCAGCGGGATTGTTAAATTATGTATTACAGCCTGATGAAACGGCCCTGTGTGGCTGAGAAACGCGTTGCTGATTTTAAGGACATTTTAAATAAATTGTTTTTATAATACCTCATTGGAGTGGGTTTCTTTATCACCCCCCTATTCTAACCAACAATTTCCAGTGTTTGTTCGTAGTGTATGGGACACCTGGTTTGTCTACACTGTTGCTAATCAGTTCATTCGGAAACTTGGAAGAAAGGTGTGTATGCCTAACGGATCGTGATTGGTTAGACGACTCACGTGACCGCTGGAGGCTCGTTGCACGCCAGTGTTTGGTCTTCCGGGCGACAGTTGAGGTCCCGGCCTGTGTTACTAGGCACATCGTGGTGCCGCTCTGTTTGTAAGTATTCAATCTGTCTGCTACCGTAGTGTATTGCCGGTTGTTGACAATATCACCCTATGTTTGGCGCCTTCTTATCTCCATATAGATCACCTCCTCGCATCTGAAATTCTCGGAAGAGCTGCCGTCACATCGGACATTTTTTTACATCCATTCCTTCATCCGTGAGCGCACCTCTTCAGGGAGTACAAAACCCTGACATTTGTGTTAAACTTGAAAAGTGGTTTGTTGAAACACCCAAACACTCATTTGTTATAACTGACTTAACTATTTAATCACTTTCAAGTATAAAGCAATCATATCACAGAGTGTATCTATTTACTTAACAGTTTATTTTAAACAATCAGCCATACAGTTCAAAATTGGCAACATGTTTGTAGCTGACTGCGAATAAAAACTTAACTGTTTAACTTTAATCAGTGATATATGAATTAAGCCCTAACATCTATTCAAAGTCTGGCTTACTAAAAGCAAAATTATAAGTTTGCACTGCCAATAAATGAGCTATGATTTCCAATGCAACTAACATTCACACAAACACAGTTGAAATAGTTACAATGCAATAAACAAACGTAACATGTATCATTGTATCAACTGAACTTGGATCTCTATATTCATAACCAATGAGTTGTGTTACATAACGGAACCCCTAGCTATATAAGTGTATCTGGCAGTTAAACTATACAACTGAATTTCCAGCCATATACAAATATATTTCCTATTCATTTCGATTCAACCATATTATTGTAACAAAAGTGGTGCAATCCAATAGAGGATTAAAGTGAATGATATTATGATATACCTCAATACAATGTATACCACCACAGTGGGTACAGAGTAGACTGAAATTGAGATTCACAAAATAAGTGTTTACTTTGATAATTCTGAGTTAACCCACGATTTCAATACACTTTAATATACTGTACTTATAACTGATTATCAATTGTTACAATCTAAATGGAACGCTAATGTTGCTATACTTCAGGCTTCAGTTATTAAACCTGTTAAACCTTTGAATTTAGGGGCATATTATATCCAGTAGTAATTATCCCTGGACACTTGCAGCTCACATCCTTATTATATCACTTGTGTATCTGATTTGGCCATATACTCATCATTGACCAGTACTAAATCCAAGAGCATACATAATCCCTTGACAATAGTATTTATACTCATAGACCTCTAAGGAGGAGAATACTATTCAGTGACCCTCGTATTGGTCTTACTAGCATAATACATTATCTTGTCTTATTTCAATCCTAGCACCAACTTAGGTTAGTGTTTTTAACCTTTCTTGTTTTCCGCAAATTTTTAGCACTGTGTAATTAATAAATGTTAAGTTTTAATTTAGTTTAGTTTTTGTATATTTGGAGACTAGTGCTGTCTCTTTAAATATTGTACCACATTGAGATTTATAAATTTAATCACTTCTAATCTGCTCTCGAGTGCTATAAGTGTACCCTTTTTGGTGGTTATCTCTTTAACCACATCCAGCCTTCTATGTTCCCTTGTGCAGAGGTGGGAAGGTATAGGCACCGGTAACACCCCAGATGGTTCAAATATATTCAGCTGCTCACTTATGTAGCAAACCAGGATGCTAATAGCGAGGGTGACCGGGAGTCAGCCTGAGTTATTAGAGTATACCGGACCAAGGTTAGTAAGCTTCTCCTGTCTTAGCACAGTCAGCAAGGTTACTTTAACGCTGGGGGAATGTAAGTTTTTAGCCAGGTTCCCGCTATCAAAGACAGAGGCAAAAAGTATTAAGCTTAGGCAGGCTCCTAATAATCATCAATTAGCGTTTAAGGCAGGATACCTTATGTACTCAGTTAGGTTAATGTGAGATGAAAAACTGGTGTAGCAGTGAATAGCCATAATCTGTCCCTGTTATAGGCAACATTAGTGCATTGTTGTGGCACTATTGGGATTCCAGCAGCGGTAGTTTTTTGCTTCAAGCCACCCAGTGTCAAAGGGTTTAGGCGCGAATCTCGCCAGCAGCTTGTGGGAAAGGTAAGATCAGCACAGGTGCAGCACCTGACCACACACCTGTGCTCCTCCTCCGGAACCAGAGCATGCAATTTTAAACAACTTTCTAATTTACTCCTATTATCAATTTTTCTTCGTTCTCTTGCTACCTTTATTTAAAAAAGAAGGCATCTAAGCTTTTTTTTTTTGTTTGAGAACTATCGACAGCACTTTTTTATTGGTGGATGAATTTATCCACCAATCAGCAAGGACAACCCAGGTTGTTCACCAAAAATGGGTCAGTATCTAAACTTAAATTCTTGCATTTCAAATAAAGATACCAAGAGAATAAAGAAAATTTGATAATTGGAGTAAATTAGAAAGTTGCTTAAAATATCATGCTCTATCTGAATCACAAAAGAAAAAAAAATTGGGTTCAGTGTCCCTTTAATATTATCAGGGAAAAAGCCTGTTTTCCAATATATTGGGCCATTATCAATAATCATCAAATTAGCTATGTACGTTCCCTATATTAACGCAAAATTAATCAGGATAGCTCTTTGATTAACATTAGAAATTGTTGAGAATTTTCCACACTAGAGAGTTGATTTTTTTTTGTTTTTTTTTAGATCTAACAGAACTGGGAGCTGCCACTTTTTGCGCATATAGGTAATATGCTAATTGTAATGTATCATAGTGTGTTATGAAGTGTAAAAAATGTATTTTAACTGTAAATATGGTATCAGTCCTTAAACAAATGTCATATATTCACATTAAGTATCATCTTAGGGTGTTAGTATGGTTCTGACCCATGCCACCAGATATATTGTAGCACAATGGTAAAGCTTCTGTTTCTGAAGCTGAAGCTCTTTATGCTTGCACAGGAGAACAATGATATATTTCTGATTATTAATGTACCATATTAATATTGTGTATAGAGGGAATGGAAAATAGGACAAAAAGCTTCAGGGAACTGCATTGCAAATAAATCCTTTGAAATTGTTTTCCTACTTATTAGATAAATAGTACATTATGGGCCAGATTACAAGTGGCACACTGAATAACCTTTTAGCTTGTGTGCTAGTTGCGCTAAAACCCCCCAAACTGTTACTAGAGGCGTGCTAACCCAACAATGTGTTAGACTAACTGCATTAAACCTTAAGATAGTTAGAAATACATTACATTCCAATGTTCTTCACATAGAAGGAAATGTTCTTTTAATTTTAAAATATATATTTCTATATTTATGTAATTTTTTTTTTTTTAAATATATACAGACGTTCCGCGTTTTATTGCACTTTGCTTTATTGCGCTTCACAGATATATCTTTTTTTTTTTACAAATTGAAGGTTTGTTGCTACCCTGGTTTGAGAAAGTCTATCAGCATAATGCTATTGCATACTTAATACACTACAATATAGTATATGTACTGGGAAACCAAAACATTTCTGTCTCACTTTATTGCTATATTCACTTTTTTACACTGGTCTGGAACAGAACCAGTGATATTACAGTAGCAGTCAGAAACTTTGCACAAGAATATACATAGCTAAAATAATAATAATAATAGAAATAATAATAATATCTGTTTCTAACTTGGGGCTAATGGGTGGGGGGTAATGACCTTTTTATTTGCTAATTTTTAAGGCAAAAGGAATCTAGGTAAGAGAAAAAGAACAGGGGATTTTCCACAAGCTCAAATATTATCACATGTAAAATTAATGTAAAACACTATTAAAATTAATACAGAAAAATGTATGTAGTCAAAATATGATTTACTATCAGCTAGATTACGAGTTGTGCGTTCATCTTTTAATGCTGAAAATATGGCATTTTCAGCGTTAAAACAGCACTGCAGCCATTACAAGTCTTTTAGCCTGTAACGCAACATCGGTCCAGAACTCATAAAAATTACGTTTTTTCATGGGATTCCCATAGCGCTACGAGTTTTGCGGTGAGGCTAAAAAACCTGCGTTACAGTCTAAAACGACAAGATCCGTACCACCATCTAAAAGCAGTAGTTATGAGTTTTACTCAACAAAACTGTTACATAAAACTCCTAACTAAAGCGTTACAAAATACACTAACACCCATAAACTACCTATTAACCCCTAAACCGAGGCCCTCCCCCATCGCAAACACAATATTACATTTATTAACCCCTAATCTGCTGCTCCCGATATCGCCGCCACTAAAAAAAATATTAACCACTATACCCCCACTCCCATCGTCACCAATATAATAAATGTATTAACCCCTAAACCGCTACCCTCCCACATCACAAACATTATTTAAATATAATTAATACCTAATCTGCCATCCGCCCACATCGCCCCCACTATGCTAAAGTTATTAAGCCCTACACCGCTGCCACTATAATAAACATAATAACCCCTAAACCATAAGCCCCCCACAATGAAATATACTAAAGTAAACTATTAACCCCTAAACTGAAACCCCTAAACCGCTGCCCTCCCGCATCACAAACATTATTTAAATATAATTAATACCTAATCTGCCATCCGCCCACATCAACCCCACTATACTAAAGTTATTAAGCCCTACACCGCTGCCACTATAATAAACATATTAACCCCTAAACCGTAAGCCCCCCACAATGAAATATACTAAAGTAAACTATTAACCCCTAAGCCAAAAGCCCCCCACATCACAATAAACTAAATGAAACTAGTAACCCCTAAACCTAACACCCCCTAACTTTAGATTCAAATTACAATTTCCCTATCTTAAATTAAAACTTACCTGTCAAATTAAAAAAACTAAGTTTAAACTAACAATTAAACTAATATAGATATTAAACTAAAATTAAACTAACTACCAATTAAATAAAACTAAACTACACATTAAAAAAATCCTAACACTACTCTAAAAATTGCAAAGTATATAATTACAAAAAATAAAATACTAAATTACAAAAATAACAAACACTAAATTACGAAAAATAACAAACAAAATTATCCAAAATAAAAAAGAATTACACCTAATCTAATAGCCCTATCAAAATAAAAAGCCCCCTTAAGATCCACTTACAGTTTTTAAAGTCCCACTTGAACGATCTTCATCCAGGCTGCGAGAAGTCTTCATCCAGACGGCCTCTTCTATCTTCATACAGGCGGCAAAGTCTTCATCCAGACGGCATCTTCTATCTTCAGCCAGGGGGCATCTTCTATCTTGATCCTCGCGGAGCAGGTCCATCCTGAAGACATCCGGTCACCGCCATACACTGAATCTTCAATGCAAGGTACGCAATTCAAGATGGCGTCACTTGCATTCCTATTAGCTGAAAAATTTGAATCAGCCAATAGGAATTAGAGCTGCTAAAATCCTATTGTCTGTTCAAATTAACTAGCTCTCATTCTATTGGCTGATTCGAATCAGAGGATGCTCCACGTCAGATGTCTTCAGGATGGACCCGCTCTGCGCCACCGGGATCAAGATAGAAGAGGCCGCCTGGATGAAGATTGAAGAGGCCGTCTGGATGAAGACTTCTCGCCACTTGGATGAGGACTTCGACGCCAGTTTGAAGATTGAAGGGGCCGAATGGATGAAGACTACTCGTCGCCTGGATGAGGACTTCCCCGCCGAGATGAAGATCATTCAAGCAGGACTTCAAAAACTGTAAGTCGATCGTCGGGGGTTAGTGTTAGGCATTTTTTAAGTTTTTTTGTGGTGGGTTTTTATTTTAGATTAGGATTTGAGCAGCAAAAGAGCTAAATTCCCTTTTCAGAGCAATGGGTAGCTTAGGTTTTTTAGATTTTTTTATTTTATTTTTATTTTTATTTTATATGTTTTTTTTATTTTATAGGTTAGGGGGAGTGGGGGTTTGTAATGTTAGTTGGTTTTTGTATTTTTTTTTTAAGAAAAAGAGCTGATATCTTTAGGGCAATGTCCTACAAAAGGCCCTTTTAAGGGCCATTGGTAGTTTATTCGAGATTAGGTTTTTTATTTTAGGGTGTTTTTTTTTTTAAATTGGTATTAGAATAGGAATATTTTTTTATTATTTTTGATAATTTGTTTGTTATTTTGTGTAATGTATTTTTTTCATTTTGGGGTGGGTTTTTATTTTTAGATTAGGGCTTGGGCAGCAAAAGAGCTAAATGCCCTTTTAAGGACAATGCCCATACAAATGCCCTTTTCAGGGCAATGGGTAGATAAGGTTTTACTTTATTTTTATTTTGTGGGTTTGGGGGGTGGGGGTTTGTATACTGTTAGGGGTGTTTTTTTTTGTAGCAAACAAGCTGTTAACTTTAGGGCAAACTATTCTGCAAAATTGGTCCCTGACACAAAACTGATCAGTGTAGTATGAGTATCACATGTCGGGTGTTTGTAAATGCAACAAACTCTAATACACATAAAAGAGACATTCAGTATAAATGCTACAAAATAATTGTAGATCATACATATTAAATAATTATTTTACTGTTTTTTTTTTTTTTTTCATTCATTTTTTTAAATGGTCAATGGATTGTATACATTCTGGGCTAGATTACAAGAGGATCGGTAACGTCAATGCAGTTGTGATATTACAGAAGTTGAAAGCATTTTACATTTAAATGTGACTTCAAAAGTTTTGGGCTTTAAAAAAAGTAGCACTTAAAAACAAAAACATAAAAATAAAGTACTATGACATACAGTTTTAACCCTCTACACTGTTAACCCCAAATCCACTGCAACCCTAATTGCAAAAGAAATCCTACACTATTAACCCTTAATTTGTCATACCTCCATCACAATTAACCCCCTACACTATTAAACCCATAATCCACCACACCTCCCATCACAGAAAACACTTTACTATTAACCCCTAAATCATTATACCTCCATCTCAATTTACTGCCTACTCTATTAACCACTAATCTGACACAACTCCATTGCAATAAGCCACCTACTCTATTAGCCCCTAAACCACCACAACCCCATCACAAGAAATCATCTACTCTATTAACCCCTAGACTGCCACAAACCCATCACAAGAAACCCCCTACTATAAAAACCCCTAACAGTAAATCCCCCAAAGACCCTTAATCTTAATTAAACTCTTAAAAAAGCCTGGTGGCGGCGGTCCTCAGTCCACTTCATCCATTGTGGTGGTATTCCTCTTGTGGCATTGATGGTCCATGGTGGAACTCCTCTTCTTGCAGGTGCGGCAGTGGTCCATGTTAGTGCTCCTTTCCGGTCAGCTGTCCTCTTCTTTGAAGGGGGTGGTCCGCTTCTTTTCTTCCACCTGGTCATCTTTATGCTGTCCACTGCAGCACACTGAAGCTTAAATGCAAGTTTTCCCCTTTTATAAGGGTGTCCTTGCATTTCTATTGCTGGATTGTTCAATTCAAATTCAAATCATCCAACAGTAAAAGCTTTAATTTTATTGGCTGATTTGAATTTTAATTGAACAGAGAAGAGCACTGCTCCAGAGAACCGATGCCTTGGATAAAGAGGACCCACAATGGACCCCCTTTGGACCCACTACTGCCCCCCAAAGGAGTCAGATTCAAAATGGTGGGTAAAAAACTAGGGCTAGCCTTAGGTTTTTTGTTTGTATTGGGGGTTTAGGATAGTATTTTATTTTTTAGAATTGTTTTTTTAGGTTTGTTGTTTTTTTGTATAGGTTTTATTTTAAGATAGGTTAGTTAATTTGTGGGGTTACTTTAGTTTTAGGATAATATTTTTTTTAGTGGGGCTTTTTTTAGGGCGCTTTGGTTTTAAGATAGGGCTTTTCATTTTTGTGTAATTATTTTTAGGATAGTTTTTTTAGATTCATTTTTAGGAAAGCTTTTTTTAAGAATATTTTTATTAATTTGTGGGGTTACTTTAGTTGTAGGATAGATTTTTAGAGAGGTTTTTTATGGTACTTTTAGTTTTAGGATAGGGCTTTTTTATTTGTCTGTATCTCTTTTTTGGTACTGGTAGTGCTTTGTTTTTTGTAACTTAGGGGCTCTTAGGTTAAGGGTCTTGGAGAAGTTAGCTATAAGGGGGTTACTAGAGTAGGGGGTATATTGCAAAGATGTTGTGTTGGTTTAGGGGTTGGTAATCTAGTATGTGATGGGTATGGCAGATTAGGAGTTAGTAGTGTGGGGTTTAATTGTGATGGGGGTTATGGTAGATTAGGGGTTGCTAGAGTAGGGGGTTAGAGCAAGAATATAGGTGTTATGTTCTTTTCAACTTTGCGGCTTCATTGAAGTCCATTGAAGAATGCAATATATCGATCAAGATATTGTGAAGTTAACTTTTTGCACATTAGGTTTTGCAAGAGCACGAAATTCTAACTTTAACTCATAATACCAGTGCTACCATACCTGTGCAAAAAGTTAACTTTTATTGAAGTTAATGTTTGAGCTGGTGCAGTAATTGCCACTTCACTTGTAATCTAGCCCTCTATGGTTATAATCTAGATGTTTTGTTTGATCAAAAAGATTAACAAAATCTCTCTTTATATTGTACATTTTATAGTTGAATGGAAACACACTTCATTAACAAATTTGAATATTTCATTTTTTTTTTTTTTTACTAAATGATAAATATTGCAAAATATATTAAGCATATTTAAAAAAGATGAAATGCAAATTAAACACAAAATATTCTATGGTTTAAATTAATAGTATATTTCTTGTAATAACTATATTGTTTAACATATGTTCTTTAAATACTTGACATAATTTTTTGTGGCATAATTATTTCTCCACAGAAGTGGAAAATATTTATTTGAATAAAAAAGGGGATGTCAAACACCATAACAATATAAAAAAATGTATGCTTCAATTAACTCACATGCACAAAGGCAATGAGGCCTATTTATCAAGCCGTCAACCGCAAATATGCTGGAATTCTGCAGCGTAATTGTGGCAAGCCTGATTCCCCTTATTTATCAAAGCCTACAGACCGGCAAAAGTTGAAATTTGTGACGTAACATACGATCCGCCGGTCTCAGTCCGACACAGATTGATGCTTAAGTCTTTGCAGATGTTCCGAATACAAGTTCGGCACTATCTGACTACTTTTGCTAGTTAACAAACTTCTAACAGGTACACTCACCACTATTACTGCCCAGCGTACCTGGTTTTCAATCCGCCGGCCTGGAGGCGGTGATGCCATAGGAATCAATGGGAGTCTGAAAGCAGCGAAAGCTTATGTTCGATGTTGCCAGATATCCCATTGATTCCTTTGGGAGAATAAAATTTACGTTTACACCTAACACCCTAACATGTTCCCCGAGTCTAAACACCCCTAATCTGCCGCCCCCGACATTGCCGTCACCTACATTATACTTATTAACCCTTAATCTGTTGCCCCCGACATCGCCGCCACCTACATTATACTTATTAACCCCTAATCTGCTGCCGCCACCTACATTATATATATTAACCCCTAATCTGCCGCCCCCTACCCCGCCGCCACCTAAATAATGTTATTAACCCCTATCCCGCTGCTCCCGGAGCCGACCTCAACTAAATAAATGTATTAACCCCTAAACCTCTGGCCTCCCACATTACTACCACTTACTAAACCTATTAACCCCTAAACCACCAGCCCCTCACATCGCCATAAACTAAATTAACCTATTAACCCCTAAACCTAACAACCCGTTAACTTTACATTAAAATTACAACATCCCTATCTTATAATAAATTTAAACTTACCTTTAGATTTAAATTAAACTATATTAAACTATTAATTAATCTACCCTAACTATTATACTAAAATTACATTAAACTATATTAAACTATTAATTAAAATAAAAAAACGATAGTGTTCCAATACCCCTTGAGAAAAAGTGGTGCATGTAGTCAGAATGGTTAAAAATAGAAAAATTATTTGTTTAACATCCAATAAAAACGGCAAAGACTCAGGGATAAATGTGGTGAGAAAAGTGACTGGTTTCGGTCACTGGGACCATAGTCATAAACTAAAACAGTGCAGCAGGTGCACAGTATTTAAGAGAATCAAGCTTCCCTCATTCGAGGAACAAGACCACGCCAATTTTAACCCTTAGCTAGCACTAAATCTGGAAACAGAAAATACAAACATACATATGTGATCATACAAGGGATATATATATATATATATATATATATATATATATATATATACACTGTATATGTGCATATTAAATAAAACCAAAATACAAATATACATATAAGATCACTATATGGATGTATATATATATATATATATATATGTATATATATATATATATATATATATATATATATATATATACACACAGGGAACCTAGTTTGGACCTATTGTCTTTAGGGAAAAATATACTGGTGCTATACCAAGTGACTTCAATAATCCACTATAATAAGGAATATATAAATAAATACTCCAAAAAAGAAGCTAATATAGACAAGTATAACTTAACTAGAGCACGTTAAACAGGAAACCCTGAGTGATGAATATTTACTCGATTTTAACATGTCCGGGTATGATAAGCACATATTAATTATATAGTTTTAAATATGTTCCAAAATTACAACTGTGCATACATACCCGGATTTGCAAGATCAGAAAAGAAGATGAGTTTAAACTATACTCAAAAAAAAAATAATATATATATATTTTGATTTTTGAGTCAACATTGTATCATAACGAATCTAATCTATACTATTGACTGAAAGACCGATGATAAGGAACTGAAAATATGGTGATGAGGAAAAGATACCAGATATAAGGTACACCTCTAAATCAATTTAAATTCTGAAAATGACCAAAAACTAGAACTAGAAATAGACTGTAGGAATAACAGGGGCAATATATTTAGTAACCCAAGTAGTTAGTGATGCCAATAGTTAATGATGTCAAATTTAGAGTTGAACCCAACAGGTAGTAGGCTACCAATTTTATGAATCCAGTATATTTCTTGCCTAGACAATATCTGGAATTTGTCTCCCCCTCAAGGGGGTCTCAGTATTTGTTCGATGGCCTGACACTTGAAGGATCCAACTCTGCCATTATGGATCTCCAAAAAATGTTTGGAGAGTGACGACACTGCTCTGTCATGACTAATGTGAGAGTGGTGTTCTTTAATTCGAGTGCCCACCTCCCATGTGGTTCTACCCATATATTGTCGAGAGCACAAAGTGCACTCTATTAGGTAAATCACAAATTTGTTAGAACACTTCACACAGCCCCTAGTCTCGAACACCTCAGCGGAGGTGGTTAAGACAAAGGTTGTGGAAATGTGTGCATGCTCACAGGACTTGCAATTTATTTTGCCACACCTAAAGGTCCCTTTAAAGTGTAACCATGAGCGCTGGGCTTTGTTACCAAGTGTCATGTTACGTTTATATATAAACGTAATTGTTTGTCTCCTCTCAAAATTGGTACATTTTTCCTGATGATGTTACATACTTGATAGTACTGATTTGAGTATGCTGTGACAAACAAGGGAACCAACCACTCTACCCTTGCTTTCTTTTTTAGGGGCAAATAGTAGTACTCTCTCCAACAATTGGACCTCCTCACGGGCCCTATTAATCACTTTTCTAGGATAATCCCTAGCTAGTAATCTCTCTGTGAGTGTCTGACTCTCTCTTTTAAAGTCCCTTTCTAGGGTACAATTGTGCTTTGCCCGCAAGAACTGTCCTTTGGCTATTCCCTTGAAAACGTGCCCAGGATGGTTGCTCTTGGCCCGTAATGGGCTTCCTGTACAGGGACAAAACAATTCTTTTATCTTGAAGATCCACTGTCAGAGTCATATCAAGATAATGAATGGTTGTCTCATGCCACTCATATGTAAACTGCAAACCTACCTAATTAGTATTCAGGTAGTTGACAAAATCTTGAGCTTCTGATAGACCAGCAGACCAAATGATTAGTATGTCATCAATGAACTTCATATACTCGCTTGCACCAGCAGCTCACAAGAGCTGCTGGTGCAGCGCCACCCCCTGCAGACTCGCAGCCAATCAGCTGCCAGCAGGAGGGTGTCAATCAACCCGATTGTACTTGATCGGGTTGAATTGTGGTGATTCCTGTCTGCCTGCTCAGAGCAGGCGAACAGGGTTATGAAGCAGCGGTCTTTAGACCACTGCTTCATAACTGCTGTTTCTGGTGAGTCTGAAGACTCTCCAGAAACACAGACCCAAAAGCTCCATATACGGAGCTTGATAAATGGGCCTCCTAGACTGGATATGCAGACACATATCAGCAGGAGGCCCCAGCATTAGAATGTCTGCTCTCTGCTGATTGCAATCTCCTAGTCTCTGAGTCTAGGTGAGGGATAGAGCAGGCAATGCTGGTTTGGGCTGTCACCTTATACCCCAACAAAACACAGGAACCTCAACTCTTTATCAGGGCTCTCCAGTTCTCAGAGTCTCTGGGAATTCTGGGAAACGGAATAAACCTGAATCCAGGTAAAAAGTACTACAAATGTCCCCTGGACACCCGCCTCCCAAAACACAGTAACTCCTTAAGTTCCAAGATCCATAGTCAGTGGGGAGACTGGCCTGCAACCCTCTCCAAGTACAAAAATAATGGAGGCTTCTGTTACATTCCCCCCCCCACCCCTCTGAGGTAGACTAACTAGGTATCATACCTCCCACTGGTATGGGCCTGAGTTAGTCAGATGGACCAACACCAAACTCTGTTCCATTTTTGTTGTTGGCCACTGCCACTGGGGAGTAAGAATGCTGACCTCCTCTCCCTGGAACACGCTAAGCTGCTGGGAAGAGAGGTCGGCTACCTTCATTTCCTGGAACCTCTTCTGCCACTGGGAAGAGAGGTCAGCTGCCTCCTCTCCCTGGTACCTGCTTTGTTGCTTGGGAGAGAGGCTGTCTGCCTCCTCTCCCTGGAACTGGTTCTGCCACTGGGGAGAGAGGCTGGCTACCTTCTCTCCCTGGAACTGGCTCTGTTGCTGTGGAGAGATGTTGGCTACCTCCTCTCCCTGGAAACCTCTCTGCCACTGGGGAGAGAGGTCAACTACCTCTATCTCCCTGGAAATGGCTCTGCTACTGGGGAGATAGCTTGGCTACCTCCTCTCCCTAGAACTGGCTCTGCTACTGTGGAGAGAGGTTGGCTACCTCCCCTTCCTGGGTTCCCAGGGCTGCTGCTGGTGCTGGGCAGAGGCCAGCGGCACTCTGCCCTGTTGCCATCTCTTCTGCTGGAGGCTCACCGGTCTGTCCTTCCTCAGAGGAAAACTCTATCAGATTATTGATCTCTGGGGCTGGGGAGAGAGGTTGACTACCTCCTCTCCCTGGGACTCCAGAGATGTCACAGGTGCAGGGCACTGAATTGACTAGACGGAACAAGGACTCACTGAATTGACTAGACAGAACAAGGACTGTAAAAATTGGCCTCTTGAGGCCATAAATGCCTTTTCTTGTCTGAAAAAGGCTTTCTGTTCAGCTCCTGTGCTCCGCCATCCTGACCCTGACCTACAGTTCACCTAAGAGGTTGATGCCTCCGAGATAGGGGCTGGAGCAGTTCATACCCAAAGGGACCCTCTGACTTCCAAATCACACCCTGTAGCCTTCTTTTCTAAACATTTCACTCCTGCTGAGAGGAACTATGATATGGGTAATCGTGAACTCTTAGCCATTAAAATGGCCTTAACTGAATGGCGTCACTGGCTAGAGTGCACCGCCAACCCTATTCAGATCCTCACCGACCATAAGAATCTGACTTACCTAGAAACTGTTTATCGACTCAATCCTCGTCAGGTTGGGTGGGCCTTGTTCTTTTCCTGTTTTCAATTTGTTGTTTTCTACCTTCCTGGAACCAAGAACAAGAAGGCGGACGTCCTTTCTGGTCAGTTCCCTCACTCAAGTGATTCCTCCGAAACTCCTATTGAACACATCATACCCCCCTCCTGTGTGATTGCTCAACTCAATACCACTCTTCTGCAAAGATTACAACGTGCTTAGTCTAGTAAACCTCCTGGTACCCCCATGGCCTCTGATATCCTCTTTGTACCTCGGAACCTCTGTATCCCTGTGCTAGCCTGGGCTCATGATAGCAAACTCTCAGGACATCCTGGTTCGACTAGGACCTTCAGGCATCTTTGTCAACATGTTTGGTGGCCTACTATGAAGTCTGATGCTCAGGACTATATGAAAGCCTGCACAATTTGTGCTGCCAACAAGACTCCCCAATCCTTGCCTCCTGGTCTGCTCCAACCATTGTCCATTCCCAAACGACACTGGACACACATAACAATGGACTTCATTGTTGATCTTCCCTCTTTCGACCACCATACAGTTATCTGGGTTGTGGTGGATTGCTTCTCCAGACTGGCTCACTACGTACCCCTAGCCAAACTACCTTATGCTCAGGAATTGTTGTCCCTTTTTTTTTGCATGTGGTATGACTTCATGGCATTCCTGTGAATATTGTCTCTGACAGGGGTTCACAGTTCATCTCTGCCTTCTGGAGAGCCTTTTGTAAGTTGATTGGAACTACTGTATCCTTGTCGTCTGGCTACCATCCTCAGACCAATGGACTAACTGAAAGAGCAAACCAGGATCTTGAAGCCTACCTCAGAGCCTTTGTCAACACTTGCCTTACCAAATGGTCTGAATTACTACCCTTAGCTGAGCTGGCAAGAAACACCCATTGGCACCCGTCTCTTCGATGCTCTCCATTCCAAGCTGATGCAGGTTATCAACCTTGTACCTTCCCTCTTTCAGCTCAGTCCACTGGGGTACCTGCCGCAGACCGTCATGTCACTGATCTCACCACTCATTGGCAACAAATTTGCTCTCAGCTGCGTTCAGCTGTCTCTTGATATAAGAAGTTTACTGATCGTCACAGGGCTTCTGTGCGTGCCATTCCAGTGGGTTGGTCTCCACTCGACATATCAGTCTACATCAACCCTGTCACAAATTGGGGCCTAGGTTTATCGTCCTTACAAGGTTCTAAAAAGACTGTCTCCTGTTGTCTACAAAGTGGCCTTGACAAGAACCCTACGCATACATCCAGTCTTCCACATCTCACTACTCAAGCCGTACATCAAGAATAGATATTCCCAGGATCAAACTCCTCCTCCTCCACTCTTGATCCATGGTAACCCCAAATATAAGTGCCTAAGATTCTGGACTCCAGATACAGGCGCAGACAATTGCAGTATCTGATACATTGGAAGGGTTACTCTGTAGCAGAACGTTCCTGCCCGTGATGTGCATGCTCCATCTCTGGTCTCAAAATTCCATCCAGCTCACCCTTTTAAGCCGACTCTGGTTCCCATAGGGAACCCTTGAGCAGGGGGCTATGTTACGCTGCGCCATTGCTATGGGCGTGGCGTCTTCCCCATGCTCGTTTCCTAGGGCTGTGTTGGCTCAGGATGCGTGCGGCACTGACATCATCGCCACACGCTCCTGATGCTGGCCGGTCTCTTGGCGCCACTCCAGCAGGTACTTCAGTGGGCAGCAAGCGATCTGTCACTGCCCAAGTATAGGTACTTCTTTGTGTGCTCCTGGGAGTGACAGATCATCTGCTGGACTGGTAGTTGCTCAATCCTTGCCTGTCTTACTATGCTACTTGGTTAACCCCTAAACTACTGGTCTGATACTTTGTTGCTAAAACCTTGCATGTCTTACTACGCTACTTGGTTAACCCGTAAAGATAGGGAATATCCCAGAGCAGAGAGTATCAGGCAAATGAGGAGAGCGGTACTCACCACAGGCTGGACAGCACAAGGCAAATAAGGCAGACAGGATACGGCAACAGAAAATAAGGCCAGCAATTAAGGGGGTAACCAGGTAGCAAAGTGAGACAGGCAGGGTTCAGCAACAAGAAGACAGTCCAGCAATGTAGGGGTTGACCAGGTAGCGTAATGAGACAGGCAGGGATCAGCAACAAGAAGTAAGGCCAGCAATTAAGGGGGTAACCAATTAAGGGGGTAACCAGGTAGCAAAGTGAGACAGGCAGGGTTCAGCAACAAGAAGACAGTCCAGCAATGTAGGGGTTGACCAGGTAGCGTAATGAGACAGGCAGGGATCAGCAACAAGAAGTCAGTCCAGCAAGTTAGGGGTTAACAAAGTAGCGTAGTGAGACAGGCAAGGTTCAGTAACAAGGATCAGTCCAGCAGATAAGGGGTTAACCAGGTAGAATAGTAAGACCAGCAAGGTTTCAGCAACAAAGTATCAGTCCAGCAGTTTAGGGGTTAACCAAGTAGCATAGTAAGACAGGCAAGGTTTCAGCAACAAAGTATCAGACCAGCAGTTTAGGGGTTAGCCAAGTAGCGTAGTAAGACAGGCAAGGTTTCAGCAACAAAGTATCAGACCAGCAGTTTTGGGGTTAACCAAGTAGTGTAGTAAGACAGGCAAGGATCCACCAACTAAGTATCAGTCCAGCAGACGATCTGTCACTCCCAAGAGCACACAAAGTAGCACCTATACTTGGGCAGTGACAGATCTCTTGCTGCCCGCTGAAGTACCTGCTGGAGTGGCGCCAAAAGACCGGCTGGCATCAGGAGCGTGCGGCGATGATGTCAGCCCTGCACGCATCCTGAGCCAACACAGCAATAGGCAACGAGCATGGAGAAGCCATTGCTAGGGGCACGGCGTGACAAGCTCTCAGTGTTCCAGTATGTCCCCCTGACACCACTCTGACATACTCCCACAGTGGGGGTGTGAGAGACTTTAAAATAGCAATCCAGTCCTGCCGAAGTCATAGCCATCTGTAGGATCTTCTGTCTCCATCTCCTGACACATCTGGGCCACATACCACTGCAGTGCCCGGTACCCTTTATTCACCTCCATCTCTGCCTGGACCAACCCATCCAATTCGACCATCCATTCCTCCTGGGGCTGCTTTCCCAGGAACAGTATTCATAGATCCATCTGGAGCCAGTATTGCTGCTCTGGAGTAGGAAGTGACTTCCCCTGGGCCAGAGCTGCCGGCAATCTCCACTGGAATTCGGTCACCATTTACCACCTTAATCTAAGCTTTGACCGCAGCTCTTATCGGTTGGACATCTTCGGCTGAAGGGTTGATCCCAAAGAAAACTAGTCTCTATTATCCTTGTTGTGGCACTCCTCCATGGGTGAGGCAGCTGCACGAGTGCTGGCTCGATCACCCTCCACGAGTTCCGCTGTTCACCTGTTTCTGTTCGCTGTTTTTGGCTGATGCAGGATAATGGCCAATGTCTCCATCAAGGTCCCACTGTGGTTTGGAACTGCTCCATTAGGAGGAAGCAGATCCCACTGCTGCCAGCCAATTGTAGTGAATCTCAATACCTCAGACTGGGTATAGTCGCTAAAGTCAGCTTCCTCCCTCCAAACGCCAACCAATGAACCTCGATTGGATACTGGCAGCTATTAAAATAACGGCCGTTGTAAGTTTTTATAGCTACCAAGAACATTAGCTGAGACTGAATGTTTGAGGTTCAAAATAGGAACTTCCTTATTGCACAGAAAACACAGCTTTCATACATTTCCAACAAAGGGGGTAGTAACCAAATGAGCAATAGAAACAAATATTATACAATGGGACAAACATCAGACAATGGTTAGATAAACAAGACTAATCACATCCTGACTTACAAAAGGACAATTGGTGACTCACAAAATGACAAAAAAACTCAAAAACTCTTCATATCTAGACTGGATATGCAGACACATAAAAGCAGGAGGCCTCAGCATAAGAATGTCTGTACTGATTGCAATCTCCTGCTCTGAGTCTCTGAGTCTGGGGGGGGGGGGGTTAGAGCAGGCAATGCTGGTTTGGGCTGTCACCTTATACCCCAACAGAACACAGGTCTCTGTATCAGGGCCCTCCAGTTCTCAGAGTCTCTGAGAATTCTGGGAAACAGTTTAAACCTGAATCCAGAGTAAAAGTATTCCAAATGTCCCCTGTGCACCCGCCTCCCAAAACACAGAATCCCCTTAAGTTCCAGGTTCCATAGTCGGTGGGGAGGAGGCTGGCCTGCAGTCCTCTCCAAGTACAAAAGTAACAGAGCCTTCCATTACAAACACACATAAAACATTAATATATATTTACACATAAATAAACATATATATGTGCATTATAACCCTTTGTCATTAAGTAGATGAAAACATGATTAAACATATTTATGCAATATTCATATTTAATAAAGATGTTAACTATGTATTTACTGTAAATCTTTCACATTTGCCAATGTGAATATGCTATGTTGTTTGCACGATGGGTGTTAGTTCCCCCCCACCCCCCCACCCCCATTGACTTCTATGGGAAAAGCAAAAATGCGATGGAGTTTGTGCGTTCTTGGGTGTTTTTTCCCACTTTTTTCTCCATTGATTTCTTTTAGGGAATAAATGCATGAGAACAATTAACTTAGGTTTCTCATGCTATTTGGGTTAACGCTAGTGCAAAATACGTTTTTTAAACTTGTAATACAAACACAACCTGACTAGCACAAAAAGCTTAAAGGGACATGTCACCCATATTTTTTTCTTTTTATGATTTAGAAAGAGAATGCAATTTTAAACATCTTTCTAATTTACTTATATTATCTAATTTGTTTTATTCTCTTGATATTCTTTGATGAAAAGCATATCTAGATATGCTCACTAGCTGCTGATGGGTTGCTGCACATAGAAGCCTTGTGTGATTGGCTCACCATGTGCATTGCTTTTTCTTCAACTAAGGATATTTAAAAAATGAAGCAAAATAAATAATGGAAGTAAATTGTAATGTTGTTTAAATTTCTATTCTCTATCTGAATCATGAAAGAAAGATTTTGGGTTTAGTGGCCCTTTAACTCTAGCAAAGTTTTCACGATCACGAAAAAAACAAATACCATGCCACTTATAATCTAGCCCTTAATATGTCCCCATCACTGGTGGCTGTGATTTTTCAACACCAAGTATTGTCTGGTGGCTCACAGCTCACGTGGTGATATGGGCATAAATGAAGGCACAACAGTCAATTGTAGTATAGGGTAATCCTAGAAGCAGGGTGGTTTGTTGGAGTTGCTCTCATAATCACTTTCATTTCTGTGGAGGTTTTCAGAAGTATCAGACTTTCATGTCCGGCTGACAATATAGGGACAATCCTGCTTCTTGGAGGGACTGAGAATTTGCATGTCAATTATAACAAAGCCACAAAATTATGTGTTTATCATAACAAAAATCTGCTTTTACCAGATTATTTCATAGTGGCCCCATTTAAGGCTGTTTGAAATCAAAGGAATGCAGTGAAAAATGTTGTTTAGAATGATGTTAACCAGTTCATGCATAGTCATCCATGCTTCTATGCTTGTGTGTATTGTTATGTTATCTTAAACATCATGGCCACAATACACAAAATGGCAAACAAAACACAATATCAATTATTTTTCCCCTTTAAGAACTAAAAGTTTAGGATAATGTTTAAACTGCAGTAAGTGCACTAAAACTAATTTAGCAATGATTGCTGAGTGGTTCAATATTATTTAGGGAAATGTTCAAGGAAATGCTTAAGCACTAAAGTGGATAATTCAAACTTAAATCCATTATTATAAAGTAGACAAACTTTAAAATTAAAGATGTTATTCTTGACATACAGTCAATAATAGACAAATGCTTTGTCTTAATTGTAAGATTAACACGTTGCTTAGGCAACAATAAATATAAAAAATGTACATGTGGTATTTTATTGATTATATTATATGATATTATATTATAACACAATATAATATGCTTTATTATCATATAATATAATTGTAATATATTGTATATGAACCAGAACTGTGTTGTTTGGAATAGAGTAGTATATTTTATTTCTAATGTTTAAATAAAATTTAAATTACGATATACAAATACAAATAACCATAAAATATTTTCCCTAACAAATTCTCAAAACATAGAAAATAATAATAATAACTTTCAAATCTGTCCCTTGTTTATGGGTTTGATTAAGAGTGAAGCGCTATTTAGTAGTAAGCTTTTAGTGTGCGTCAGATACTGCACGTATCACAAGTTGAAAGTAAAAAGTGTTTGCTTGCTCACTAACCAAAGCCGCCAAAAAAAGTTGAACTACATATAACATATTAGTATTACAACCGTGTTAACGTACCCTCCCATATAAATGAATGGAGCGAGAAAAGTGAGAAAAAAATTGTATTTATGTGTTTATATGTGTTTTACTGTAAATTTTACTGTTCATATTTCACATTCCAATGCTCTTCCCTTACAGGATAATGTCCTTTTTATTCTTAAATACATATTTCTATACATGTGTATACCTGCATATCTATTCCTATATATACAGTAGGTATATATATATATATATATATATATATATATATACAGTATATATATGTATTTTACATGAACGGTATCAGAAATATATAGAAATATATATTTAATAATAGAAAGTACTTTATTTTCTATATGAATAACATAAAAATGAAAAATATGTGTTTTTCGCATCACGTTTCTCAATTTTGATCTTCATGTGGTTGGGTTAGCACACATGAAAATTTTGGATTTTTAAGGCACGTTATTGAAATATTACATATTAAATTTTATATATATATATATATATATATATGTTAAAAATTATTAAACATACTGTAAAATATTGTAATCCATAGAATATATCAATATATTTTACAGTATATTTATTATTTTTTTAATAATTTATATAAATTTTGTATAAGTAATATTTAAAAAATGCTCCTAAAGAATCCTAAGTTCTCATGTGCGCTAGCCCGACTGCATTAAGATCTAAATTTAAAAACGCAATGCTCACATAGAAATTAATGTACTTTTTATTATTATATATATATTTCCATATATAGCTGATATTGTTCATGTAAAATGCATAACTATACCTATATATCTATAGGAATAGATATGCAATGCACACATAGAAAATAATGTACTTTTTATTATTAAATATATATTTCCATATATAGCTGATATTGTTCATGTAAAATGCATATCTATACCTATATATCTATACAACAACATTTTAAATTAGGAGGAGATAAAAGGCGAGTTCATCCTCCACTACACACAAAATATAGAAAAAATAGCTCATTGTGTAGTTCATTAACAAATCTAGACAGGCCCAGAGGCTTGTTTTCCCACAGAAAACCTCTGAATGACATTGTTTCCAATGCAGCAAAGGATTCTGGGTAAGATATGCAAATTAAGTACACAATGACACACCTTTTTACTTCAGTCTGCTTTTCAGCAGGTTCCCTTTACACCAAAGTATCGCTGTTCACACAGCTTATAAACTTAGCTAGGGTTAGTGCAGTGATTCATAACCATCCCAGGACAGACTGTTTCGTGGTTTTTGCCACTCATCAGCTGGGAGAAGGTTAGAATCACTGCTGGGTGAAGTTGATTCCAGGCAGAATACAACAACATTTTAAATTAGGGGGAGATAAAAGGTGAGTTTAAAATCATCCACTACGCACAAAATATAGAAAAAATAACTCATTGTGTAGTTCATTAAAAAATCTAGACAGGCCCAGAGGCTTGTTTTCCCACAGAAAACCTCTGAATTACATTGTTTCCAATGCAGCAAAGGATTCTGGGTAAGATATGCAAATAAAGTACACAATGACACACCTTTTTACTTCAGTCTGCTTTTCAGCAGGTTCCCTTTACGCCAAAGTATCGCTGTTCCCACAGCTTATAAACTTAGCTAGGGTTAGTGCAGTGATTCATAACCATCCCAGGACAGACTGTTTCATGGTTTTTGCCACTCATCAGCTGGGAGAAGGTTAGAATCACTGCTGGGGGAAGTTGATTCCAGGCAGAATACAACAACATTTTAAATTAGGGGGAGATAAAAGGCGAGTTTAAAATCCTCCACTACGCACAAAATATAGAAAAAATAACTCGTTGTGTAGTTCATAAACAAATCTAGACAGGCCCAGAGGCTTGTTTTCCCACAGAAAACCTTTTTTATCTCCCCCTAAAACACAGTCTATTAGTATACAGTGATATCCTTTAAGGCGGTAAGCTACTTGTCTTGTGTGTGTGTACTAAAGTTATAACAAGGAGAAGGGACAAAATACGGTTCTCAAAAGAATACACTAAGCTGGTAGATCTGCAGTCTGCCCAAAGGAGATTTTAATGTAAAATATAAAATAAAATATACGGCTTTGGTGTTTATTCCCAGAAATGTATTATATTGTATTTGGAATTCAAATCTTCTGGGTGTCTGGTCTTTAATTTAAACATCCAAAAGATTTCTCTCTTGTCCACATCTCCCCCTCTGCTTGGTAATCTGACTTGTTCAATGGCACTTCATTTCATTGTGTTAAGATTGCCATTGTGAATTTCAGAAAAATGTCTTATGAGGGGGGTTGAGGATTTACCTCTTCCAAGAGTAGAAAGATGTTCCCTCATCCTTGACTTGATATCCATGGACGTGAGTCCAATTGACACTGTGTGCATCTGATCATGTAGATAACATTCTTAGACTTTATTTGGAAGACCTCTCCTGTAACACAGGGACTAAAGTAATTTGTACTATCTAGGTACTCACAGGGTTTGCACTTATTGTCCCGCAAGGCCAAAAATTCCTGTACTCCTCAACCAGGTACTATTGCTGGTTTTGTCCTGTTTTAAGAGTGTTGGGGACAGGATTGTGCCCAAGGTAGGGCTCCTTCTAGAACTGCATCTAATCCCCTGTTTCACTAAGCCTGTTAATTTGTCATTGACAGCCAGGATAGGAAAATGTTTCTTTATTATCTGTGTTATCTGAGGATACTGGGAGCTATAACTGGTAATGAAGTTAACACCTGAAAAGGCTTTCTTTGTTTTATTTGCACCTTTAAGAAGTGCTATTCTCTGTTTCTCATTGCATTGTTTCCTAGCCTTAGTTATATTTCTGTG
Source organism: Bombina bombina (assembly GCF_027579735.1). Classification (NCBI taxonomy): domain Eukaryota; kingdom Metazoa; phylum Chordata; class Amphibia; order Anura; family Bombinatoridae; genus Bombina; species Bombina bombina. The sequence goes on from NC_069501.1 coordinate 315,335,441, forward strand.
GTAACCCCTTTTAATTAGCCTCTGTTCCAGTTCATCAGCTTGTACTTTAAAGTCAACCATATCAGTACAATTTCTTTTCAGGCAAAAATATTTGTCTTTAGCCACTGCTGCTGGTGTGTGTTTTGGGTGACAGCTTTTCCCATGTAGAAGGGAATTTCCTGAAATCGGTTTTCTGTATGTTTTAGTGATTATAGTGCCATCCCTCATACCCGTTAGGGTCAAATCAAGATAATTAATCCTTGAGGGTTGTGTTTCATAAGTGAAGCTTAGTCCAATTTGGTTGTGGTTAAGATGTTTTTTGAAGAGATGTATGTCTTCATGAGACCAACTCCATATTGATATGAGGTCATCTATATATCTCCTATGCATCACTATATCATGCTTAAATTTGTTCCTATCTCCAAAGATGTGGAACAGCTCCCACCAACCTAAAAATAGGTTGGCGTATGATGAGGCATATTTTGCTCCCATCGCCGTTCCACATCTTTGGAGATAGAAGACCCCCTCAAATTGAAAGAAGTTGTGAGTTAGTAAAAACCTGGTGACTCTCAATATGAAAACTTGAAAGTCTGTAGTTTAGTCAGTGAAATTCTGCAAAAAGAAACTAACTGCTTTGATTCCTTCCTCATGTGGTATTGAGGAATATAGGGATTCTGCATCCACTGTAATCCAGCTGTGTGTCTCCTGCCATTCTACATTCTCTAAGATGTTCAAAATGTGTTTAGTGTCTCTCACATATGATTGTAGGGACACTACTAGGGGCTGCAAGATCAAGTCCAGCCACTGGGACAGGTGCTCTGTTAATGACCCTATTCCACTTACTATTGGTCTGCCTTTGACTTCTAGTAGGGATTTATGGGTTTTGGGGAGATGGTAGAAGAGTGGAATTCTGGGATTATCAACCATGATATAATTCGCAGTATTAACATCCATAAATCCCTCTTCTACTCCGTCATCTACAATTTGCGCCAGTTCATAACTGTAGTTTTTGGTGGGATTGCTAATTAGCTTTATATAATTGTCTTGGTTGTTAAGCTGTCTCAGGGTCTCATTCACATAATCAGTTCTGTCCAGAACAACTACTGTTCCGCCCTTGTCTGAATTTTTAATCACTATCTCACTATTGGCTTGGAGGCTTTTCAAAGCCAATCTTTCACTCTTAGTTAGATTTGAGGTTACAGGATTATGGGTTGCTTCTAAAGTAATCAGGTCCCTTTCAACTCTATTGAAAAAGGTTTCTACAATATTTCCCTTACTATGTATGGGACAAAACCTAGACATAGGTTTAAAAGTAGATCCCTTATTGATATGCCCCTGTTCTGTGACTGTGGTTAGATCTTGTAGATTAACCACATCACAGGATTCCTGAAAGGATAGAAAGTTACCATCATCCAACTGTGGATTTACAATGTTAGTTACAGTTTGATATTCAGAACTTGAATTATCTAAAAAATGTTTTTTTAGAGTGATGTTCCTGACTAGTCGGTTCACATCCACAATAGTTTGGAAAACATTGAAATCCACAGTTGGTGAGAAGGAAAGTCCATATCCCAAGACTTTGAATTGTTCCTCAGTTAAGCAAAAGTGAGACAAATTGATAACATTTCCTACTTGTACTTTGTATTGGTTTTGGTTCCCCGAAGCTGATATCTGTTTTGCCCCTGTGTCTGTTGTATATTGAGTGCTGAGGGGCCTAGTTCCAATGGAAAAAATTGCTAGGTGTACTGGTGGGGACATATCTGTTGGACTGCACCATGCCCTTGGGTCTTACTACCTGTGGTGTCTCCACCACAGGTGGTTATGTGGTATTCTTAAGTATTCCAATTTGGACACTAGATCCTTCATCATTCCCTGAGGATTTATCATCTGAGGAGCAGTCCCCCTCACTATCTGTGAAAGTAACACATTTACTTACAGTACTGCCTCTCCTAGCATACTGACCTCTATTACTGTTGTTTGTTTTTATTTTTGTTCTTACCTTTATTAGAGTCATTACTACTATCATTAGTGTATGATATATGTCTGTTATGTGACCTCTGCTTTTTCTGCCAAATATATACAGTGTTATTGATATAATCTGACTTATCCCTCATGTACTTGGTGTGTTTGTGCTCCATAATATTTTTCTTTAAAGAAGATAACGTATTTGATAGGAGGTTGTCAAATCTCAAGAAATCAGCCTCACTACTTCTCTTATTCATTTCAACTTGTGTTAGCTCAATTTCTTTCCTTATTTCTACTAACATTTTTGTTTTATACTCTATAAGTAGTAGCATGAGTCTTTGGGAACATTCAGACAAACTCTGATTCCAGGCATCCACAAAGTCTGTTTCTATTACGTCTACTTCAAAAGTGGGAAACTTAAACACCCTAAGACCCCTAGGTATCATTTTGGATTTAATATATCTATCCAGGGTCCAGATGTCCCACTGGGTTCGTATCTCTTTTGATAGTAGACGTTCCATAGTCTCAAATAAAGAGCTGAGTGACAGCACTCCCTTATCTTCTTAAAAAATCCTCTCATATTCATTAGTAATTGTAATCCATGCTGTAACAGGCATTAAAGAATAAAAATTGGGTTGGCTTGTTTCCATTGTGTTTGAGTGTACCAATTGAGTGTGAGCCTGCATGTGCTCGCTGAAAAAGCACTTAGTAGAGTAAACAGTTAAAGAGAGAAGGATTTGCAGGCCCCACTCTATAAATGTTTGGTTAGTTTAAATATATATTGTTTCTTTCTTTCTTGGAAAGGATGTATGTCCCATACAGTTAACCTCTGGAAAGTGAGTGCTGGCAGTGCTTAGAAAGCCTGTGGGAGTATGTGTAGGACAGTAATCACCTTGGGATATGTTCCCTCTCGCATAACACTGGTGTGGGCTAGGTGACATACCTTCTATGTCTGATACGTAACTGTGTATTTACTGCAGTCCCAAAAGATCTGATGGTACTGAGAGATCTGTGCAGATATGTGTAAAACCGTGATCACCCTGTGATGTATTCCCTCTCGCATAACCCAGATGCGGATTGGGTGATGGACCTTCTGTGTCAGATATGATTCTGTGTGTTCCTGTAGTCCCACAAAAGTCTTCCACTTCAAATGCACAGTACTCAAAAAACAATAACAATAGCTTTAGTGTAGTAGTCCAGTATACACCTCTTCAGCACAGAGACAAACCTCAAACCTTCTGACAAAAAGTCATTTGGAGTGATGAGACCAAAATTTAGCTTTTTGGTCACAACCATAAACGCTACATTTGGAGAGGAGTCAACAAGGCCTATGATGAAAGTACACCATTCCTACTGTGAAACACGGAGGTGGATTGCTGATGTTTTGGGGATGTGTGAGCTACAAAGGTACAGGAAAATTGGTCAGAATTGATGGCAAGATGAATGCAGTATGTTATCAAACAGAACCCCTCATTTTCCACTTTTTGATTAGAGTTTGAACACTGCTGATTTTCATTCTCAATTCCTTTGATATCTTTTTATATCCCTTTCCTGTTTTATACAGTTCAACTACCTTTTCCCGCAGATCCTTTGACAATTCTTTTGCTTTCCCCATGACTCCGAATCCAGAAACGTCACACAGTGATGAAAAAGTTATTGGGACACAAACGGATTTCGACCTATGAATGGCCTTTCTCAGTGTGAACATTATTGTAAATGATAAGACAAACCGAGCGCCGATTCAGCTCACCGTAAATACCCTGTGTATTACCCACCAATGACAATGAATTGCATCATAACTCCTCCCATATCCATCTCCACCTCGTGGCTAACATTGGATGTAAAGGGGGAGTGTGTTTGGGAACAAATCTTATAGGGTAGGCCACGATAAATGTAAATAGTAGCTTATGGAGTATATTATTGTCAATGTGTCAGAAGATCTGTGTCCCATTAAATAGCTGTACTTGTAATAGCAATATGTTAGATGTGAGGTGTTCATTCACTTCACAATATTCTCTCAGCAGAACCATCCAAAAAAATGTTTTATGTAATCTGATTTAAAACTGTAGTCAGCAGTTATCACTGTATAGAGTTGGTTAAAATACCAATCATATCACATATCTTATATCTTCTACAGGTATTTCAGGAGCACTGCATTAGATGTAAAGTGTAGAACATAATTCTCTTATCGATATTTACTTTGTGATATATTTAATGCAGCACAGGGATGATATAACATCTATATATTATGATCTGAAATATACTATGCGTACTATTAAATCAGTCTGAGTGTTATTCCTTAGCATTACCAATACTTTCTATTACAGCTATAGACAGGACCCATAAAGACACGTAGACCCTTCATATCAACATATACCCAAATAACATAGACGTATAAATTACATCTAAGTCATTGGTTTAACTCTCACTACTTTCAATGTGGTAGTACCCATCTACTATATGTGAAAATATACTTATTGTCATATATACAGTTGAATACCTTATCCTACATGGTTAAATCACATTGGATTATATAATCCCTATTCTCTGGTACCTACATTCCCTCATATAAAAATTATATCAGTATTTAGGGATTATGTTTCAAAAGACAATATCACCAGGGGATTGGTTTACCATATACTAGTATATAAAGGTATAGTACCACAACATCATCTTACATAAGGGTTGCCGATTAATTTAAGTTTATAGGAAAGTCCAAAAATTGTTGGACTCGTTCATGCCCTTAGGCATGGCAAAATTCGAATATCCATTAAGTTTCCCGATGCCGCAATTGGTTTTCCATATTACCCCCTCTGATGCCTGGTTTGATTTTCTCGAAACCCCAGCATTTCAGTGCCCGTGTATCATCTCCAACTCTGAATGATTGACATCTCCCTGCTGGCGGACGATTGGCTGCGAGTCAGCAGGGGGCGGCATTGCACCAGCAGTTCTTGTGAGCTGCTGGTGCAATGCTAAATATGGAGAGCGTATTGCTCTCTGCATTCAGCGAGGTCTCTGCACTGTCGGATCAGGTCCGCAGACCTTTCATAAATAGAGGCCAATGTGTTTATGCACAAAGAGACTTACAACATTAGTTATCTTCTTCATTTTATCAAAATCTGACTTCACATTCCTAATATTACTTCACTACTTACTGTTCAGTCATTCTCTTCCCTAAGGATCTCGTCGTCATGCCAACATAGAACATATTACAGCTGCAAGAAATACAGTATACTACATTATTACTTTTGCAGTTAATATACTCCTTAATAGACCATTGGTTGTTAAATCTATCTTTCATTGCAGTTTTTTTAACCATATGATGGCAGACCTGACAATTCCCACATTGCACAGATCCCTGAAAAAATTTTTTTTATTGTAATTCCTGTCAAAATGGCTGTGTGTCAAATACTCATTCAAATTTTTACACCTTCTATACGTGAACAAAGGTTTATCTGTAATTAATGTATTTAAATGGTCATCTGCCTTAAAGGGACACTGAACCCAATTTTTTTTCTTTTGTGATTCAGATAGAGCATGCAATTTTAAGCAACTTTCTAATTTACTCCTATTATCAATTTTTCTTCATTCTCTTGCTATCTTTATTTGAAAAGAAGGAGTCTAAGCTTTTTATTTGATTCAGGACTCTGGACAGCACTTTTTTATTGATGAATTAATTTATCCACCAATCAGCAAGAACAACCCAGGTTGTTCACCAAAAATGGTCCGGCATCTAAACTTACATTCTTGCATTTCAAATAAAGATACCAAGAGAATGAAGAAAATTTGATAATAGGAGTAAATCAGAAAGTTGCTTGAAATGTCTTGCTCTGGCTTAATTGGGTTTTCTGGAGAAGGAGCGTAGGTGTGTGGTCACGTGCAACACCTGCTCTGTCTCTCCTTGAAAGCCGCTGGCGAGAATTCTGCGCCTAAACCCTTGGACCTTGGGTGGCCTGACTAACACAAATTAATCACTACCGGAACCCTAACAGTGCCGAGTCACTGCACTGAGATGCATTTGACAGCAGCTGGAAGGACTGGTTCCTCAAATTCTAACTTATAAACTTGGGTATTTATATGGTAAGACCACCCCCATGGTTAAAGGACAGGCTAACTAAGCTGAACCTCTGCCCACTTACTCTACAGGGGCCCATCCAGACAAGATCACCTACTGTTGACTGGTGTGCTGACGTGTTCTGGGGTGTTAGTTTGTTGCCCCCCTCTGGCGCTTCAATGTTCCGGAGTTAGATGTGGTCCTCCTTGTTCTCTGACAGCCGCAGATCCCTGGACCGGAAACAAGGTGAAGGAGTAGGCTTGGAGTACTCTTTGTCTCTCTGCTGCTGCCCCCTCCCACTGGTGCTGCTTGAGGGGTGCAGGTTTGTCTTTGCCCAATCACCTTTTTCTGAGGGTTCCTATCCACTTTCGGCCTCTCTGACTCAGGCTGGAATTGTGCGCCCGGCTGTAATACTGGATTGCTTTCCTTCACTCAAGGAACTTGATCCCCCCTCCCACTGGTGCTGCGTGAGGGGGCTGTCTTGAGTGTGATCGCTGGACTCTCCACGGCATATTTGAGGTACAATTCAGAGGCGGTAGTGCTCCTCTCTCCTCTTTTGAGCTGCATTATCTACATCTACTGCAAACTCTATATCTGCAAAACTTTGTTTAAATCATAAATCAGTTTTGTTGGAATAAATCTATAAGGGTAACACACGGAGGAAGATGTAGAAAAAGGAGGAGAGAGTGCAGATATCTTTCAATGTCCTGATTTTCCTCCATTATTATGTCAATATTATGTACCTCTATAACATGTTCTAATGCTGCCTGTAGGGAGCATTTCTGTTAACAACTAAGTGGATTTTCTTATCATTGCCTTATAAATATAAACATCTTTTGAATCAGGATATGTGAATATAATGTTGGAAAATAAGTTAAGCTGATATAGTCTTGCTGATTATTAAGAACGATGTCCATTAAGTACCTTACAAATGTATTTTTCTTTCATATCCAGGTATAGTTTCTTAGATTAACGTCTTTTATGTAGCTGTGTTCAATTTAACAGTGAATCTTGTGCTTAGGGCTGTCGTTACAACTCTGACCTGGCTTTCTGAGTTTAGAGACTCACATACCCAAACCCATCTTATAACTCTTTCATTTTTTTGCAAAAATGATTGAGTCTCCATAGCTGATTACCTTCAATTGGAACTAGACAGTAACTCACAGAATAATTCTGGTCTTTCACACTGGCTAGGCTCATACAAAATATGTTTGACCTATGATAATTTTGATATAGATGCCTCCCCCCTGCGGAGGACTCATATTGTTACAGCTCATTGTGTCTTTCTGCCTTCCTCCATGACTGCTTCTTATAGGCAAATCACTTCCTTGGTTGATCACTTTTGACTCACTTACACATAATATCACCTTTCCCCCCCTTTTTTTTCATATTTTTTTCTCCACTTCACGGCTTGAGAGGGTCAATCTTCCTCTCCTTATTCTACCTCACTGGCTTTGGAGACTCTTCTCCCCTTCTCTCAGGGGGGAATATTCCCCCCTTACTCACTTTCTCAAAATGTATTTTTCCTATTAACTGGATTTACCATGGATTGGTTGAGCACATGGATACATTTTTACACTCTCACTCTAAAAATTCACCCCCAGTTATGGTGGCTAGACAGAGAGACAGGAAGAACAAAAATGTTTCTGAGACCCCGACGGATGGGCAGACACTTGCTGTTAATCCTGTGGCTCCAATAGAGCCCCTAGATATACAGTCCCTAGTTCTCAATATTTCTGAAGCTTTAACTTCCAAGTTTGATACTCTTAGAAATGAGATCAAACAAGATATTGCTCAACTATCCACTGAAGTTAAACAATTTGCTGCTAGGCTATCGGAAGCAGAGCAAAGAATATCTGATCTAGAGGATCTTACAGATGGCCAGAGTGCTAAAATAGAAATCACAAATATTACTCTTCTTAAACTCCAGAACAAAATAGAAGACCTAGAAAATAACACAAGAAGAAATAATCTTACAGTTGTAGGAGTCCCTGAAGAGAAGCAGTATGAAGATCTCAATAAACTATTTACAAATACACTTCCGCAGCTTCTTCAGATCCCAGAGGTCTATCCTAAGATAGTCATAGAAAGGGCACATAGGTTAGGCCCACTAAATGCACCCAAAACCAATAGCAGGCCCAGGCCAATTATAGCCAAAGTCTTGAATTATCAAGACAAAATCACACACCTACAATACTACCGCAAGCACCAACTCATCTGTTTAGGTGATGTCAAAATCCTGTTATTTCAGGATTATTCTGCAGAGACAGTGGCAAAAAGGAGAGAACTAGCTCCAATATGCTCAAAATATTTACGCCAGGGCCTGCGGGCAACGTTATTATATCCAGCATGCCTTAAATTGATACTTAACAACAACACACACTTCTTTGATACTGCTAAAGAGGCAGAAAGTTTCTTTTCTAAGATGTACCCTCCAGAATAATCTTGTATGTACTAAGTAAGAATTAGTATAACGGTCCTCGTTTTGTTTTTTTTACTTGATACACACATGGCTGAGTTCTACCAGCATAGGGTAATAGAGGGCTCAGGTGGTACAGTCCCTCTATCTGGGGTTGTTTTCTTTTTCCTTTCCCCTTTTTTTATCTCTCCCCCCCCTCTTTGTCTTGTCCTTTAAATGATGGCTATGGCAGCTGGATTTAAACTCACTTCCTGGAATATAGGAGGTCTCACATCCCCTATTAAAAGAAAAACAATTATATCTCATCTTAAAAAAATTAATACATCTATTGCTTTTCTACAGGAAACCCATTTGAAAGCGGATGAGATTTTTAAGCTCAGGAAGTCTTGGGTTAAAGAAGTTTTGTATTCTCCAAGTATTAGCAGGAAGGGTAGAGTTGCCATCCTTTTATGGAAAAAGATAAATTATAAGATCCTTTCTGTCGACTCAGATCAAGAGGGGAGATACCTTCTCGTAAAAATCAAAATTACTAGTGTATTATACACACTATGTAATATTTATGCTTCTAATGTTTTTAATCCATCATTTTGGGAGGTTATACAGGCTAGGCTCATAGCCTGTGCTGAGGGTTACCTTGTAATGGGAGGTGACTTTAACATGGCCCCCACGGTATCCTCTAGACAGATTAAGACAGGACTCTGTCCTTAAGAAAACCAAGAGGGATAGCTTAGAGTCAAAACTTTTCTCTAGGCTTTTTCGTAACCTAAGAATCTGCGACATATGGAGATCACAAAACCCTGACTTTCGGGATTTCACTTGTCTCTCTAAGGCACATAAGTCGCTGTCGAGAATAGACCTCTTCTTGCTGGATGAAAGGCTGTGCAAATTGAGTGTCCAGGCTGAAATCTTACCTATAAGCATCTCTGATCATGCTCCTATTTGTCTAGAATTCCAGGCTGTCAACCCGACACTTAGGAATAATCGCTTCTTCTTCTTACCCACTTTCTTAGCCACAGACTTTAAATTTAAAAACTGGCTTGACACTAAATTCATAGAGTTTGTTTCTTTCAGTCATGAACACATGTCTCACCCGGCGTTATTCTGGGAAACTGCAAAAGCGGTATTGAGAGGGGAAATATTAGCATATAGTATCTTGAGAACTAAAAAAAGCTAAGCAGAGGGAGAGAGAACTTACAAGAGCAGTTACAAATGCATATAATAAATATATAACTGGAAAGACACCACAGAACTGGTTAAAATATACTGCTGCCCAGGGAGAAAGAGACTCTTTTTTGTCATATAAAGAAATGCAGAGGGAGACTAGATTCCAAGTCAAATTGTATTGTTATGGAAATAAGACAGGGAAACTTATAGCAAAACTTGGCAAACATGATAAAGGCTCTCAATTAATAGATTCCCTTGATCTTGAGGGCAAAACTGTTAAAACATCTGAGAAACTTCTGCAAGTTTTCCATGATTATTATAGAGATCTTTATTCTTCGAAATATTCCCGAACGTGATGATTTCTGGCAGGAAAATCTCTTTTCCCTCACTATCTTCTGTCCTGCTTGAAGATCTTTATGTACCTATATCTGAATCAGAAGTGGCCAGTGCAATTCAAAATTTGTCTCATAATAAGGCACCAGGCCTGGATGCTCTTCCCAATGAATTCTACAAAATCTTATCTTCTACCATAGTGCCATATTTAACTTCGCTATTTAATAATATATATTCAGATGGCAATGAGCCTACAGTCAACTTTGTGGCTTCATATACTACTCTGATATTAAAACAAGGTAAATATCCCACTAAGAAGGAGTCCTATAGACCTATTGCTCTATTGAACACAGACTACAAACTCTTAACTTCAATTCTAGCCCATAGGCTCGAACTTCTTCTTCCTTCCATTATCCATAAAGATCAAGCCGGCTTTCTGATGAAACGGAATTCAGCTGCTAAGATAAGGGAAGTTTTGCTTGCTATAGATTATTTCAAATCACACGAGGGGCTTGTCCATAAAGATAGAGATGGCACTTTTGACCTGGCAATTATAGCTATAGACGCCTGAAAAAGCTTTTGATTATGTGCATTGCGACCACCTCCAATTTTCCCTGTACCAGTTTGGTTTTAGAGATAACTTTATCAAATGTATCACCAATTTATATCAAAAAGCATCCACGAGAATGTTAGTGATTGGCTCTATGTCTCATGCCATAATTTTGCAGAGAGGAACCAGGCAGGGGTGCCTTCTTTCTCCACTCTTCTTAAATATTTCTATTGAGCCTCTTGCTATACTAATTAGGCAGCAACTTCAATGTATCAAGATAGGTAAGAAGGAGCTAAATATCGCTCTCTACGCCAATGATATTCTTATTTATATGTCCAATACATATTTAAACATACCAAAGCTTCTTGCAATTATACAACAGTTCAGATCTTTTTCTGGGTACAAGGTCAACACAATGAAATCTGAACTGCTTTGGATCAAGCAGACAGAAGATTCACCAGCAAATCTCCCTTTCAATATAGTACAAGATTCATTTAGGTATCTGGGTATTATCATATCCCCTAACCCAGACACCTGGTACTCTCTCAACATTATCCCAATCTTAAGTAAAATGAAAGATACTCTTAAAAATTGGCATAACCTACCTCTCTCCTTATATGGGTGCATAGCCGTATATAAGATGATCCTCCTTCCTAAACTGCTCTACATCCTTCAGAACACTCCGTTGTTGTTAAGGATGCAAGATATTACTCGTTTTAACTCTGTTTTAAGGTTGTTTATTTGGCAAAATAGAAGGTCTAGAATTTCATTATCCAAACTTTCTCTCCCAAGAAAACATGGTGGTCTAGCCCTCCCTGATCTAAGGGTTTACAATCAAGTCTTCCTAGCACGCATAGTAGTGGACTGGATACACTCCAGGGATTATGCTACGAACAAAGAACTTGAAAAAAGCATTACGTATCCTTTCTCTCCCTTGGCACTTATTCATTGTGATTCCAGCTTAATTCCACCTGAAATTAAAAAACTGAGATCCATTTATAATCCAATTCAAGCATGGAAAAAGGTTTGTAGCTCCTTGGGCCTAGAACACCGGCTTTCGAGATACATTCCCCTTTTGGGGTAACCTCAGTTCCAAGCTGGATTACAGTCAATAATCTTTTTAAACTGGGAAGCCGCAGGCCTCTCTTATGCACATCAGGTCTTAGACTTCGAGAGAAGATGTGTTAGAACATTTAGATCCCTGAGAGATGAATTTAATCTCCCACAGGCAAATTATTTAGCGTATTTACAGACGAGACACTTTGCGCTTAAACTTACATATGACTATGGATGGAATTGATCCTTGGGAACTATTGTAAACTGGCTCCTCCTAGTGAAAAATGGTTGCATGTCAATAACTCTCTGCTATTATATATTAACGTCAGAAAGGGGCATGGTCAATCTTGATAAGATTCGGGTCAAATGGGCCAAACTGACAACATAAGATTTTTTGGACCCCAAATTACCCTATCTTTAAATCCAAGAATCTATTTGAGTTACTCTTTCGTCTACTTGGTGCGAATCTCACAGATTACTTTATATGTTTTACTTTACCCCAGATATGGGATTCAAATGTGGAAATATCAGTTTCAGTGCCTGCTCCAAATGCTCTTTTCCTTCAGCTAATCTACTGCACATGCTATGGACTTGCCCAAAAATTAGAAATTTTTGGTTTAAACTACAATTCTGGCTGATGAAAATATTGGATACTCCTTTCCCTGACTTTTTTTGTCTGGTACAATTCAGGGAAGAAGCAGACCAATATACCAGAAATCAAGAATTGCCTAATGAAACAATGTATCCTTGAACAGTTTGATACTAATCTAGATATTGATCAGGATGAAAGGAGGTTCTTTTTCAAATGGTCTGTCTTTATAAAATCCTTACCCCTAATGAAATTGATCATTTAATATACCCCTTCAGAAACTCAGACCTGTTGTTGCTGGGCCTTTGGTAGTTTGCTGCTCTTCAACAATTTCCCTTGCTTACTTTCCCCCTCCCTTTTATCTTCATTTAATTTTCCCCCTTTTTTTTTCAAGGCTGAAAAAAAGACTCTACATAATATATATATATATATATTGTTAAGGAGCTGTATCTTGTTTATGTGTTCTAACAGGTATAAAGAATAAGATACTGTATCGAGTTATGCTCATTTTCTTTGTGCATGGGAATGGCAGATCCGGAGCTGCGTCTCCATGGAACTATAGAACAAACCGGAGCTGTGCCTCCAGCATATTTTGTTTATTCTTGCCATCTCCTTTCTTTTCTTTCTTTTTCTTCCCTTTTTTTTCCTTCCTTTTTCTTTTTCTTTTTGTTATGTACAGATTGAAAAAATTGAAAAATAAATATTAAAAAAAGAATAAAATAAAAAATGTCATGCTCTATCTGAATCACAAAAGAAAAAATTTGGGTTCAGTGTACCTTTAATGACATGCCAATATTTATTAAAGATTTCTTTGATTGTGGCATTTTCCGGGTAAAAGGTTGAGACAATTCTAATAGGATTGGTTTGGTTACATTCTCTTGGTTTTAAGAGATCTTTGCAGTCTTTCTTTAAAGCCTTGTGATATGCCTTAGCTAAAGATCTACGGGAGTAACCTCTTTCTAACAATCTCTGTCTCAAGTTCAATGCTGCAATTTTAAAGGACTCCTCAGTGGAACAATTCCTTCTTATTCTCATATACACTCCTACAGGTAAACCTCTAATAGTGGAGGAATCATGACAACTCTCAGCCCGTAATATACTATTAGTCACTGTGGGTTTTCTAAAGCTATTAGTCTCTAATTTACCATCCACATTATGAATAGTCAAATCTAAAAATTCCACTTTTTCTTTACTTATGGAATATGTTAGAAATAGACCAAATGGATTTTGGTTTAGAGCCTGAAAAAATTCTTGCAGCGTCCCTTCTGGTCCATTCCAAATAAGGAAGATGTCTTGACCAGTGGGATATATATTGTGTATATTTACTGGGAGATTCATGATTCACAATTGTTTCCTCCCACCACCCCAGATATTTATTTGCGTACATTGGTGCACAAGAAGTGCCCATTGCAATTCTGCAGGTTTGTAGATAAAACTTGTTGTTAAACACAAGTAATTGTGACTCAGTACAAATTGTAACAACGAAATAATGAAGTCTTTTGTACTATCCGGTAAATTAGTGTCTTTCTGTAAAAAATGGGCAACTGCTTTACTACCCCATTGAGTCTGGATACTAGTGTACAATGATTCCACATAACACGTTACTAGTAATGAGTCACAATTCACTTCTAATACACAGGAGGGTATGTCTTAACCTGGCATCTAGGTAAACACTAGCTTTTTCTGTTAAGGACTCAATCCCCAACACTATTTGCCTGCCTGGGGGCTTGAACAAACTTTTGTGTAATTTGGGCAACATATAGAATGTTGCTATCTTTGGATTACTCACAGATAAATACATATGTTCTTTATGATTAATTATTCCTTCATCAAGGGCATTAGTGATGAGTTTATTATATTTCTCTACAAAGACTTTGGTTGGGTTACTGAACAACAGTTTATAATTCTTAACATTGTTAAGTTGTCTTAGTGCTTCCTCAATATATAACTCTGTTGGCCAGAGAACAATATTACCACCTTTATCACTTTTTTTGATCTGTATATTTGACACACTTGATAATTCCCTCAAAGCCTCTGTCTCTTGTTTAGTGCAATTTTCCATTTCTGTATTTTTATATACATGTATGTCCATGATATCTTTACATACTAAATTAAGAAATGTAAGTACATTATGAGATGTGCTATTTGGTGGGACAAAATGTGATTTAGGCTTCAGAATATTATGCCAATTATTCTCTGAATTAATCATACTTAACTTTTCAGATTCCTCTAATAAAGAAATAAGATCGTTAATTGTGTTAAACTCATCCTGTTCAATTGTGCATGTTTCAGAATCTTTGTCAAAGAATGGTTTAAGAAGTCATTTTCTCACAAATAAATGGACATCTTTAATAACATTAAATTTGTCAATGTGTGTGGTGGGTACAAATGAAAGGCCTTTTTTCATAAGAACTGAGTAGTAAGGTCTATGTCAGATAAATGAACAATATTTAGACTATCAGTCATTACTGTTTCTTTTTGTATTGGGGTTTCTGAGTGAAGCGATCTTGCCTCCTTGTCCTCATCCCCGCCCCCTGCCCCTCCTAGTTCTCCTTCTAAAGGGACACTCTCTGCATTTTTGTGTGGCTGAATTCTGTTTCTAAGTATGGATCTTGGGAGCTCTTTCATCCTCTGAACATTCTGTTTCTGTGTTATCGCAGTCCATGTCTGACATGTCAGAAATGTCTGAATCTGTATTTCTTATTTTATTTTTACCCCATAGATACACTTTTTTTCTCAGCATAGTCACTAAGATCTCTATCAATTTTTTTCTCTGCAATGAATATGGCAAATTTCTCAACTTCCCCTTTCACTTTATTATAAGATTTCTGGAAGTCTTCCTTCATTTCATATTGTTTCAAATAATTGCTTAACTTAGTGATTTCTTCTGTAATTTCTCCTAATTTTTCTAATTCGTGTTCTACTAGGTAGCCCATTAATTAAATTGAGCAATCAGTTAGTGCCCCTTTCCATTTGGTCTGAAACTCAGGTTTATAGTCATTAAACGCTGGAAACAATTTTAAGCGTAAACCTGTTACCTGATGCCGATGTAAGCTGTTATCGGCCAGGAAACAGGGAGGCTGACAATCTATACAGTGTTAGTTGTTTGGGTAGTTGTGTCTTTGTTTTTAAGTGGGGTGGGTGACCTCCCAGGATTTCTTGGATTTCATTATTCAATTATTAAAAGTTATATTTTATAATATATACAATATTAGAGGTGAAGTGCTTAATCCCCCTTCTTTTTGTCCCATTTCTTTAGTGGGGTATTGGAATATAACATGTAATCAGGGTATCATATGTACAGTATTTATTTGCAATCAGTTTTCTCTCTGCACCTGTGTAACCCTTCCTGATTGCAGTCTAGTTTGAAACACCACCCCTACACAGGTGTTAAAAAATGGACTGGCATTTAAGATGACATTTCTTAATGAAAATTAAATTCAAGAGAATGAAGAAAAACACTAAAATGACAGTAAATGTGTGATTTTAATTTCTGCTGTATCTGATTTAGGTAGCCTATCCCTTTGAGCTATCAGCCTAAGATTATATTGAATCATCATTATTAAAATCAATGTCAGAAATATTACACTGTGTGGCATAATGTCATCATCAATGTTTTTCTTTAATACTAATTTCACATTTACATACTTTTAAAGTATAATACACAATGTAACAAATGGCACTTAGAAGTTCTGATGAGTGATCAATGACTCAAGTATAGAGCAATTTGATTCATTAGTGATAGTATAAAATGTATATTTTAATCAGATTGGCTAATTTCATTAATCATGTGATTATGCATTTACCAATAGGAAGTTGTGGAAAACTTTACCAGTTTGTGGATCGTTTAGGAGTTTAAGTATTGTGTCAAATTTGGTGCGAAAAGTGTTGCATCAAATTTGGTGCGAAGTGGAGATTGGGACTTGTATTAGATGCCTTAAACATGAAGCAAATAGATTTATCCAAAAAAAAGGAAGTTTGCTATATTATGTAATGTATTTATTTCATTTTTATCCCTATATCTACTAGTGCACCAAATTTGGAGCAATGCTTTGCACCAAATTTGAAGCAATAATATTTCCCCTTGGTTTGTAATGAGAGACAAAGATGTAACATAATCCATAAGTAGGGCAACATCTCCCTAATTTACTTTTATTATCTAATATGCTTCACTGTCTTGCAGCATCGAACATAAACTTTCTGTGTTTTCAGACTCCCATTAATTTATATGGCACTCGCGGCCTCAAGGTTGGTGGTTTGAATGATAGGTATGCTGCGTCGGACTAGACAAGAGCGTACCTGTTGAATGTTTGATAAATTTGCAAGAGGGACAAATAGAGTCGAATGTGATGGCGGATGATCAGTATTCCACTCGAATAACACAAGCATCGATCTGCGTCGGATTGATATCGCAGGAGCATATATATTACATCACACATATCAACATTTGACAATATTGACGCTTTGTTAACTACAGTGGATCAACTTTGCGTCTAATTTGAAGCAAGATTCCAGTGCATTATCAATTGAAGCATTGATAAATTGCCCCCCTTATATCTTTGAGCCCTTATAACATTTTTGTGCAATATTTTTTTTGAATACTTTTTATCAGACAGTGTTATTATGAGTGTTACTGTACTGTGAAATGTCTTTATGATATTTTGTGTAACCGCGACTCAAATTAAATTCAATTGTGCTCGAGCTAAGAAGTTTCCTTTCAGTTTGTTATGCACGTGCTACTTCTGACATGTGCAAACACCCACGATAAACACCTTATCACTCGTGAGTAACAGTTAGAGATCCACTCATAATCTGGCCCTATATCAGGTAGATAAGGTTTGCTCTTGAGAACTTGTCTACCCAGTATCGCGGCAAGAGGGCAACATCTGCTGGCCATAGTTATCAGTACTTCTTTGCTCTCACGAGACCAACCTGTAAAGGCAGGACCTGTCAATCATCCCTGTCAGACCTGTCTAAAGACAGCTGTTTCTTAACTTGCATTGACTTCTTGCGTGAGAGTGAAACACTAGGTCTCCACAGCTGCAATTACAGCTTGATAAATAGAACCCATAGAGATAGATTACAAGTGAGGCACAAACAGTTTTACACTACACCAATTGCCTTTTTGCGATTCATTTTCTTTCAATGCGCTGATATTGAGCAAAATCGCGATTGCACTTGCGCAATCACCTTTGATGCTTCAATCCTTACCACGATCTCAGAGTTATGGTTAACTCTTTTCCAAAACTAAAAAGTTGCACAAACCACATCAAAAATTCATTACAAAGTCCAGTTACAGTAGAAAAAATGAAAGCTGAGATAGTCTCTGTCAATATAGAGTCATTCAAACATAAGTTGACAAATCTCTGTCAGCAATCATGGGTGATTTCCCAGTTAATTAAATCGTCATTAAGCACTCAGTGTAAATTGCCTCTGAAGATTATTGTTAAAACTCACTGCTGAGTCTTGCGGTGTGGGGGCAACCCACGTAGGGTATAGTAGTATGTCTGACTTTACTGTATGATCCAACACAAACACTACCCGGCTTCTTACGTGTGCACATCTGAGATAATCCACTACATCCCCATTGGCTCCCAGTGTACTTCCACAACCGTGAAACTGACTGCTGCAACGTCAGCTGCACGTGAGTAATGAGGTCATCAGGGGGGAGGATTCACCCGCTCTGTAACAGTGGTAGCAAATTAAGAAATACTTCTATTGGTGAGTATAAATGAAGTAAGGAACAGAATGTCTTGCTTCTGTAAAACTCAAAACTTAATTAATTAAGGATAAGTTCACAGCAAATATACATGTGGAGCACACAGAACAGTTACACTCATAAATAAACTATTAACCCCTAAACTGCCACCCCCACACTGCAAACACTACATAGAACTATTAGCTCATAAAACATCATCATCCCACTTTACAAACACTAAACACAACTATTAACCCCTAAACCGACATCCCCCCAGATCACAAACTATCTAAAAAAGTATTATAATTAAACCGCCATTCCTCCACAATGCAAAGAAATAAACTAACATCTAAACCCCCTAACCTAACACCCCCTAACTTAACCCAAATTAAAATACCGCTAAATTTACAAAACAAAATCCTGAATACCTTAAAAAAATACCTGTAAAATTAAATAAAAAACTAATCTTACCTTTAAAAATAAAAAAACTAACACTACTAAAAATAAAAAAACCTAACATTACAGAAAAAAAATAAAGCTTTTTCCTTTCATTGTGTTGGCTGATTTAAATTTGAAGATTCAAATTAGCCAATTGGAATGCAAGGGTATCCTCATAGAAAAGGGGTACTTTGCATTCACTATTCAGTGTGTGGCTGGAGAACATATGAAGAGGACCTCTTTGTTGAAGCTTGCAAGATGAGGACCACTGCCGCCGCCACAGCCTGGATGAAGAAGATGGACCACCACCAGGATGAAGATGGAGCGCCGTCTGGATGAAGAAGATGGAACGCCGCCATCATTATCAGTGAGTACCTTTATCAGGTTTTTTGATTAGGTGTTTGTTTGTTTTTGGGCAGCAAAAGAGCTGAATGCACTTTTAAAGGGCAATACCCATCCAAATGGCCTTTTCAGTGGGGGGTTGTAAATATTAGAGGGGTTAGTGTTTTTTTTTTTTTAAAAAAAGAGCTGATCGCTTTAGGGCAATTTAGGGATATTGGTAGTTTAGTTTTAGAATAGGGCTTTTTTATTTTGGGGTGTTTTTTTGGGGGGTATTAGAATGGGATTACATTTTTTATTTTTTTTGGTAATTACTTTTTTATTTTCTGTAATGTTAGACTTTTAATTTTTTGTAATGTTAGTTTTTTATTTTTAAAGGTAAGATTAGGTTTTTATTTCATATCACAAGTATTTCTTTTTTAAAGTGGTTAGGATTTTTTTTGGGGAAAATTAAGGATTTTTAATTTGAGTTTACATTATTGCTTTTCAAATAAAGATAGCAAGAGAATGAAGAACAATTGATAATAGGAGTAAACTAGAAAGTTGCTCAAAATTGCATGCTTTATCTGAATCATGAAAGAAAAAATGTGGGTTTAGTATCCCTATAACGCTCCATTTAAAGTTATTAAAAACAGATACAACACATTTAAAAATACCAACACATTAAAGAGGTATAAAAGTGCAAAATGAAAACGTTCTAACATGTAAGAAAAATGTATTATTACACCATTGGCTTCCTATAACTATTTGTTTTGTCCCATCATATTAATTAAACACATAGTTAAAGTCAGAATTAGAGCAGCAATGCACTACTTGGAGCTAGTGGAACACATCTAGTAAACCAATCAGAAGAGGCATATGTATGCAGCCACCAATAATCAGCTATCTCCCACTCATTTATTGCTGCTATTAAGGATGTGTGCATATGTTTTTCAACAAATGATCCCAAGAGAAAAAAAAGTTAATTTCATCATATAAGTGAATATGAAAAGTGCTTGCCTTTCTGAATCATATTAGTAAAACAATAACTAAAAAAGGAACACATATGGCAAACAAAAACAACAATATAGTATAATTAAGAAATAGAACAAGTTTAGTAAATGACACCCTTTATTGTTTCTAAATGCACCATACTTAGAAGATATATAATTAAACAGATGCATCTGTGAGGACCATCAGGCAGTAAGCTACTGTAAATTATATGTGGAAATAATCACTATGCATTTAAAAGGATGTTTTTAAATACCTGATGTCAATGCCAAAACGCACTTATCCAGCAATTACTACCGTATGTCTTCCTGATTAACAGGACTAACTCACTGCAGACGAGTACATGCCACAGGGAATCATTTTCATGTGTAAAAGGTGGATAGCATTGTTCTAATAAAAATATACTGAAAAGTTTGTTTAGGAAACTTATGAAGAGAATGTTTATTAGAATATTTTCTTAAAGGAAAATTTAAAAAAAAATAAAAAAGAATTGCTATATATAAATATATAATTTGTTTTATTTTGACAGTTTCACAAATAATTTCCTAAGTATGGTTAAATAATAAACAAATATCCTAGTTACCCGGGCATCCTGCTGATAAATAACTAAATTTAGGTCACTTTAGGATTATACAGAGTTACCATTAGAATGGTATGTGAAGTTGTGCTGGAAAGACTACAAAACAAATAAATAGAAACATTAGATAAATTGATTTAGAAATGTTTGAATTATTTACAAATGAAAACGTTTTGTTTTATAACTGTGACATTTTGTCAAGCCTATAGACAAAGAGTAAACAAATAACGGAAACATACATTGTAATGATTGTTATATTTGTTTTCGTTTTTTAATGGATATATTTTTGCTTGATCATGTCTGTGTATAATAATGATAAATATATGTGTATTTTATTTTATTTCCAGATGTTAAATGATGCAGGCAGTTATCCCATAAAACAAAATGAGGAAGTATAAGCATTTGATTATTAGTTTCAGCAGCCATTCTGTGTCAAGCCTGAGTGATGTGTGACATATTCTATCTGGCACTAGCTTAAGATGTGCCTTAATCAGTGAGCTAGAAATTAGTTTATGACACTCACTTAGATTAAGAGTTTTGCACTAAGCAGGGGGAGAAACGAATGCAACAAAAGTTGCGTTATTTCACTCTCCATAGCGCTGCCATTACGAGTTACTGAAAAGCCTCCTTGTGCGTGCAATATGGTGGCGTTAAGCTCCATACCGCACAAAAGGAAAGGGCTGAGCTTACATGCTCGTGCACGCTTTCCCTCATAGACATCAATGGGGAGAGAGTGTTAAAAAAAACTAACACCTGAAGTGCGGAATGAAAATTTTCCGTAACGCAACCCCATTGATGTCTATGGGGAAAAAAAAGTTATGTTTAAACCTAACACCCTAATATAAACACCAAGTCTAAACACCCCTAATCTTCCGCCTCTGACATTGCCGACACCTAAATAAAGTTATTAACCCCTATTCCGCCGGTCCGGATATCACAGACACTAATAAAAATTATTAACCCCTATTTGCCAATCCCCAACATCCATGCCACTATAATAAATGTATTAACCCCTATTCTACCACTCCCGACATCGCTAACACCTAAATTAAGTTATTAACCCCTAATCTGCCGCAACATCGCCACAATTAACAAATGTTATTAACCCCATTCCGCCGCTAACCAACATCGCCGCCACTATAATAAAGTTATTAACCCATAAACCTCTGGCCTCCCACATCTGCGCCACTAAATAAACCTATCAACCCCTAAACTGCCGACCCCCAACATCGCAAAACACTAAATTAAACTATGAACCCCTAAACCTAACACCCCCCAACTTTAAATTAAAATTACAATATAACTCTATTTAAATAAATAAAAACTTACCTGTGAAATAAAAATAAACCTAACATTAAACTATAAATTAACCTATAACTATTCTAATAAAATTAAAAAATCAATAAAAATATCTAAATTACAAATTAAAAAAAAACTACGTAAAAAATGAATAAAATCTAAATTACAACTAAAAACAACAAATCCTATGAAAAAAATTAAAAAATCTAAGTTTACCAAAAATAATTAACACTAAAATCACGAAAAATAAAAAATAAAACTAAATTATCAAAAATAAAACCATTTACACCTAATCTAAAAGCCCTATAAAAATAGAAAAGCCCCCCAAAATAAAAACACTCCCTAGCCTACAATAAACTACCAATAGCCCTTTTAAAGGGCCTTTTGTAGGGCATTGCCCAAATAAATCAGCTCTTTTACCTGTAAAAATATACAAAGTGCCCCCAACAGTTATACCCACCACCCAACCAACCCCCCAAAATAAAGAACCTAACTCTAAAAAAAGGGACATTTGTATGGGCATTTAAGCTCTTTTTCAAAGCCCAAACCTTAATCTAAAAAAGAAAACAACCCAAAAATGTTTTAAAAAACCTAACACTAACCTCAGAAGATCTACTCATGGTTTCTGAAGTCCAGACATCCATCTCCATCCAGGCGGTGAGGTCTTCATCCAGGAGGCAAGGTCTTCATCTATCCAGGGGACGTCTTCTATCTTCTTCCCGGCGGTGCGGAGCAGAGCCATCCTGGAAACAGATCATATCCTGCACGGAGCATCCTCTTCATACAGTCGCCACCGTACACTGAAGTTGAATGCAAGGTAGCCGTTTCAAAATAATGTACCTTGCATTCCTATTGGCTGATTTGATTCATTAGCCAATAGGATGAGAGCTTCTAAAATCCTATTGGCTGTCCAAAACAGCCAATAGGAAGAGAGGTACTGAAATCCTATTGGCTAAGTTGAACAGCCAATAGGATTTCAATAGGTCTCATCCTATTGGCTGTTTTGAACAGCCAATAGGATTTCAGAAGCCTACTGCTTTTAGATGGTGGTATGGATTGTGTCGGTATAGGCTGTAATGCAAGCTTTATAGCCTCACCGCACAACCTGTAAAGCAGGCGCTATGGAAATCCCACGCATTTTTTTGAGTGCGGGATTGATGTTGCGTTACAGGCTAAAATGTTTGCGGTATAGATATATCGACATGACTCATAATATGTGTTCCTAGCCATTACGCTGAAATTGCCATTTTTTCAGTTTTAAAAGCCGCAAAGCAAAACTCGTAAGCTAGGTGACTGTGATTCTGAGCCCCGTCAGCTACAGGTTCGCACGAACAGGACTGCAGCTGAAAGTTATGTGGCGTATGTCATTTCCCCAAAACTTTGCCCACTGGGGAGATTGACAGCTCCTGATCACGTGTGATTGGCTGCATGCGGTAGGGAGTGGGGTTCTACACTTGTTATCCCGGCGTCGAGCCGGAAAGATAGGGAATATCCCAGAGGAGAGGAAGTAGCACTCACCACAGGCAGGGTACTCTTCAGCGGCAATGGTAGAGCAGTCCAAGGTAAACCACTAGAATGGTCAGGCAGGGTTTGACAATGGTAAAGCAGTCCAAGGGCTAACCACTAGAATTGTCAGGCAGGCAGGGATTGGCAACGGTAAAGCAGTCCAAGGGCAAACCACTAGAATGGTCAGGCAGGCAGGGTTTGGCAACAGAGAGGCAATCCAGAATAATAGGGGTTAATAGGCAGAGTAGTTAGGCAAGCAGAGTTCAGCAACAGAGTTTCAGTCCAGCAATTTAGGGGTTAAACATTTAGGGTAGTCAGACAAGCAGAGTTCCGTAGCAGTATATAAATCCAGCAATTCAGGGGTTAAACAGGTAGAGAAGTCAGACAAGCAGAGTTCAGCAGCAGCATATCAATTCAGCAATTCAGCGGTATAACAGGCAGAGTAGTCAGACAGGCAGGATTCAAACACAATAAGGCAATATAGCAGTAACGATCTATCACACCCAGGAGCACACAAAGTAACACCTATACTTGGGCAATGATAGATTGTTTTGAAAGGACATACATAGGTGCAGGATTTGCACCATAGGCATCCGGACCAGCATCAGTGAGGGAGGAGCGTGCGGCGATGACGTCAGCACCACACACATCTGGACCCGACACAGCCTCTGGCAACGAGCAGGGAAGGAGACGCCGCGCCAGTAACAACGGCTAGAGAGGAGCGGTGTGACATATCCCCCATCTTCAAGGGTTCTCTCTGGGAACCAGAGTTGCCTCAAAGGATGAGCAGCATGGAATCTGGAGACCAAAGATGGAGCATGCACATCACAGGCAGGAACCCAGGAACGATCTGCCACAGAGTAACCCTTCCAATGTATCAGATACTGCAGTTGTCTGCACCTGTATCTAGAGTCCAAAATGTTAGCTACCTCATATTCAGGGTCATCACAGACAAGGAGCGGAGGAGGAGGAGCTTGGAGCTGGGTATATCTATTCTTGATGTAAGGCTTGAGCAGTGAGATGTGGAAGACTGGGTGTATGCACAGGGTTTTGGGCAAGGCCACTTTGTAGGCAACAGGAGACAGTCTTTTCAGGACCTTGTAAGGGCCGATAACCCTAGGCCCCAATTTGTGACACGGTTGATGTAGACGAATATGTCGAGTAGAGACCCAAATACATTCACCCACTGGAATGGCATGTACAGAAGCTCTATGACGATCAGCAAAATTTTTATATCTAGAGGCAGCTGAACGTATCTGAGAGCGAATTTGTTGCCAATGAGTGATGAGTTCAGTAATGTGTCGATCTGCAGCAGAAACCCCAGTGGACTGAGCAGAAAGAGAGAAGACACGAGGTTGATACCAACTGAAGAAGCGGTCAGTGGACCGGGAAACGCGTTGTGTGTGAATACTTGTTTTTAATAAAGCCAAAATTGTTTTCACAATATTGGACATCACGATTCATCATTATATACGGAGCTCTTTTGTACCAGTTCCGAGACATTTTGGAGAATTAGCAATTCATCTACCTACTATATACTGTGCTACAGAGTATAATTTTTTAAATACAGATTGGCCAGCACGTTCCTGATATTTGGAGTTTTTGCATCATCTTCTATATGAGAGGATAGCTATCTGGGCAGCTATTAAGAGTCCAGAGTGTTGTTGTGGCACTTCTCAGGTGCCTTACTTCTAGTAAGTACAACCGTTATGTGTGTGTGACTTTCCAACAGCATTGATTTTGCACTATTGTGGCGCCTTCTTCTTTCTTTCACCATTCTTCAGGTTGATACTCTGCTGCGGCTTGAAATGGAGAACATCGAAGAGAAGAGTGCTTATGAGAGTTTCTTGCCAGCTCAGCTAGAGGTAACAACTCAGTCCAGTTGGTATGGCGAGTGTTGGCAAATGCTCTAAGGTAAGGTTCAAGATCCTGGTTTACTCTCTCAGTTAGTCCATTGGTGGAGGATGGTAGCCAGAAGACAAGGAAACAGTGGTTTCAATCAACTTATAAAAGGCACTCCAAAAGGTAGAGATGAACTGTGGACCTCTGTTGGAAACAATATTCACAAGAATGCCATGAAGTTTTACCACATGCAAGAGAAAAAGAGACGTTAATTCTTGGGCAGAATGAGCCAGTCTATAAAAGCGATCTACCACAATCCAGATAACTGTATGGTGGTCAGAAGGAGGAAGGTCCACAATGAAATCCATTGTTACGTGTGTCCATGGTTGTTTGGGAATGGACAATGGTTGGAGCAAGCCAGGAGGCAAGGATCAGGGAGTATTGTTGGCAGCACAAGTTGTGCAGGCTTTCACATAATCCTGAGCATCAGACTTTATAGTAGGCCACCATACGTGTTGGGAAAGATGCTTAAAAGTACTTGTTAAACCAGGATGTCCTGAGGAGTGCTTAGATTCAGATGTGCAAGAAAGATATTGGAAGCCACGGGAGCTTCAGGAGGTTTACTAGACTGGGCACGTTGCAGTCTTGGAAGAATGGTGGTATTCAGTTGAGCTACCACGCAGGAGGGAGGTATGATGTGTTCAATAGGGTAAGAATCATTTGAGTAAGGGAACTGATGGGAAAGGGTGTCCACCTTCTTGTTCTTAGTCCCAGGAAGATAAGAAACCACAAAATTAAATCGGGAAAGACCAAGGCCCACCTGGCCTGTCGAAGATTGAGTCGATGAGCAGTTTCTAGGTAAGTCAGATTCTTGTGGTCGGTGAGAATCTGAATGGGATTGGCGGTGCCCTCTAACCAATAATGCCATTCAGTCAAAGCCATCTTAATAGGTTAAGAGTTCATGATTACCCACATCTTAATTCCTCTCTGCACAAGTAAATTGTTTAGAGAAAAAGGCTACAGGGTGTGACTTGGAAGTCAAAGGATCCCTTTGGGTTAGAACTGCTCCAGCCCCTATCTCGAAGGCATCAATCTCTAAAGTGAACTGTAGGTCAGGATAAGGATGGTGGAGCACAGGAGCAGAACAGAAAGCCTTCTTCAGATGAGAGAAGGCATTAATGGCTTCAGGGGGCCAATGTTTACAGTCTTTGTTCCGTTTTGTCAATTCAGTGAGAGGAGCGACTGTATGAGAAAAGTTCTTTATAAACTTGCGGTAATAATTGGAGAACCCCAAAAACCTCTGTAATTCTTTTAATGAAGTAGGTTGAGGCCATTCTAGAAGTGGGGTGAGTTTAGTAAGATCCATAGCAAAACCTTCCTTAAAGATGACATAACCAAGGAATTGGATCTGAACTTGATCAAACTCACATTTTTCTAGCTTGGCTACCAAAGAATTGCCTCAGAGACATTAAAGTACCTGTCTCAAGTGTTTATGATGCTCCTCCAGAGTGGAAGAGAAAACAAGGATGTCATGCAGATAGACGATGACAGTGCAGTTGAGGAGGTCACGGAAGACATTGTTGACTAATGCCTGGAAGACTGCAGGGGCATTACACAGCCCAAAGGGCATTACAAGGTATTCGTAATGTCCAGATCTTGTGTTGAAGGCGGTCTTCCATTCGTGGCCTGGAAATAGACAAATCAGATTGTATGCCCCATGTACGTCCAGCTTGGTGAAGAAGCAAGCATCCTGGAGCGAGTCATATAGTTTGGTGATCAAGGGAATGGGATAGCGATTCTTGATAGTTATGTTGTTCAAGGCCCTGTAGTTGATGCAGGGTCTGAGCCCACCATCCTTCTTACTAACGAAAAAGAAGCCTGCCCCAGCAGGATAGGAGGAAGGCGAATGAAACCTTTAGCTAGGTTCTCTTGGATGTACTCCTCCATGGATTTGGTTTCAGCTTTGGAGAGTAGATAGGTCCTCCCTTTAGGAAGTGGGGCTCCTGGAAAGAGGTCAATCTTGCAGTCATAAGGACGGTGGCGTGGCAGCACGTTGGCTGCCTTTTTCTCAAACACATCAGTGAAGTCCACATATACTGAGGGAAGGTTTGGAGGAGTCTGTATACTGGCTATGGGGATGCGGAGCAGAGGAGTGACTTTAGCATGACAAGAGTGGAAACAGGAAGTACTCCAGGAAGCCAGTTGTCCTTCAGCCCAATCAAAGTGTGGATTGTGTATCCGAAGCCAAGTAAGACCAAGGATGACAGGCTGTGCTGGGGAATGAATGACCTTGAACGGCAGCTGTTCGGTATGAAGGACTCCCACAGTCAGTGTCAGGGGTGCTGACTCAAAATGGATCAACCCTGATCCAAGGGGGGTGCCATCCAGAGTAGTTATTTTGAGACAATGTCTTTTCTGCAGAAGAGGCAAGCCAGCTGCCCCTGAATCAATGAAGGCTTGAGTGAGGACTGTAGTCTGAAGTAAGTAAAGGGTTACAGGTACCAGAATCCGAGTGGAATGAGGGGATATAGTAGAGATCATGCTTAAAGGTACCCCAGTGTTATGCCCTAAGCATTGGCTTTTCCCAGATGAATGTCACAGTTCTTTAGTTGGTGAGAGTTAGAGCCACAATAAAAGCATAGTCTCAATCTCCTTCTTCTCTGTATTTCAGACTTTAAGGGTTTGAAAGAGGAAATATCCATTGGTTCCTCTACTGGGGTGGCTGTAGAAGTTGAAGGGGTAGAGGATACTGCTGAAACCAGATGAATAGGAGGAAGGGAGGAAAGGACCCTCCTAGTTCTGTCTCTTTCAGCTTGTTTCTCCTGGAAGTGAGAGTCCAGACTGATACAAAGTGTTATAAAGTCATCCAAAGAAGAAGAAAGATCACGATAAGCGAGTTTATCTTTGATACGTTCATGTAGACCTCTCCTAAAGGCCACCTTGGGAGCACTGCCATTCCAAGTGGTTTCAATTGCCAAGGTGCGAAACTCAATGGTAAATTGTGCCACAGTTCTATTGCCCTGGCAAAGGTCCAGGAGAGAAAATTCTGAAGCAGAGGTACGGCCAGAAGTCCCAAACACAGAAGATAATGCAGAAACAAAATCATCAGCATCATGCAGGAGTGCAGCGTTCTGTTCCAAAAGGGGACACCCTTAACTGGTGAGTCTGAAAGGTGTGAGGATCATTGCGGAAGTGCAGCCTGCATTGGTTAAGAAAACCCCTGCAATCAGTAGTACCTTCATTTTTGTCAGGCAATGGTATCCGGGGTATACTCCCAGAAGCAGAGGAAGAAGCCACGGTACTAGGAGTAGAGAATGGCAGTACAACAACAGGAGCGGTATTCCTTGGTGTAACTAGTAAGGAGAGTTAAGCAGTCATAGCCTCTAGCTTGGAATCCACATTCTGCAACTGTGTGGTATAGGTTCCCAACATCTGTCCCTGAAGATAAACCGCTCATGCCACCTCATCTGGCTCCATGGCCCAAGTATAATGTAATGCTCTTGGGATACTCCTCTATCAGACTGAACTCGGCCAGTAGTCTTGTTATCCCGGCATCGAGCCGGAAAGATAGGGAATATCCCAGAGCAGAGAAAGTCAGCAAGATGAGGGAAGTAGCACTCACCACAGGCAGGGTACTCTTCAGCGGCAATGGTAGAGCAGTCCAAGGTAAACCACTAGAATGGTCAGGCAGGCAGGGTTTGGCAACAGAGAGGCATTCCAGAATAAAAAGGGTTAATAGACAGAGTAGTTAGGCAAGCAGAGTTCAGCAGCAGAGTATCAGTCCAGCAATTTAGGGGTTAAATAGGTAGGTTAGTCAGAGAAGCAGAGTTCAGTAGCAGTATATCAATCCAGCAATTCAGGGGTTAAACAGGTAGAGTAATCAGACAAGCAGAGTTCAGCAGCAGCATATCAATCCAGCAATTCAGGGGTATAACAGACAGAGTAGTCAGACAGACAGGAGTAGTTAGACAATATAGCAGTAACGATCTATCACACCCAGGAGCACACAAAGTAACACCTATACTTGGACAGTGATAGATTGTTTTGAAAGGACTTACATAGGTGCAAGATTCACGCCACAGGCGTTCGGACTTGCATCAGTGAGAGAGAAGCGTGCGGCGATGACGTCAGCGCCGCACACATCCGGACCCAACACAGCCCCTGGCAATGAATAGGGAAGGAGACGCCACACGCCTAGCAATGGCTAGAGCGGCACACCGTGACAACAAGTCAATTGACTTTCTTTAACATGCTGGGTTCTTATGACTGTGCAGGGTTAATTTTATTGTTTAACCCCTTCACTACCTGGACTTTCAGAGAAGAACTTGCCCAAAATACCGGAAATATTTTAGCATTTTGCTATCACTCTATTTAAACAGAAATTTACCTGTCAAAACTATATATATATATATATATATATAAGTAGACAACCAAAGGTATTGATCCATTTTGGTAATTCCATGCCACCATTTCACCACCAAATGCGATCATATAAAAAATGTTTTAATTTTTTTCACAAACTTTCGGCTAGATTTGGAGTTTTGTCGGTAACGACCTGAAAAACTAACGCCGGCTTTTTTCTGGCCGCACCATAAAAATAACTCTGGTATTGAGAGTCAACATAAAGGCTGCGTTAGGCTCCAAAAAAGGAGCGTAGAGCATTTTTAACGCAGCTTCAACTCTCAATACCAGAGTTGCTTACGGACGCGGCCAGCCTCAAAAACGTGCTCGTGCACGATTCCCCCATAGGAAACAATGGGGCTGTTTGAGCTGAAAAAAAACCCTAACACCTGCAAAAAAGCCGCGTTCAGCTCTTAACGCAGCCCCATTGTTTGCTATGCGGAAACACTTCCTACGCCTGCACCTAACACTCTAACATGTACCCCGAGTCTAAACACCCCTAACCTTACACTTATTAACCCCTATTCTGCCACCCCCGCTATCGCTGACACCTGCATTTTATTTTTAACCCCTAATCTGCCGCTCTGTAAACCGCCGCTACTTACATTATCCCTATGTACCCCTAATCTGCTGCCCTAACATCGCCGACCCCTATATTATATTTATTAACCCCTAATCTGCCCCCCTCAACGTCGCCTCCACCTGCCTACACTTATTAACCCCTAATATGCCGAGCGGACCGCACCGCTATTATAATAAAGTTATCAACCCCTAATCCCCCTCACTAACCCTATAATAAATTGTATTAACCCCTAATCTGCCCTCCCTAACATCGCCGACACCTAACATCAATTATTAACCCCTAATCTGCCGACCGGAGCTCACCGCTATTCTAATAAATGGATTAACCCCTAAAGCTAAGTCTAACCCTAACACTAACACCCCCCTAAATTAAATATAATTTTAATCTAACGAAATTAATTAACTCTTATTAAATAAATTATTCCTATTTAAAGCTAAATACTTACCTGTAAAATAAACCCTAATATAGCTACAATATAAATAATAATTACATTGTAGCTATTTAGGATTAATATTTATTTTACAGGCAACTTGTAATTATTTTAACCAGGTACAATAGCTATTAAATAGTTAAGAACTATTTAATAGCTAAAATAGTTAAAATAATTACAAAATTACCTGTAAAATAAATACTAACCTAAGTTACAATTAAACTATCAATAAATTAATTAATTAAATAAACTACCTACAATTATCTACAATTAACCTAACACTACACTATCAATAAATTAATAAATACAATTCCTACAAATAAATACAATTAAATAAACTAGCTAAAGTACAAAAAATAAAAAAGAACTAAGTTACAAAAAATAAAAAAATATTTACAAACATAAGAAAAATATTACAACAAGTTTAAACTAATTACACCTACTCTAAGCCCCCTAATAAAACAACAAAGCCCCCGAAAATAAAAAATGCTCTACCCTATTCTAAATTACTAAAGTTAAAAGCTCTTTTACCTTACCAGCCCTGAACAGGGCCCTTTGCTGGGCATGCCCCAATAAATTCAGCTCTTTTGCCTGTAAAAAAAAAACATACAATACCCCCCCCAACATTACAACCCACCACCCACATGCCCCTAATCTAACCCAAACCCCCCTTAAATAAACCTAACACTAAGCCCCTGAAGATCATCCTACCTTGTCTTCACCTCACCAGGTATCACCGATCCGTCCTGGCTCCAAAATATTCATCCAACCCAAGCGGGGGTTGGCGATCCATCATCCGGTGGCTGAAGAGGTCCAGAAGAGGCTCCAAAGTCTTCATCCTATCCGGGAAGAAGAGGCGATCCGGACCGGCAACCATCTTGATCCAAGCGGCATCTTCTATCTTCATCCGATGACGACCGGCTCCATCCTGAAGACCTCCACCGCGGACCCATCTTCTTCTGGCAACGTCCAACTGAAGAATGACGGTTCCTTTAAGAGACGTCATCCAAGATGGCGTCCCTCAAATTCCGATTGGCTGATAGGATTCTATCAGCCAATCGGAATTAAGGTAGGAATATTCTGATTGGCTGATGGAATCAGCCAATCAGAATCAAGTTCAATCCGATTGGCTGATCCAATCAGCCAATCAGATTGAGCACGCATTCTATTGGCTGTTCCGATCAGCCAATTGAATGCGAGCTCAATCTGATTGGCTGATTGGATCAGCCAATCGGATTGAACTTGATTCTCATTGGCTGATTCCATCAGCCAATCAGAATATTCCTACCTTAATTCCGATTGGCTGATAGAATCCTATCAGCCAATCGGAATTCGAGGGACGCCATCTTGGATGACGTCCCTTAAAGGAACCGTCATTCTTCAGTTGGACGTCGCCGGAAGAAGATGGGTCCGCGGTGGAGGTCTTCAGGATGGAGCCGGTCGTCATCGGATGAAGATAGAAGATGCCGCTTGGATCAAGATGGTTGCCGGTCCGGATCGCCTTTTCTTCCCGGATAGGATGAAGACTTTGGAGCCTCTTCTGGACCTCTTCAGCCACCGGATGATGGATCGCCAACCCCCGCTTGGGTTGGATGAAGATTTTGGAGCCAGGACGGATCGGTGATACCTGATGAGGTGAAGACAAGGTAGGATGATCTTCAGGGGCTTAGTGTTAGGTTTATTTAAGGGGGGTTTGGGTTAGATTAGGGGTATGTGGGTGGTGGGTTGTAATGTTGGGGGGGTTTATTGTATGTTTTTTTTTTTACAGGCAAAAGAGCTGAATTTCTTGGGGCATGCCCCGCAAAGGGCCCTGTTCAGGGCTGGTAAGGTAAAAGAGCTTTTAACTTTAGTAATTTAGAATAGGGTAGGGCATTTTTTATTTTCGGGGGCTTTGTTGTTTTATTAGGGGGCTTAGAGTAGGTGTAATTAGTTTAAAATTGTTGTAATATTTTTCTTATGTTTGTAAAAAAAAAATTATTTTTTGTAACTTAGTTCTTTTTTATTTTTTGTACTTTAGCTAGTTTATTTAATTGTATTTATTTGTAGGAATTGTATTTAATTAATTTATTGATAGTGTAGTGTTAGGTTAATTGTAGGTAATTGTAGGTAGTTTATTTAATTAATTTATTGATAGTTTAATTGTAACTTCGGTTAGTATTTATTTTACAGGTAATTTTGTAATTATTTTAACTATTTTAGCTATTAAATAGTTCTTAACTATTTAATAGCTATTGTACCTGGTTAAAATAAATACAAAGTTACCTGTAAAATAAATATTAATCCTAAAATAGCTATAATATAATTATAATTTATATTGTAGCTATATTAGTATTTATTTTACAGGTAAATATTTAGCTTTAAATAGGAATAATTTATTTAATAAGAGTTAATTAATTTCGTTAGATGTAAATTATATTTAACTTAGGGGGGTGTTAGTGTTAGGGTTAGACTTAGCTTTAGGGGTTAATACATTTATTAGAGTAGCGGTGAGCTCCAGTCGGCAGATTAGGGGTTAATAATTGAAGTTAGGTGTCGGCGATGTTAGGGAGGGCAGATTAGGGGTTAATACTAATTATTATAGGGTTAGTGATGCGGATTAGGGGTTAATAACTTTATTATAGTAGCGCTCAGGTCCGCTCGGCAGATTAGGGGTTAATAAGTGTAGGCAGGTGGAGGCTACATTGAGGGGGGCAGATTAGGGGTTAATAAATATAATATAGGGGTCGGCGGTGTTAGGGGCAGCAGATTAGGGGTACATAAGGATAACGTAGGTGGCGGCGCTTTGCGGTCGGAAGATTAGGGGTTAATAAGTGTAGGCAGGTGGAGGCGACGTTGAGGGGGGCAGATTAGGGGTTAATAAATATAATACAGGGGTCGGCGGTGTTAGGGGCAGCAGATTAGGGGTACATAAGGATAACGTAGGTGGCGGTCGGCAGATTAGGGGTTAAAAATTTTTATTCGAGTGTCGGCGATGTGGGGGGACCTCGGTTTAGGGGTACATAGGTAGTTTATGGGTGTTAGTGTACTTTAGAGTACAGTAGTTAAGAGCTTTAGAAACCGGCGTTAGCCCAGAAAGCTCTTAACTACTGACTTTTTTCCTGCGGCTGGAGTTTTGTCGTTAGATGTCTAACGCTCACTTCAGAAACGACTCTAAATACCGGAGTTAGAAAAATCCCATTGAAAAGATAGGATACGCAATTGACGTAAGGGGATCTGCGGTATGGAAAAGTCGCGGCTGAAAAGTGAGCGTTAGACCCTATTTTGAGTGATTCCAAATACCGGCGGTAGCCTAAAACCAGCGTTAGGAGCCTCTAACGCTGGTTTTCACGGCTACCGCCAAACTCTAAATCTAGGCCTTTGAGTTTCTCACGGAAATTATTTACTTACCGCTTGTGCGATCATGGCACAAATGACTGCAAAAGCATCTCTGAGATCCTCTTTGTTCAGAAATAGCAGACATACATGTCTTTACAATTGCTTTTGGTAATTAGGAGGCTGCTAATTGCAACTGTGCACCACACTTCTATTATTCCTGGCAGTGAAGGGGTTGATCAGGTAGCTTGAAAGATAAATTTTAGCTTTAGTTTAGAGATTGGGGCCTATTTATCAAGCCGTCAACTGTGCTGCATTTGCCGGCACCAATACGTTCGCCTGACAATGCCTAACATCGCTGCCCCGGACCTGAATACGCTCTCCATATTTAACAAAAAAGCTGTTAAAAAGCTGCGCACCAAGTACGGGGCGATGAGCAGCGGACTGTTGTTAACTAACAGTCATCGATCTCGCTGCTCTTCGGGTTTTTCCCAGCTTTATTTGTATACTGTCACTAAGCACCGCCACTATACTAAACTGTTTAACCCCTATCCCGCCGCTCCCGGAGCCCACCGTCACCTAATAAAGTTATTAACCCCTATCCTGCCAATCCCTGTCCCCGCTGCAACTAAATAAAGTTATTAACCCCTATCCTGTAGCTCCTTGAGCCCACCGCCACTCTTATAAAGTTATTAACCCCTATCCCGCCACTCCCCGACCCCGCCACAACTAAATAAAGTTATTAACCCCTAAAACGCTGCTCCCGGAGCCCACCGCAACTCTAATAAACTCCAAATCTAGGCCTTTGAGTTTCTCACGGAAATTATTTACTTACCGCTTGTGTGATCATGGCACAAATGACTGCAAAAGCATCTCTGAGATCCTCTTTGTTCAGAAATAGCAGACATACATGTCTTTACAATTGCTTTTGGTAATTAGGAGGCTGCTAATTGCAACTGTGCACCACACTTCTATTATTCCTGGCAGTGAAGGGGTTGATCAGGTAGCTTGAAAGATAAATTTTAGCTTTAGTTTAGAGATTGGGGCCTATTTATCAAGCCGTCAACTGTGCTGCATTCGCCGGCACCAATACGTTCGCCTGACATTGCCTAACATCGCTGCCCCGGACCTGAATACGCTCTCCATATTTAACAAAAAAGCTGTTAAAAAGCTGCGCACCAAGTACGGGGCGATGAGCAGCGGACTGTTGTTAACTAACAGTCATCGATCTCGCTGCTCTTCAGGTTTTTCCCAGCTTTATTTGTATACTGTCACTAAGCACCGCCACTATACTAAACTGTTTAACCCCTATCCCGCCACTCCCGGAGCCCACCGCCACCTAATAAAGTTATTAACCCCTATCCTGCCGATCCCTGTCCCCGCTGCAACTAAATAAAGTTATTAACCCCTATCCTGTAGCTCCTTGAGCCCACCGCCACTCTTATAAAGTTATTAACCCCTATCCCGCCACTCCCCGACCCCGCCACAACTAAATAAAGTTATTAACCCCTAAAACGCTGCTCCCGGAGCCCACCGCGACTCTAATAAATGTATTAACCCCTATCCCTCCACTCCCAGAGCCCACTGCCACCTACATTATGTTATTAACCCCTAATCTGCTGCCCCCTACACCGCCGCCACCTACATTATGTTATTAAACCCTATCCCGCCGCTCCCGGAGCCCACCGCAACTAAATAAAGTTATTAACACCTAAACCGCCAGCCCCCCACATCGCCATAAACTAAATTAACCTATTAATCCCTAAACCTAACAACCCGCTAACTTTATATTAAATATTAACTCATCTCGGAGTTGGGCTTCCGGTGGGAGGAGCATGGTGTAGGAACGCGCACTCTACAGCTCGAGTAAGAAGAGCAAACTTTTCAAACTACCCCGCAAAGAGTACCCCTATAGCCGTGGAACATTATACCGGCCAGGGAAGGACTGAAGAGAGATTGCACGGAAGCCACACTTGCCACCAGCGGCCGGCTGGCATCGGCCACAAGCAGTAAAAAAAATCTTTCAGTGACCAAGGCAAGCCGGGTGGTGACGCAGTTTTTTGGAGCGCAGGACTACGTCCGGGAACGGACTCGGAGGTACCCGAGAGATACCGCAACATTACGAAGAAAGGAGCAGAGTGTTCCACGGAACCATTGAGAAAGTCTTATAAGGCCGGATTCACCTCCCTACCGGGACCGCTCGAGAGGTGTCACGTTTGGTGCTGGATACAGGGAGGTGCCGGTGAAGTGAGAGGGAGCATCTCTGCGGGGAGCCAGAAAATCTGGGAGGAAAAGCGCAAGTATCTGATAAAATATCTGTCACCACCTGTGTCACTGTATGCTTGTTTGGGAACATTTTTAAAAGTGAACCGTAGACTTTTACTTTGGTATCCTGTGTGTGGTTATAGCTGGTGTGAGTACTTAAGACATTCAGCGGGTTGAAGCAAGAACAGAAATTAAGGCCTTTCTTAAATTCTACACCTAGCAGAAAGGTTAAGGATAAGAAAGGATAAGGTGTATTTCTCAGAAACGCTTGCATAAGTACTGCATAAAGATTAATCCTCTTATATAAATCCGTTACATAGTAAAAAGGGGGAACTTTGGAGATAAAGCTGTGTGAGTTCTATGGAGCTTTTTGGAGTACATCTGAGCAGGTTGCGACAGGAGGCACAAGTCCAATAAAACATGGATGGTTAAACCCGGGTCTTGGGTCTCCAGAGGTAGCTGGTTGATAGACACTAGCCATAAGTCAAGGATTTGATAAAGAAGAATCGAGGCAAATAAAATAAAGGGTTGGAGCAGAGACACACAAGAAATTTCTACGCTCTGTTGTTTTTCTGACTGCAAATCTGTATTGTATTCAGTGGTTCACAGCCACTGGTTAGCTTTATTGGACTATATGGAAGACCCAGCAGTGGGGATATATGTATTAAGCTATTAAAGAAAAGGAAATTTCCCTGCTACTATTTACAAGTGACAGAGAATCTTGAATAGGCTGCCAAAAAAAAAAAGGGTTCTATACCCGTGCATAATTGAGTTTGATATACGGACTTGTCCAGAAGAGGGCAGTTAACGGCTAATATATGGTTTACCTTTATTTTATTTTTCTGCTCTTTATGTGTATATAATCACCTGAAACAATAGAATATAGCTTATGGTACGGGCCTGAGATACAGGTTCTGGGGCTATAAAATTGTATTATTGTTAAGACTGTTAAGATGGAATGTTGGTTTATTGGTCACAACTCAGCAGACTATGTGATAATGTGGTAATATAACAACATTTAAGTAAATCAAAGTGTTCTGCTGTTTCCTGACAGGAATAGATAGTGTACTTAGAGATAGTGGCCTGCTGGTCTGTATAGGTCCTAACAATAGTGTTTTGTTTGCTTCTCGTGTCCCTCCTTCTATTTTTCTTCTTTATTTTTTTTTTTTTCTCTCTCTCAAGTGCATTTACATGAGAATACTCTGAATTTTGCTTGGCGTCATAAGCACATAGATAAAGTCACAATAGGTTTTTCTTGAAAGAATCTACCTCTTTCTTTTTTTTTTTTTCTTTTTTTCACTTGTTCACTTTATTATTAACCCCTTAATGACAACTGACGTACCAGGTACGTCATGCATTAACAAGCAGTTAATGACAATGGACGTACCTGGTACGTCAGTTGTCTAACAGAGTGCTGGAAGTGATCACAATCACTTCCAGCAGCTCTGAGGGTATTGCAGTGATGCCTCGATATGGAGGCATCCTGCAATACCCCTTTACAAGCCTCCGATGCAGAGAGAGCCACTCTGTGGCCCTCTCTGCATCGGTAGTGATGGTGCCGATGGTGCCTTTGCCCAGTGGGAGGAGGGAGCGTGTGAGCGCGCGTGCACGATGCGCGCGCGTGCACGATGCGCACGCACACATGCACGATGCGCGTGCATGGGTGCGCGCGTGCACGTGTATGCGCGTGCACGTGCACACATTACCACACTGACACCAATGAAGGAAGGGGAAAAAAAAAAGTTAAAAAAAAAAGGTTAAATTTTTTTTTTTTTTTTTTTTTTACATATAAAAGGATCTGGGAGGGGGAGGGGGTGGGGGTATTGTGGGGGGGCTGCTACACTACAGAAATAAATTTGTATAAAAAATACAAATAAAAGTTATAAATAAAATTTAAATAGTTTGGCCAGTGGGGCCAAACTGGGTACTGGCAGACAGCTGCCAGTACCCAAGATGGCGGTAATTAGGTAGGGGAGAGGGTTAGAGAGCTGGAGGGGGGGATCAGGGAGGTTGGTGCTAAGGCAGGGGTCCATCACAACTAAAATATTTTATAATTTTTATTTAAAAAAAAACAAAAAAACTCTTATTTAGTACTGGCAGACTTTCTGCCAGTACTTAAGATGGCGGTAACAATTGTGGGGCGGGGGAGGGAAGAGAGCTGTTTGGGAGGGATCAGGGGGTGGGATGTGTCAGGTGGGAGGCTGATCTCTAAAATTAACCCTGCAAGCTCCCTACAAGCTACCTAATTTAACCCCTTCACTGCTGGGCATAATTCACGTGTGGTGCGCAGCAGCATTTAGCGGCCTTCTAATTACCAAAAAGCAACGCCAAAGCCATATAAGTCTGCTATTTCTGAACAAAGGGGATCCCAGAGAAGCTTTTACAACAATTTCTGCCATAATAGCACAAGCTGTTTGTAAATAATTTCAGTGAGAAACCTAAAATTGTGAAAAATGTAACGTTTTTTTTTTTATTTGCTCGCATTTGGCGGTGAAATGGTGGCATAAAATATACCAAAATGGGCCTAGATCAATACTTGGAGTTGTCTACTACACTACACTAAAGCTAAAATTAACCCTACAAGCTCCCTACAAGCTCCCTAATTAACCCCTTCACTCCTGGGCATAAAACATGTGTGGTGCGCAGCGGCATTTAGCGGCCTTCTAATTACCAAAAAGCAACCACAAAGCCATATAAGTCTGTTATTTCTGAACAAAGGGGATCCCAGAGAAGCATTTACAACCATTTGTGCCATAATTGCAGAAGCTGTTTGTAAATAATTTCAGTGGGAAACCTAAAGTTTGTGACAAAATTTGTGAAAAAGTGAACTTTTTTTTTTTTTTTTAATCGCATTTGGCGGTGAAATGGTGGCATGAAATATACCAAAATGGGCCTAGATCAATACTTGGGATGTCTTCTAAAACAAAATATATACATGTCAAGGGATATTCAGGTATTCCTGACAGATATCAGGGTTCCAAAGTAACTAGCGCTCATTTTGAAAAAAAGTGGTTTGGAAATAGCAAAGTGCTACTTGTATTTATTGCCCCATAAATTGCAAAAAAAGCAAAGAACATGTAAACATTGGGTATTTCTAAACTCAGGACAAAATTTAGAAACTATTTAGCATGGGTGTTTTTTGGTGGGTGTAGATGTGTAACAGATTTTGGGGGTCAAAGTTAGAAAAAGTGTGTTTTTTTCCATTTTTTCCTCATATTTTATCATTTTTTTTTTAGTAAATTATAAGATATGATGAAAATAATGGTATCTTTAGAAAGTCCATTTAATGACGAGAAAAACGGTATATAATATGTGTGGGTACAGTAAACGAGTAAGAGGAAAATTACAGCTAAAAGCAAACACTGCAGAAATGTAAAAATAGCCATTGTCATTAAGGGTAAGAAAATTGAAAAATGGTCCGGTCATTAAGGGGTTAATTATTCACTTGTTTTACTTTATAGTTAAGTTTACACGTGTTCATTTTACTTTTAAGGATGTTTTGTTTTTGACAATTTCACAACCTAGGTGTCTAGGTTCAATGTTTCTCTGAGTGACAGAATAATAGGTTTCACTTTAGTTTTTAACTTTCTTTCCTTTAATGGAGAGATTTATCACTTCAGCAAAAGTTAAATCGCCAGCAATGCCACCTAAACAACGTGAGAAAAAATCAAAACTTATTGACATGGAACAGAGTATGGAGGGTCAGGTATTACAAGCGGGTAACTACGATACTCAAAATTTACTACAGCAAATTTCTGAATTAATAGTACCTCAACTTAATGCAATTAAAACCGAGATATCTGGTCTTACTGAAGAGATTAGACATTTATCCAACAGGTTAGGGGAAGCAGAAATGAGAATTTCGGACTTGGAAGATCAGGTGGGCACACATGATAAGTTATATAAAACACAACAGGATATAATCAAAAACATGCAGTTTAAAGTTGAAGAGTTAGAGGATCGCTCACGTAGGAACAACGTGAAAATAATAGGGCTCCCAGATATCCCTCAATACCAAGATCTAATTAAATTTACTGCCAAAGATTTACCAATGTTATTGGGTTTACAAACCTCAGATGTGTCTTTTTTAGTAGAAAGGGCCCACAGATTAGGCTCCCCTAGAGTAGACAGTAATGGCATAATTAAGCCTAGGGCCATTATGGTAAAATACCTTAATTTTCAAGATAAAATTTCAATTATGAGACAGTTCAGACAAAAAAGCCCATTAATGATAGGCCAAGAGAAAATCCTGTTATTTCAGGACTATTCTAACGAAACTTCCATAAAACGCAGAGAAATGTCACCCTTCTGTACGGCGCTAATACAAAAAGGCAAAAGGCATACAGGCCAGACTTATGTACCCCGCTAAAATATGTTTTAAACATAATAATGAAAATATTACATTAAAATCTCCGCAAGAAGCCAAAGAATTTATTAAGTCTCTATAATGGGATATAAAGTGTTGGCTTCTACAACATTAGGTTTTTATTATGTTGTAAATGGTAAAGTGGTATGGCCCAGCTATGTAAAGATTTAGAAGGTCCTATAATAGGAAACTATGTTAGGATGTTTGATTGGTATTGGTTTTGCTTTCCCTTTTTTTTTTTTTTTTTTGTTTTGTTTTGTTTTTATTGTGTTTTAAGACTCAGAAACTGCAATGGTTAATTTAGTATCATGGAACGTGGGGGGGGATAACCTCTCCAGCCAAAAGGTCTATAATTTTTATTAAAGAAAAAAAATCCAGATATAGCTCTCTTGCAAGAGACACACTTGCAAGAGGCAGAAATGGAGAAACTTAAATGTAAATGGGTAGGAGAGGTAATTGCTGCTCCCGGACCTAACCGGAAGAGAGGGGTAGCGGTTTTATTTTCTAAGAAGTTTAAATATAAAATTATAGTACAGGAAAGGGATCCGGGGGGAGATATATTATATTTGGAATTGAACATGGTAACACTTCATTATTTATATGTAATGTATATGGCCCCAATAGATTAGAGCCAGGGTTCTGAGATGATTTGTATGTTAAACTTTTTCCCTATATTAATAAGAATGTGATTATTGCAGGAGATTTTAAAATGACACCAGTTCCTGTGATGGATAGAACAAGAGCTATAGGTAGAAAAGCGGAAGAAAAACTATTTAGAGCCTTTCGACACAAATTAAATCTTCATGACATTTGGCGATCAAAGTTCCCTGATATGAGATGTTTTTCCTGTGTATCTAAGACTCACAAAGCAATGTCCCGCATAGATCTTTTCTTAGTCAATGAGTCCATGTTATCTTTAGATCTAAACCATGCGATAATCGGACCACGCGATAATCAGTCTTGATATAGAAGGTATTAGATCTCGGAAGTTAGGGAGTAATAATTTTTTCTTCCCAAAATATTTGATACAGGATATTGATTTCAATAGATTTTTAGTACAAAAATGGAAACAATACAAAACAGAAAATATAAATTACTACCATAAAATAGAGGTCTTTTGGGAGGCTGCAAAAGCGGTCCTCCGAGGTGAAATAAAAAGTTATGTAAATAAACGGGAAAAGAAA
This sequence comes from Bombina bombina, assembly GCF_027579735.1. Classification (NCBI taxonomy): domain Eukaryota; kingdom Metazoa; phylum Chordata; class Amphibia; order Anura; family Bombinatoridae; genus Bombina; species Bombina bombina. The sequence continues at coordinate 315,376,780 of NC_069501.1, forward strand.
ATGAGAGCCCGGGACTCACAATTAGCAAATCAATTAAGAAATAACTATAAAACATATATTGATAATCCTAATGACGAAACTTGGGCGAGATATAGGAAAGCCAAAGCGGAAAGAGAGGGATTTCTTAAACTCAAAATAGCAAAACAGGATAGGAAGGCGAACACCTTTTTCTCTAGTTATCAGGGAAGGTCAGCTAAGTTCTTAGCTAAATTAAATAAAAGTGGAAATGATGGGAAGAGAAATATCAGCAGTATTAAAATGGGGGATCGTAGAATTACCTCACCAAAGGAGATAAATAAATTAATGTATGACTACTATCGTGAAATCTATTCAGTAGGGCCAGTTAATGAAACGGCTAAAGACCATTTTTGGAAGGAAGTGCCTCTCCCTCAAATACCTGCAGAGGATCTTATAGAATTAAATAAACCTATATCAGAAGAGGAAATTTTAACAGCTATAGATAAGGCTAAATTAATAAAGCTCCAGGCCCGGACCAAGTTCCTGTGGAATTCTACAGAATACTTAAAACTGAAATTGGGGGTACATTGCAAGATCTATTTAATCAATATTTTATTAAACATGAAATAGAATCTAGCCTTTTTTGTGCTTCTACAGTCATCTTATTGCACAAAGAAGATAAGGACCCGGAAAACCTTAATGCTTATAGACCGATATCATTATTAAATAATGACTATAAACTTATCACAGCAATTATGGCAGATAGGTTGAAGAAGTATATAAATAAGTTGATCCACAATGATCAAACAGGATTTATGCCAGGAAGAAGTATAACAAAAAATATACGAAAAGCCTTATTAGTTTTGAGCTACTATTGGAATAAAACTAAAATTAAACATAACGCAAATGAAGTAGATTTGGCACTTTTAACACTGGACGCAGAAAAAGCCTTCGATGCGATTGTATGGGAACATCTATTTACGTCATTATCTCGATTTGGTATTACAGGTAACTTTCTCAATTTTATTAAATTGATCTATAAGGCACCTTGTTCAACATTGTTTGTAAATGGATATTTTTCTCCAAAAATAACATTGATGAAAGGGACTAGACAGGGTTGTCCACTGTCACCCCTGCTTTTTAACCTTTCAATTGAACCCCTAGCGGTTAGACTTAGGCAAGTACTACAAGGAATTAAAATGGGGGATCGCAATGTTGTTTTATCTTTATAAGCAGATGATTTAATACTCTTCTTATCAAGAACAGCACAAAGTATCCCTTCACTGTTGGAAATAATTAATGAATTTGGCTCCTTTTCGGGGTATAAGGTAAACCAGCCAAAATCAGAACTATTGTGGATAAAACGGCCTAAAAAATATAGCTTCCAACACCCTTTTCGAGAGGTCAAACAAATTAAATATTTAGGGCTATATTTAAGTTCAAATCCAGAGTTGTGGTATTCATTAAACCACTCTAAATTTTTTCTTGAATGTTCCACAGTGTTGGAGAAGTGGAGACCATTACCTATTTCGGTCTCCGCTAGAATTATGATGTTGAAAACATTTTTATTTCCACAACTGTTGTATATAATGCAGAATTTCCCTATTTTTATAAAAAACGAGGATATGATGAAATATGATAGAGAATGTAAAGTTTTCATATGGGGTGGAAAGTGGGTGAGACTTGCTAAAAATACGTTGTATCTAGATAAAGATTATGGAGGGTTTGGTCTCCCCAATATTAAAACATATAATCAGGTCGCAATGTTAAAAATAGCAATTGATTGGATTAGATAAAGACCATTGTTCTTTTAGAGATATAGAGGGTAGTATAATAAAACCATTTACCCTAAAAGCTATTTTACATACTCCTATATCTAAAATCCCAGCGATGATATTAAAGAATAAGATTGTTAGTAACATAGTTAAAGTATGGCAGAAATTCTGTGTAGATCTCAAAATAAACTTTAGGTTTTCCAAGTATCTTCCTATGGTGGGACACCCGGAATTTGGGCCAGGATTAAGTTTTGGTATTTTCCATCTATGGAAAAAAAAGGATTAGAATTTTTACAACAACTATCTGATAAAGACACGGGGGCTATTAAATCATTTTCTCAGATACAACTTGAATATGCTATCCCGAGGCAGCACTTCTTCGCTTTTCTACAGGCTAGACAATTTTATAATTACATAACACAAAATCCCCAAGGTGATGGGGGTCTAGGGGCAATAGAAGCTGGATTACAGATATACCGGGCAGGTTTTCATTCAATAGCATTTTGGTACAGGATGGTATTGAAAAAAAAGGGTGAGATGCACCTAGAAATCCTCACTAAAAAATGGGAAAATTACTTCCCTGATTTACTACCCCAAGATATTAAACGGAGTATAGGGACAGTGGGTTTTAGATACACAGCCTGGAAGGAATCTCATAGTTATTTGGTTAACCTTGCATATATTACGCCCATACGTTTAGCCAAATGGGACAAGAATTCTAAAGGGAATTGTTTTCACTGTTATGAGCCCCGGGCAAATATCGTTCATTGCTTATGGAGTTGCCCGAGGATATATCAGTTCTGGAAGAAAATAGAGTTTTGGCTGAATAGGTTCTTGAGTCAAAGGGTGGTTTTTACGCCTATAAGTATATTTTTCTTTATTTTTGACAATAAATATGTAAAAGGGGAGTATGCCTTATTAATATCAGCAATACAAATTGCCAGGAATTTAATTTTCCGGCACTGGAAAGCTAAAAAATACCCGAGTCTAGCGGACTTTGCCCAAAAAATGACTGTTCAATTAATTATAGAACTACTGAACCTAGAGCCAAACAAAGAAACCCAAGCTAGAGATTTTCACATAAAATGGGTAGACATTATTAAATTACAACCATCGGTGATACAAGCAGACATCTTGAAATCTTTGCATAAAGCAGGTTTCATACCTCCGTGAGAGACATAGTATTGGATAGAATTACGTAGCTAGGCCTGATGTGATCAAACAAGGTTGATTGTGGGCTAGCTCTCTACCTCCAGAATGATATATAGTTGCAGTTTTCTGGGTCTTATATAAATAACTTTTTTTTTTTTTTTCTTGTGTTGGTGTTGTTTATCATGGTCTACTACAAAACAAGTTTTTGAAAATTCCCAATTGATGTATTATGAGTAACTGGTCATAAGTTGTATTAATAAGGCAAGACAATATTATATATGGATCATGTTAAGGGTAGCATTGTAAGGATATTTACTACATGTATAATGTGTGCCGGTTATAGTTTCCTATATCTATGCCTCTTCTTTCTTTTTTTTTTTTTTTTTTGATTGTACGATGTGTATCATGAATTGGTTGTCTGCTTAGACGTTTGTTTTATTTATGCTTATGTTTAGTTTCCTTTTTTGAAATGTTTGAGTAATATGAAAAAAAAAACCCCAGCAGTTTGCATACCTATGAAGCTAAGGCAAATTGTTAGTGAGCAGGTACACAGGATGACTGTTTGATTGTTTTCCCAGATGAGATTTGGCCCTGCGTGGCACAATTTTGAAAAGATTTTGTTTTGTTATATCTGTTTTTGCATTTCTGTAAACTGCTGGATATATAAATAAATATATATAAAAAAAATATTAACTCATCCCTATCTTATAATAAATGTAAACGTACCTTTAAAATTACATTAAACTATATTAAATTAATAATTAACCCACCCTAACTTTTATACTAAAATTACAATAAACTATATTAAATTAATAATTAATCTACCCCAACTAGCGGGTTGTTAGGTTTAGGGGTTAATAGTTTAATTTAGTTTATGGCGATGTGGGGGGATGGTAGTTTAGAGGTTAATAGGTTTAGTAAGTGCTAGTGATGTGGGAGTCCTGGGTCAACACATTGCCACAGAATGACTGTTCTATTTCTAAACATTCAATACCCACCCATGTTTTTCCCTACCAGTCTTTATCCAGATACTCCTTTCTGTAATCCTCACATGGGTATAGCAGAAGTATAGTTCATACTGTTTTACTAGCTGTGCTAATTTAAAGGTGTTTAAAATTGTAAAATAGCTGGCATCAGACTCTTGCAATGATGCTGACAATTTAATTTAACTTCTCCATTGTTTTTAGATTTAGAAACAAATTGTTCTCAATTTATGACACTCTTTTGTTCACATAGTACTGAGTTAACAGTGGCTTTTCAATTTCAAACAAAACACAGTAACAACTGTCAGAACAATTTTTAGAAAAATTCCCCATGTTGGCATTGCATATAAAGTCACATGTCTGTGCTATGTTATGAAGGCATAACATTTATCATGTGTTTTTAGGTACACATACACATAAGTATTATTAATTAGAATTAATGTTTAGCTATTAACTAGTATTGCTTTTCAATATATAATTGCTTGTTATGAAGTTTTTATACTTTTATAAAATATTTTATGTTTATCTAATTTAGTTCAGCTATTTAAGGTCCCCAACATAGCTGAATTATTTTAATCATTAGGCTCAATTTAAGAAGCTCCAAATGCGGCTTTGGAGCACCTTTGGCTACTGGCTCACATGAGTGAGCCTGCAGCCAATAGTTAAGCAACAAAGACTGCTGGTTCTTAACCTTTACACCAACTCTGTACTGGCATTTTTCAATACCCCCAAATTTGTCCAAGCAGGGTTATTGACAGCCCTGAATGAGCAGTGGCTGGCATTGCATAAGCAGGGGCTTGTGCAATGATAAATGCAGGCAGCATATTGCTAACCGCTAGCCTCGATGCCAGCAGACAGATGTACACTCTTGACCTCCAGACTTTGATAAATGGACCCCATTATACTACTATTATAAATATTTACAAACCTGTCACTCATATAGGGTTCTGGGAAGTCTCTTAGTCTATAAATATTAATGGGTGTCACCTTGGTTGATGGTCAAATAGAGATACTGATTTTGTTTTCAGATCATATTTACAAAATATACGTATTTGCCTGATATAGCTTAGCAACAAAGATAATCTTCTGAGGTAAACTATTCTGACTGCAGAATCCTAGCTCATTAACTAAAATGTTAATGAATCTGTAATTAGTGTTAGCCAATCATTTATGTGTACCTTACCCTATCAGTAGGGGTGGATTTAAGAGTTTTCCATAAACCCACACTCACCCACAACAAGGCATAAGGGGCAACATAAGAGGTGCTACACAGAGCATGTATGATGAACACAACCTGTTCAGATGAGATGGGAGGCTTAGCTTAAACAGACAAGCTACTGCAATGAAAGAGCTAGATAGAGTGGAACGCTATTTTGCACTTCCGCTCGTGCGTTAATTTCGCTAGATGGAGACTTTTTGCGTGACTCAGTTTATGCTAGTATTACAATTTGAAAGTAAAAAGTTAGCACGAGAGTGAAAACCTGATGTGCACAAAAAGTTGAAGTTTGAATATCACAAAATTGTTAATGTATTCTCCAATAGACTTCAATGGAGTGCAAAAACTGCAACAAAACTAACATCCATACTCACACGCTAACCCGACCACTTTTTTTCAAGAGCACTAAACCCGACATGAAATATGAATATTTCTCATTCCAATGTTCTTGACTTAGAAGAATATGTTCTATTTATTCTTTAATAAATATTTCTTTATATCTGATGATTTTTTGGTAAAATATATATCTTTAACTATATATAATTATTTGAAAAAAAAAATGCTGGTAATCATCACATTATTGTGTGCATTGGAAGTAGCAGTGGTTTTATTAGTTGAAAATAAATGCATTCGCTTGATCGCAATTGATTTTAACACACGTCAGGATAGCGAAACCTCAGAGCTCTGGCAACTATTACACAACATAATAACGTGTAACAAAACACATCAAAAATACATTTTAAAGTACAGTTACAATCATAATAACACTATCTAATAAAATCTATTAAAAACAATTGCAATCAAAATTATAAGGGCTCAAAGATATGAGGTCTCAGGTGTTAGAAAAAAAACATAGAGATACACACATACACATGTATAGATATGTATATGTGTGTGTATATATATATATATATATATATATATATATATATATATATATATATATATATATATATATGTATATTTATTTATATGTGTTTACATATGTATTTATATGTGTATATATGTATTTAGAGATATATATATACACATATAAACTCATAAATGCATATATATATATATATATATATATATATATATGCATTGGAGCCCTTTGCAGTCAAGTAGCTGAAAACATGAAAAATCATATTTATGCAATATTCATATTTAATATTGGTTTAAACTATGTATTTACTGTAAATATGTATCATTTCAATGTTCTTCATATATGGGAATATCTTCTAGGTATTTTAAATAGATATTCCTATATATTATTATTATTATTTTATTATTATACTTTATTTATGACCGGCTACGGCTTGATCTGATGGCACTAGCTATTCTTACCTTTTTTATGTCGATGTGGTGATTTTGTAGCTGATGTCCAATAAATAAGTTTATGCTTTCAAGATGGTTCACTGGATTTCTATTTTTTGATGCCACTTTATTTATGAAGCGCCAACATATTCTGCAGCGCTGTCCATATCAATATATATATATGTATATATAGATATATATCTAATATATAGATACAGTATATATATATATATATATATATAAATATATATACTGTATATATAAATAAATATATATATATATATATATATTGTCTTTAGTGTTAAGTCTTTTGATATTTTGTTAAAAAATACACAAAAATACTCTGCTCTCATGGATAATAAAAAATTACAAACACAACAGAGGTTTATTATAAAAAAAAATCTTAAATATATATGTGGTACCCCTATGAATTAATTTGGGAAAATATATTTGAAGAATTTTCCCATTGATATTTTAAATTTTTTAGTAAACCTGGGTAACTAGGAACAGGGAATTTTATGCCATGCTTTCCTGTTTCACAGGGGTATAAATATGAGGTAAACATTGTACAAATTCCCTTAGTTATTCATCACAATGTGCAAGGCCGACAAATATGGCAGTAATGGGTGGTAAAAGGTTGCTGAGTTTCCCAAAATTAGAACTGGATATAAGAAAATAGCAAAATCATTGAAAATGCCCATTTCCACCATCAGGTCAAAAATTAAAAAGTTCCAGTCAACTGATAATGTTATGAATCAACCTGGAAGAGGACATGTGTCTATATTGTCTTAACACACTGTGAAGAGGATGGTTTGAGTGACCAAAATATCTCCAAGGATCACAGCTGAAAAATTGCATAAGTTAGTTGTGTCTTGGGGTCAGAAAGTCTCCAAAACTACAATCTGATGTCACCTACATCAGCATAAGTTGTTTGGAAGGGTTTTAAGAAAAAAGCCTCTACTTTCAGTTTGCCAGACACTACTGGAACTTCAAATGGGATCGGGTTCTATGGTCAGATGATACCAAAATAGTGATTTTTGGCACTAAACACCAGATGTGGGATTGACGCACACAGAGAGGTAGCCATATGGAAAAGTATCTCATGCCCACGGTTAAATATGCTGGTGGCTCTTTAATGTTTTGGGGCTGTTTTTATCCCAGATGACTTGGACATTTTGTTGGATACATAGCATCATGGACTCTATTAAATATCAACACATAATAAATAAACACTTGACTGCCTCTTCCAGCAAACTTAAAATGGGCCATGGCTGGATCTTCCAGCAGGACAATGATCCAAAACATACATCAAAATCAACACAAAAATGGTTTACTGACCACAAAATCTAGGCCCTGTCATGGTCATCTCATTCCCCTGACTTGAACCCCATAGAAAACCTGTAAGGTAAACTGAAGATGAGACTCTACCAGCATCAATCTCAAATTTGAAGGATCTGGAGAGATTCTGTATGGAGAAAGGGTCTAAGATCCCTTGCCATGCATTCTCCAACCCATCAGGCATTATAGGAGAAGACTCAGAGCTTTTATCTTGGCAAAGGAGGTATCAGAAAGTATTGACAAAAAGGGTACCAATAATTTTGACACATATATTTAACAAAGATATTTTTTTTAAAACCTGTGTTGTGTTTTAACAAAAGATCAAAAGGTTAAATAATAAAGACAAATTTTCATAGCCTTCTTTGCTCATATTTACCAAGGGTGGCTATATTAGTGGAGTGCACTGTACATATACATCTCTAAAGATGTGTGTATGTATATATATATATATATATATATATATATATATATATATATATATATATATATATTTATATATATATATATATATATATGTATATATATATATATATATATATACTGTATATGTGTGTGTGTGTGTGTACATATATATGTATGTATTTACAGACATATATACACATATAAACACATATATATATATATATATATATATATATACACATGAGACATATATATGTGAATGTATGTATTGACAGACATTTATACCTTATTGTTCCTTGTCATGTCATGTAAGATACTGACAACAGCTACCTGCAAAATACAACAACAGAGCAATAGTGTGGCATTTACATAAGTCTACTAGAAGTTGGCTTTGAGAAGAAATTGTATCTTGTCTTCACATCCAATTAACCCATCACATCCAGGCCTAATAGGTAGAAATTGTTTCTTCCTTTTATTTTTTCATTGTAAATCAGGTGTACTTGTGCTAAGAAATGTTTATTTTTTAATTTTTTAGAATGTCACTGTTTATCATGCAATGAGTAATCAATACTTAAAGGGATATAAAACCTATGTTTTTCATGAATTAGATAGAACATACAATTTTAAACAACTTCACAATTTACTTCTATTAGCAAATTGTCTTTGTTTTATTGTTATCCTTTGTTGAAAAAAGCAAGAAGGCAAGTGCAGGAGCATGCACGTGTCTACAGCCCTATATAAAAGCACTTTTCACATTGTTATAAATTAGCCAGAGCACTAGGTGGCAGCACTATTTCCTATCATCTAGTGATCCAGGCATGTGCACACCACCTATTTAGATATCTCTTGAACGAAGAATAAAACGAGAACAATGCAAATTTGATAAAATAAGTACATTTTTAAATTGTATTCTCTATATGACCCATGAAATTACAAAAAAAATGGGTTTCATGTTCCTTTAAGGTCAAGTCGTACGCAAACATGCACTTCTTGTTAGCTTTAAAATCAATAATTACTTTAAAAGTAAACAGCTTTAACTTATAAGGGTGGTAAAGTCAAAATTAAACTTTCATAATTCAGATAGAGTACTGGTTTACAAACCTGTACTCAGGCCTCCCTAACTGGCCACATTCTAATTATATCTGAATCAGAGCACAGATGAAATAACCAGCAGATTAGTAAACATGGTTATTTTATCTGCTATCACACAAATTAATCCTGGAAACCTGGCCTGCTGGGGAGGACAGGTTTGAAAGCCAATGAGACTGAGCATGTTATTGAAGAAAAAAAAAACTTTTTTTTGTTTGCTTCTTTCTTATACTATCTTTTATTAAAGAGCAAATCTAGGTCGGCTCACAAGAGCTCAGGAGTGTGCACGTGTCTTAAGTACTTTACAGCAGCAATGTTTTGCAACATTATTTATAGATTTTTTATACAATGTCGCAAAACACTGCAGCCATAGAGTACTGACATGTTAACACTCCTAATCTCTTGTGAGACTACCTAGTTTTACTCTTCAATAAAATATACCAAGAGAACAAAGCTAATTTGATAGAAGTAAATTGGACAATTGATTAAAATTGCATGCTCTATCTGAATCATGAAGGTTTAGTTGTGACTTTACTGTCCCATTAAACATTTTTTTCCCCATACAAACAATATTTTAATGTGTTTAAGCTGTACCATTGTCATTCTATATTAACTAAAGTTACATTTAAAATCATAACTACCGGTTCTTAATGATAATCAGCATTCACTTAATGCACTAGAGCCATGATTATACAAATGTATTCAAAATTGAATTTGTTAAAAACAAAATAAATAATAAAACAATTAGATTTAGTAACAAAAAAAAGGTAAATTTGTAACATTGATTTAACCATGGCTCTAGTAGAATCTCCAGATTACATAAAAGAAAAAACAAGCCATAAAACAATTACAGTCCCATGGTGTGCATACAGCATTATAAAGCATTTCAAGAAATACTAAAATTATTAAGCTTTACTGCACATAAACAATGTGAAAAGTATCTATAGTCAGCCACCTACTTTGCATAATGAGAAATATGGTGCTTAGTATCCTTAAGATCTCACATTCAAGCACATATAATTTTTTTGCATAGGACTTAGCCCAAATAATTCATTGTATAGTAATTTACATACTAAGGTAAGTTAGTAAAATAGTTTTTCCATAGAAATCATCAACACAAAATGGCTTAGAAACAAATAAGATACAAAGTTGCAAATATTAAGCTTCAATATAAAAATAATCTTGGGATCTGTTATGGAATAATAAAGCCTGTTTCATATTTCCCTTGCTGTTCTTTGGCAATGACCACCCAATAGGGAGTAAGTAGACCCTACTTCAATAAGCACTGGTACCTACATTATTCCTCTACCCAGACAACCAGTTGCTACAGTAGGCCCTAATCACATCCTGCTAAACTGCTATGAAACCTAAATCCCTTGACCTTCCACACTGCTACCAACTCAGATTTTGTTTCCCCCAGATTTAATTTCTATCTCCTGCAGACTTTCCCAAAACTATACATATTTCATTTAGTAGTCAACACATGGAGGGCTATCTATTATTGTGTGGACGGACATGATATGATGTAGCGTATCATGTCCGCCGCACATCAATAAATGCCGACAGCATACGCTGTCAGCATTTATCATTGCACATTTTCACAAGAACTGCTGGTGCAATGCCGCCCCCAGCAGATTTGCGGCCAATCGGCCGCTAGCAGGGGGTGTCAATCAACCCGATGATATTCGATCGGTTGATTTCTGTCCGCGGCCTCAGAGCAGGCGGACAGGTTATGGAGTAGCGTTCTTTAGACCGCTGCTTCATAACTTCTGTTTCCGGCGAGCTTGAAGGCTCGCCAGAAACACGGGGCATCAAGCTCCATACGGAGCTTGATAAATTGACCCCATGGTATTGATCTAGGCCAATTTTGATATATTTCATGTGATCGTTTTTAAGCCAAATGAGATTATATTAAAACAATCATTAACTTTTTCACAAACTTTGGGTTTCTCACTGAAAATACTTATACACAACTACTACAGTAATAATAATTAAAAAAAACAAATGGGTCCAATGAAGCAGGATTTAAAGGGATAGGAAAGTTTTGCTTTGTTCTCTTGGTATCCATTGTTGAAAAAGAATATGCACATATCCTACAGAAGCTGCTGCTAATTGGTGCCTGCACACATTTGTTTCTTGTGATTGGCTGACTAGATGTGTTCATCATATTGCCAGTAAAACAATGCTGTTCTTTCAGCAAAGGATAACAAGAGAACAAAGCAAATTTGATAAAGGAAGTAAAATTGGAAAGTTGTTTAAAATTGTATATTCTATCCAAATCATGAAATACATTTTTGGGGTTTCCTGACCCTTTAACAGTTTAAAATGTAATTTTTATTGTATACATGTTTAAAAGGTATACTGCAACAATGTGCTACAGGGCTCATCAAACTCAAAGCTAACAGAGTAATTTGCATTTCCTGCCCCTAGATAAATGTTTTTGATACATAATGTGACTAAATGTGATCTTAAAGTTCTCAATGTCATTCAGTACTGCTTCAAGTGACTTAACATTCGGCTAGATTACGAGTCTTGCGTTATGAGCTGTGCTGTGCTAAAATGCAGTTTTTTCTCACTGCTCACTTACCTGCAGCGCTGGTATTAGAGGTTTTTATAAACCCAGCGTTAAAAGGCAAGAAGTGAGCGTAGAGCAAAATTGAGCTCCATACCTAACTCAATACCAGCGCTCCTTAAGTTAGCAGTGAGCTGGCTGTACGTTCTCGTGCACGATTTCCCCATAGACATCAATGGGAAGAACCGGCTGAGAAAAAGTCTAACACCTGCAAAAAAGCAGCGTTAAACTCAGTAACGCAGCCTCATTGATTCCTATGGGGAAACAAATTTTATGTTTACACCTAACACCCTAACATGAACCCAGAATCTAAACACCCCTAATCTTACACTTATTAACCCTTAATCTGCCACCCCCGACATCGCCGACACCTGCATTATACTTATTAACCCCTAATCTGCTGCTCCGGACATCGCCACAACCTACATTATACTTATCAACCCCTAATTTTCTGCCCCCAAGATTGCCGACCCCTACATTATATTTATTAACCCCAAATCTCCCTCCCCCAATGTTGCCGCAACCTACCTACATTTATTAACCCCTAATCTGCCGTCCCCAATGTCGCCGCCACTATTTTAAATTTATTAACCCCTAAACCTAAGTCTAACCCTAACCCTAACACCCCCTAACTTAAATATAATTTAAATAAATCTAAATACAAACTACTATCATTACCTAAATAATTCCTATTTAAAACTAAATACTTACCTATAAAATAAACCATAAGCTAGCTACAATATAACTAATAGTTACATTGTATCTAGCTTAGGGTTTATTTTTATTTTACAGGCAAGTTTGTATTTATTTTAACTAGGTAGAATAGTTACTAAATAGTTATTAACTATTTAATAACTACCTAGCTAAAATAAATACAAACTTACCTGTAAAATAAAACCTAACCTAAGTTACAATAACACCTAACACTACACTACAATTAAATAAATCCCCTACATTAAATACAATAAAATAAATTAAATTATATTAGCTAAATTACCAAAAAAAATAAACACTAAATTACAGAAAATAAAAAACAAATTACAAGATCTTTAAACTAATTACACCTAATCTAATAGCCCTATCAAAATAAAAAAGCCCACCCAAAATAAAAAAAACCCTAGCCTAAACTAAACTACCAATAGCTCTTAAAAGGGCCTTTTGCGGGGCATTGCCCCAAAGAAATCAGCTCTTTTACCTGTAAAAAGAAATACAAACAACCCCCAACAGTAAAACCCACCACCCACACAACCAACCCCCCAAATAAAACACTAACTAAAAACCCTAAGCTCCCCATTGCCCTGAAAAGGGCATTTGGATGGGCATTGCCCTTAAAAGGGCATTTAGCTCTATTGCTACAAAAAGCCCTAACCTAAAAAATAAACCCACCAAATACACCCTTATAAAATCCTAACACTAACCCCCAAAGATTCACTTACTGGAAGAAGTCTTCATCCAAGCGGCAAGATGTCCTCAATGAAGCCAGCAGAAGTGGTCCTCCAGACGGCCAGAAGCGGTCCTCCAGACGGGCAGAAGCGGTCCTCCAGACGGCATCTTCTATCTTCATCCTTCTGACGCGGAGCGGCTCCATCTTCAAGACATCCGGCGCGGAGCATTCTCTTCAATTGACGGCTACTTCGGAATGAATGTTTCTTTAAGTGACGTCATCCAAGATGGCATCCCTTAGATTCGGATTGGCTGATAGAATTCTATCAGCCAATCGGAAAAAATGTAGAAAAAATCCTATTGGCTGATGCAATCAGCCAATAGAATGCAAGCTCAATCCTATTGGCTGATTGCATCAGCCAATAGGATTTTTTCTACCTTAATTTCGATTGACTGATAGAATTCTATCAGCCAATCCGAATCTAAGGGATGTTGCGGGCAGCAGATTAGGGGTTAATAATATTTAACTAGTGTTTGTGAGGCGGGAGTGTGGCGGTTTAGGGGTTAATATGTTTATTATAGTGGCGGTGATGTCCGGAGCGGCAGATTTGGGGTTAATAATTTTATTTTAGTCTTTATGATGTGGGAGTGCCTCGGTTTACGGCGTTGTAACATAAAACTCATAACTACTGACTTTAAAATGCGGTTTGAATCTTGACGGGGTAGGATGTACCTCCCACTTTTTGGCCTCCCAGGACAAACTCGTAATACTGGTGCTATGGAAGTCCCATAGAAAAAAGGCTTTATGAAATTTACGTAAGTTGGTTTGCGGTAAGGCCAAAAAAGTGTGCGTTACACCTATATCTGCAAGACTCGTAATACCAGCGGGTGTAAAAAAGTTGCGTTAGGACCTGTTAACGCTGCTTTTTAAGCTTACTGCACAACTCGTAATTTAGCCGATTGTGATTTAACATTATGATTTGTCTATCTCCTTGGTCCTGAATGTGTTAATATGTACTATTTTCATCATGTACAGTTGGGCAAAAAAGTATTTAGTCAGCCACCAACTGTGGGAGCAATAATTAGAAAATGGAAGACATACAAGACCACTGATAATCTCCCTCGATCTGGGGCTCCACGCAAGATCTCACCCCGTGGGGTCAAAATGATCACAAGAACGGTGAGCAAACATCCCAGAACCACACGGGTGGACCTAGTGAATGACCTGCAGAGAGCTGGGACCAACATAACAAAGGCTACCATCAGTAACACACTACGCCGCCAGGGACTCAGATCCTGCAGTGCCAGATGTGTCCCCCTGCTTAAGCCAGTACATGTGGGGCCCGTCTGAAGTATGCTAGAGAGCATTTGGATGATCCAGAAGCAGATTGGGAAAATGTCATATGGTCAGATGAATCCAAAATAGAACTGGTTGGTAGAAACACAACTCATCGTGTTTGGAGGAGAGAGAATGCTGAGTTGCAACCAAAGAACACCATACCTACTGTGAAGCATGGGGGTGGCAACATCATGCTTTGGGGCTTTTTCTCTGCAAAGGGAACAAGACGACTGATCCATGTACATGAAAGAATGAATAGGGCTATGTATTGTGAGATTTTGAGTGCAAACCTCCTTCCATCAGCAAGGGCAATGAAGATGAAATGTGGCTGGGTCTTTCAGCATGACAATGATCCCAAACATACCGCCCAGGCAATGAAGGAGTGGCTTCATAAGAAGCATTTCAAGGTCCTGGATTGGCCTAGCCAGTCTCCAGATCTCAACCCCATAGAAAACCTTTGGAGGGAGTTGAAAGACCGTGTTGCCCAGCGACAGCCCCAAAACATCACTGCTCTAGAGGAGATCTGCATGCAGGAATGGGCCAACATACCAGCAACAGTGTGTAACAACCTTGTAAAGACTTACAGAAAATGTTTGACCTCTGTCATTGCCAACAAAGGATATATAACAAAGTATTGAGATGAACTTTTGATATTGACCAAATACTAATTTTCCACCATAATTTGCAAATACATTTTTTCCAAATCAGACAATGTGATTGTCTGGATTTGTTTCCACATTTCTATTGTCTCTCATAGTTGAGGTATACCTATGATGAAAATCACAGGTCTCTCATCTTCTTAAGTGGTAGAACTTGCACAATTGGTGGCTGACTAAAATATTTTTTAATGTGCATACAATAAAATTTACATTTTATTCTGTTTAATCCTGCTTCATTTGAGCCATTTGTTTTTGAATTGTAAGTATTATAACCTTTTGGAGCTGTGGGATCGGCTCAGCTTTCAACCAAGAGCATTGGATGCCTTGGATCAAGTGATCTCTTACAAACCTTTGATGTATCTGCTAATTTGAACTGTGTCTATACTGGGTGAAGCACTATTGGCCTATTATAGACCTTTGAATTATACATTTCTACCTTGTCAAGAAATTCAAAATGGAGTCTCCTCTGTTGCTTATCAAAATTATTCTGGCAGAGGCATTTCTTCAGTGAATCTCAAAAGATTCCTACTTCCATATTCTCATAGTTAGACCTCACAGGTTGTTCTTGAGATTTTCAGTGGGAAGTTGACATTTTCAGTTTTTTGCACCCCTTTAAAATTTTCAACAGCTACACGTATCTTTGCAAAGGAGTTTCCCTGGTGGCAGGACTTTGGATCAGAGGCAATTTCTTTGTTCACTAGACGATAGTCAAATTTTGGACATCCATTCATACCCTTATATCTCATAATACATATCTCATTATAAGTTTGCTGTTTATAGTCTTTTTCTGTTATGTTTGGTGAGAAGATTTTGTCTACTGTTATGTGTCAATACATTTATATGTCTTTAGCAGTAATTTGTGTTTTTTCTCATTTTTTCCCCCCACCCATATTCTCTTACTACTTTTTAATCATCTCAACAAGTAAGTAATACTAGACAGAGATAATTAGAAATATAAGCAATGTATATATCTTGGCTCTTACCCCAAGGTAATACTTACCAGGTTTCCTCCCTGTTTTACCTGTCCATTTTTTAGCTGTACTTTACTAGGAACAGGAGGGACATATCAATAGGGTTACATTTGTTCAAGTTACAAGAAGGAAATAGCTATTTCCACATTCCCTCTAAAAGGGGGTTCTTCACAAACTAAAAAGTGGACAGGTTGACTAGGGAGGAAGTCTGGTAAGTATTAAATATCCAAGGATATAAGTCAATGTATAGTTTTCCATTAATACATTAACATTAACACAAATAAAACTGTTCTCAAAAAAAAGGTTTTATTTTCAAGTCATTGTGTCTCTTAAAAATACAACAGATTTAGGCCCTGATGATTGAAAGTGCTGTAAGGAGTCAATATATTCTTAAGGGATCTGATGAGATGTCCAGAATGCCTGCGAAATGTTCAAAATTGCCAACATTACTGTTTAAAGGCAGCATCGCAATGGGTGTCAATGTTGGTGAAATAGTCCAAACAGCATTGGCACAGATTTTATCAATATAAAGTAAAGAATCCCTTTTAAACCTATTGCACTGAGCCTAATAAATATACCTATGTACCCCTAAACCAACATAACCAACTAACCATTGCAAACTATAGCCTACCGCAATAAACTTCTAAGTCTTTTAACTGCTATACTACCTTAAACCCCAATCGCATAAACCCCCTAACCTATTAACCCCTAAGCCACCACAACCTCCCAACACATACATCCCCTAGACTATTAACCCATGAAACACCACAACCCCCAACACAAACACCCTCTAGCCTATTTACCCTTAAACTGTCTCAACCTCCCAACACAAAACCCCCTAACCTATTAACCCCTAAAACACCATAACCCCCAATGCATACAACCTCTAACTTATTAACTTCTAAACCACCACAAACCCAATGCATACCCTAAAACACCACAACCCCCCAAATGCAAACACCCCTAACCTATTAACCCCTGAACCGCCACAAACCCTCAATGCAAGCTAGCCCTAAACTACTTAACTACCAAACAGCTAACCACCCAAAACCCCTTTCCTAACACCTTCTAAGTTACACAAAATAAGTAAAACTAATTACTAATTACTACTATTACACAAAATAAAAAAAACACACAATAAAATAACTACCAAAAAGAAAAAAAACAGTTATGACTATCTTTAAACTAAAGTCCCTTTCAACCCTTTAATGACCAGCACTGTACATGGCACTAGTCATTTAGCCCTTATTTTACTTAGTTTACTTTCAACTTGTAATACCAATTTAATCTGTGTGCAAACAAAAATGAAAACTCGATATTGATTGCGTGCAAACGTTTGCACTCCTTTTGTAATCTGACCCATTATGTAGTAATTACATATACATATCTGCATTACTTACATTCATCAACATAGAATTTAATTTGTACCCAACTGCCTACTCATATCTGACTACCTTGTCAATGGCCTTCAGAACCTCCAGCTGTACATATATTCCCTATTATCCCTTTGTATCACAGATTTCTTTAGTATTACACTTAAATAACTAATTCCACTAATTCTGCAGACATTGCCTTTGTTTTTGTCAGCCACAAATGAACTGTTCAGTATTCACTGCTGATTAATCCATATTTAAACTTATTTATTGCAATTCACAATTATGTGACCAGATATTTTTATGATGACAATAGATATAGATATTGAAATAAATAAGTTTTTTTTTTTATTATTTATTTAAATATGGGCTACTGCTATTTTCTTATAGTTTGTGTTCCATTATTTGTAATATAAAGGAGGAGACAGCATTTGTAAAAGAACTGACAACTTTTAACAGTTATGTGCTTTACATTACAAAATGACAACGAAAAAAAGATAGCACAAGGAGTGTTCAGCTACTTAACTTTTAGGAATAATTTATACACTCTATTGTAGCATGATTACTTGAATGTTTAATTATTTTACAATGTGTGAAGAGAACAGATGGTACGGCAAGCCGCAATATTAACAATCATACTTTGTTCAGTGAAAGGTCTGTCCTTCACATTTATAGTATTATAGAAATAACATACAGTCTTCCATTATATGCTTTAACAATGACACCTTTATCACTAAGCCTTGCAGGTTCCTGCTGTAAAGTTTTAATACATTCTTTAATTATTTTCTTTTTACCGTTCAACTTTATTTTACATGTTCAGAGTAAAATACCTGGCTGCTATTTTGTTATAAGTGACTATGACCTTTAAAACATCTACATTATGTCTATTCTCAAGTAACAAATATTTCAACACAACAGAATATTTTCAAGGCTAATTTTTATGTAAGATATAATAAATATATTACATTTATTTACTGTAATCTTGTTTAAGACGTCAATGTGTGATAAAAACTTAAAAATTGGTTTTTAAAGACATTTAAATGTCAAGGGATATTATAATACAATATGCAGCTGTATTTCAGTATTTATATGGTGAAATGAGGTGTAAGCATAGAAAAAAAATATATGAGTAGCTGAAAATCCAAAAGTCTTTATTAGAATTAAAAAAAAAAAAACATTACATGAAGTCCATAAATTAAATTATAGTGATACAAGTATGGCTGACATGTTTTCCATAAAATATATCCCTATTCTTAGACATACAGTTTGAGTTTGTCGTATTGACAATTTTATATAAAGCTTGATCAATAAACTCACTATTATGTGTACATGTTGCTAATGACATAGGACCTTCCTCTTAAAGTGCCCATACTAAAGTGAACAAACATAAGCAAAAACTGTAACACATTCAAATAGACCTAAGGACTACACTAAAATACTTAAAAACATACGTCTAGATTTGGAGTTTTGTCTGTAAAGACCTGCGGTGCTAATGAGCCTTTTTTTTTAAGACAACGTTGGTATTACGAGTTTTCTGAATGGCTGTGTTAGCCTCAGAAAAGTGAGCGCTGAGCAAAATTTAGCTCCACTTTAACCCTCAATACCAGCACTGCTTACGGTAGCGGTAAGCTGGAAAAAAAGTGCTCGTGCACGATATCCCCATAGGATACAATGGGGCTGAGCTGGCTGAAAAAAGACCTAACACCTGCAAAAAAGCAGCGTTCATCTCCTAATGCAGCCCCATTGTTTCCTATGGGGAAACACTTTCTAAGTCTACACCTAAAAACCTAACATGAACCCGAGTCTAAACACCCCTAACATTACACTTATTAACCCCTAATCTTCCGCCCCTAATATCGTCGCCACCTGCATTATACTATTAACCCCTAATCTGCCACTCCGGACACCGCCGCCACCTACATTATAGCTATGAGCCCCTAATCTGCTGTCCCTAACATCGCCGACACCTATATTATATTTATTAACCCCTAATCTGCCCCCCCAATGTCGCCGCCACCTACCTACACTTATTAACCCCTAATCTGCCGACCGGTCATCGCCACCACTATAATAAATGTATTAACCCCTAAACCGCCGCACTCCCGCCTCGCAAACACTATAATAAATTTTATTAACCCCTAATCTGCCCTCCATAACATCGCCGCCACCTACCTACAATTATTAACCCCTAATCTCCTGCCCCCAACGTCGCCGCTACTATAACAAAGTTATTAACCCCTAAACCTAAGTCTAACTCTAACCGTAACACAACCCTAAGTTAAATATAATTTAAATAAAGCTAAATAAAATTACTATCATTTAATAAATTAATCCTTTTTAAAACTAAATACTTACCTATAAAATAAACCCTTATATAGCTACAATATAACTAATAAATACATTGTAGCTATTTTAGGAATTATTTATTTTACAGGCAACTTTGTATTTATTTTAACTAGGTACAATAGCTATTAAATAGTTAATAACTATTTAATAGCTACCTAGTTAAATTAATTACAATTATCTAAACTAAAATAGAATTAAATAATCTAAACTATATTACAAAAACAAACAAACACTAAAATACAAAAAAAAAAATTACAAGAATTTTAATTTAATTACACCTACATTATAGCTATGAGCCCCTAATCTGCTGTCCCTAACATCGCCGACACCTATATTATATTTATTAACCCCTAATCTGCCCCCCCAATGTCGCCGCCACCTACCTACACTTATTAACCCCTAATCTGCCGACCGGTCATCGCCACCACTATAATAAATGTATTAACCCCTAAACCGCCGCACTCCCGCCTCGCAAACACTATAATAAATTTTATTAACCCCTAATCTGCCCTCCATAACATCGCCGCCACCTACCTACAATTATTAACCCCTAATCTCCTGCCCCCAACGTCGCCGCTACTATAACAAAGTTATTAACCCCTAAACCTAAGTCTAACTCTAACCCTAACACAACCCTAAGTTAAATATAATTTAAATAAAGCTAAATAAAATTACTATCATTTAATAAATTAATCCTTTTTAAAACTAAATACTTACCTATAAAATAAACCCTTATATAGCTACAATATAACTAATAAATACATTGTAGCTATTTTAGGAATTATTTATTTTACAGGCAACTTTGTATTTATTTTAACTAGGTACAATAGCTATTAAATAGTTAATAACTATTTAATAGCTACCTAGTTAAATTAATTACAATTATCTAAACTAAAATAGAATTAAATAATCTAAACTATATTACAAAAACAAACAAACACTAAAATACAAAAAAAAAAATTACAAGAATTTTAATTTAATTACACCTAATCTAAGCCCCTTAATAAAATAAAAAAGCCCCCCAAAATAATAAAATTCCCTACCTTATACTAAATTACAAAAGTAATCAGCTCTTTTACCAGCCCTTAAAAGGGTTTTTGTGGGGCATTGCCCCAAATTAATCAGCTCTTTTACCTTAAAAAAAATACAAGACCCCCCCACAACATTACAACCCACCACCCACACACCCCTACTCGAAAACCCACCCGATCCCCCCTCAAAAAAAACTAACAATACCCCATTGAAGATCACCCTACCTTGAGCCATCTTCAGCAAGCCGGGCACCAATGGGATAGAAGAGGACATCCGGACCGGCACAAGTCTTCATCCGATTGGGGCAGAAGAGGTCCTCCATCCAGCAGAAGTCTTCATCCAGGCGGCATCTTCTATCTTCATCCATCCGGCGTGGAGCGGGTCCATCTTCAAGACATTCGACGCAGAGCATCCTCTTCTGACACTGAATGAAGATTCCTTTAAATGATGTCATCCAAGATGGCGTCCCTCGAATTCCGATTGGTTTATAGGATTCTATCAGCCAATCAGAATTAAGGTAGGAAAAATCTGATTGGCTTATAGAATGCGAGGTCAATCCGATTGGCTGATTGGATCAGCCAATCGGATTGAACTTCAATCTGATTGGCTGAGCCAATAGAATTGACCTCACATTCTATTGTCTCATCCAATCAGCCAATCGGATTGAACTTCAATCTGATTGGCTGATAGCATCAACCAATCGGATTTTTCCTACCTTAATTCCGATTGGCTGATAGAATCCTATCAGCCAATCGGAATTCAAGGGACGCCATCTTGGATGACGTCATTTAAAGGAACCTTCATTCAGTGTTTGCCGTCGTCAGAAGAGGATGCTCTGTGTCGGATGTCTTGAAGATGGACCTGCTCCGCACCGGATGGATAAAGATAGAAGATGCCGCCTGGATGAAGACTTCTGCTGGATGGAGGACCTCTTCTGCCCCGATCGGATGAAGACTTGTGCCGGTCCGGATATCCTCTTCTGTCCCATTGGTGCCCAGCTGGCTGAAGACGGCTCACGGTAGGGTGATCTTCAATGGGGTAGTGTTAGGTTTTTTAAGGGGGGATCGGGTGGGTTTTAGAGTAGCGGTGTGTGGGTGGTGGGTTGCAATGTTGGGGGGGAGTCTTGTATTATTTTTTTTACAGGTAAAAGAGCTGATTACTTTGGGGCAATGCCCAGCAAAAAGCCCTTTTAAGGGCTGGTAAAAGAGCTGATTACTTTTGTAATTTAGTATAGGGTAGGGAATTTTATTATTTTGGGGGCTTTTTATTTTATTAGGGGGTTTAGATTAGGTGTAATTAAATTAAAATTCTTGTAATAATTTTTTATTTTTTGTAATTTAGTGTTTGTTTTTGTAATATAGTTTAGTTTATTTAATTGTATTTTAGTTTAGATAATTGTAGGCAATTTATTTAATTAATTTATTGATAGTGTAGTGTTAGGTATATTTTTAACTTAGGTTAGGATTTATTTTACAGGTAATTTTGTAATTATTTTAACTAGGTAGCTATTAAATAGTTATTAACTATTTAATAGCTATTGTACCTAGTTAAAATAAATACAAAGTTGCCTGTAAAATAAATATAAATCCTAAAATAGCTACAATGTAATTATTAGTTATATTGTAGCTATATTAGGGTTTATTTTATAGGTAAGTATTTCGTTTTAAATAAGATTAATTTATTTAATGATAGTAATTTTATTTTGTTTTATTTAAATTATATTTAAGTTAGGGGGGTGCTAGGGTTAGGGTTAGACTTAGGTTTAGGGGTTAATAACTTTCTTATAGTAGCGGCGACATTGGGTAAGGCAGATTAGGGGTTAATAATTGTAGGTAGGTGGCGGCGACGTTAAGGGGGACAGATTAGGGATTAATAAATATAATATAGGTGTTGGCTATGTTAGGGGCAGCAGATTAGGGGTTCATAGGTATAATGTAGGTAGCGGCGTTGTCCGGTCGGCAGATTAGGGGTTAAATAATTTTATTATAGGGTTTGCGATGTGGGGGGGGCCTCGGTTTAGGGGTTCATATTGGTAGTTTATGGGTGTTAGTGTACTTTGTAGCACTTTAGTTAAGAGTTTTATATTCCGGCGTTAGCCCATAAAACTCTTAACTACTGACTTTTTTATGCGGTAGGAGTCTTGGAGGTAGAGGCTGTACCGCTCACTTCTTCCAAGACTCGTAATACCGGCATTAGGCAAATCCCATTAAAAAGATAGGATACGCAATTGACATAAGGGGATTTGCGGTAGCCAAAAGTCGCGGAAGAAAAGTGAGCGGTACACCTGTACCTACCAAACTCATAATACCAGCGGGTGTTAAAAAGCAGTGTTAGGACCCCTTAGCGCTGCTTTTTAAGGCTAACGCAGAACTCTAAATCTAGGTGATTGTTAGGCTATTAGAAATATAACCATAGATTTTTTTTTTTTTTAAATAAGTGCAAATGGAGACCTGCACTCTAGGGATTAATAAAATTGAGCATCAATAAAAGTATGCCAGGGTACACTATCTCCAGGCTCACCTAAGTAATCCCAAACACATGTAAATATGCAAAATAATGGAATGTCAATCCACTTGGTTTTTGCTGGATGTGAAAACTTTATTCACTTACATAAGAGCAACATTTTGTGGCTGCCTGACACTTTTTCAAACTAGCAATAGCGAACACAATAAACATATTTTGATCCCAACCAATCGGACCAATCTCCGATCACATAGGGAAGGAACTCATCATAACATTATTTTACAAAAAACTTCTTATCTCCCACCATTATTGACTCAGGAAAATGTACCAATGTTAAAAACAACCTGAGGAGGTTAATCGTGCAAAAATACAAAACTTTTTCTATATATACAAACAAACTCAATGCATACATACAAAAAAGGCATCAAAAAGGTAAGAAAAAAGAGGTACATGATTTTTCATATATTTTTGTTAAGAGTAATTTTGTATAAGTGCCTAAACCTAGAATTTGTTGGGTTTTTTTGTAAAATATTGTCACTCTTTTAAGAAAACCCTTGCCCCTTTATGAAAATCATATATTTCTTTTTTGTTAACTTTTTTTGTTGCCTTTTTTTGTATATACGTTAGTGTTAAGAGTAAGTTTGTATACATATAATGTTTTGTGTTTTGCACATGATTAACCTCCTCAGGTGGTTTTTAACATTGTTACCTTTCATTGAATATATAATGGTGGGAGATAAAGAGTTGATTTGTTTGTAAAATGATGTAATGATGAGTTCCTTCCCCTATGTGATTGGAGATTGTTCCAGTTTTTATTGCTTGGGGTTTAAATATGTTTATTGTATTCACTATTGTAACATTGAAGAAGAGGCAGGCAGCCCCAAAACATTGCCCTTATATACGTGAATAAAGTTTCACGTCCAGCAAAAACCAAATGGAGTTCCATCACATTATATATCTTATTTACATATGCTTAGATTTAGAGTTCTGCGTTAGCCTTAAAAAGCAGCGTTAAGGGGTCCTAACGCTGCTTTTTAACGCCTGCTGGTATTTAGAGTCAGGCAGGAAAGGGTCTACCGCTCATTTTCTTTCCGCGACTTGAGGCTACCACAGATCCCCTTACATCAATTGTGTATCCTATCTTTTCTAAGGGATTTGCCTAACACTGGTATTACGAGTCTTGGAAGAAGTGAGCGGTAGAGCCTCTACCGACAAGACTCCAACCGCAAAAAAAAGTCAGTAGTTAAGAGTTTTATGGGCTAACGCGGGAACATAAAGTTCTTAACTACTGTGCTATGAAGTACACTAACACCCATAAACTACCTATGAACCCCTAAACCGAGTCCCCCCACATCTCAAACCCTATAACAATTTTTTTTAACCCCTAATCTTCCTACCGGACATCGCCGCCACCTACATTATAGCTATGAACCCCTAATCTGCTGCCCCCAACATCGCCGACACCTATATTATATTTATTACACCCTAACCTGCACCCCCAACGTCGCCGCCACCTAACTACACTTATTAACCCCTAATCTGCCGACCGGACCTCGCCGCCACTATAATAAATGTATCAACCCCTAAACCATCGCACTCCCGCCTTGCAAACACTATAATAAATTGTATTAACCCCTAATCTGCCCCTCCCTAACATCGCCGCCACCTACCTACAATTATTGACCCCTAATCTCCCACCCCCAATGTCGCCGCTACTATAATAAAGTTATTAACCCCTAAACCTAAGTCTAACCCTAACCCTAACACCACCCTAACTTAAATATAATTTAAATTAAACTAAATAAATTTACTATCATTAAATAAATTATTCCTATTTAAAACTAAATACTTACCTATAAAATAAACCCTAATATAGCTACAATATAACTAATAGTTACATTGTACCTATTTTAGGATTTATATTTATTTTACAGGCAACTTTGTATTTATTTTAACTAGGTACAATAGCTATTAAATAGTTAATAACTATTTAATAGCTACCTAGTTAAAATAATTACAAAATTACCTGTAAAATAAATCCTAACCTAAGTTACAAATACACCTAACACTACACTATCAATAAATTAATTAAATAAATTACCTACAATTATCTAAACTCAAATACAATTAAATAAACTAAACTATAATACAAAAAAACAAACACTAAATACAGAAAATAAAAAAAATTATAAGAAGTTTAAACTAATTACACCTAATCTAAGCCCCTAATAGAATAAAAAGCCCCCCAAAATAATAAAATGCCCTACCCTATCCTAAATTACAAAGTAATCAGCTCTTTTACCAGCCCTTAAAAGGGCTTTTTGTGGGGCATTGCCCCAAAGTAATCAGTTTTTTTACCTGTAAATAAAAATACAATACCCCCCCAACATTACAAACCACCACCCATATACCCCTACTCTAAAACCCACCCAAACCCCCCTTAAAAAAAACCTAACACTAACCCCCTCAAGATCTCCCTACCTTGAGTCGTCTTCACTCAGCCAAGCCAAATTCTTCATCCAAGCAGGGCAGAAGAGGTCCTCCATCCAATTGAAGTCTTCATCCAAGCGGGGCAGAAGAGGTCTTCCATCCGATTGAAGTCTTCATCCAAGCGGAATCTTCTATCTTCATCCATCGAGAGCGGAGCGGCAGCATCCTGAAGACCTCCGGCGCGGAGCATCCTTCCAGCACGACGAACTAACCGGCGCGGAGCATCCTTCCAGCCAGACGAACTAACAACAAATGACGGTTCCTTTAAATGACGTCATCCAAGATGGTGTCCCTTAAATTCCGATTGGCTGATAGGATTCTATCAGGAAATTGGAATTATGGTAGGAAAAATCCGATTAAGGTAGGAAAAATCTGATGTTAGGGGCAGCAGATTAGGGGTTCATAGTTATAATGTAGGTTGCGGCGGTGTCCGGAGTGGCAGATTAGGGGTTAATAGCATAATGCAGGTGTCAGCGATAGCGAGGGTGGAAGATTAGGGGTTAATAATTGTAAGGTTAGGGGTGTTTAGACTCGGGGTTCATGTTAGGGTGTTAGGTGTAGACTTAGAAAGTATTTCCCCATAGGAAACAATGGGGCTGCGTTAGGAGCTGAACGCTGCTTTTTTGCAGGTGTTAGATTTTTTTTCCAGCCAGCTCAGCCCCATTGTATTCTATGGGGATATCATGCATGAGCACATTTTTCCAGCTTACCGCTACCGTAAGCAATGCTGGTATTGATGGTTGAAGTGGAGCTAAATTATGCTCAAGGCTCCCTTTTCTGAGGCTAACGCAGCCATTTAGACAACTCGTAATACCAGCGTTGGCTTAAGGGTGCGCTGGAAAAAAAAGGAGTGTTAGCACCGCGGGTCTTTACCGACAAAACTCTAAATCTAGGAGATAGATATTAAAAAAATCTATAGATATTAAATGAGTTTTAATTAAAGCTGCCGACATTTAAAAGGACATTTTTGTTGTCATAAAAATGTATACCGTTGTGTAGAATGATCCTATTTCAAACCCACTAAAGACTGTTCTCTAATCAGTTGATTTTTGGCTTCCTTTTCTATGAAATTCTAGTCCATTAAATTAGTTAAATGAAAATATTTTTTTGTAGAATTCTATTGGGTAAATACATGATACATTATTATATAGGTTTTGCTAAGGCTCGTTATGGGAAAGTAGATGAGACCAAAATGTACACGGCAAATTTGATTCCTGATTTTTAGATGAGACCAAAATGTACACAGTAAAAATGATTCCTGATTTATCGACTGATGAGGATGACTGGTCTATGGTCTTGAATGCAAATAAATCTATTTAGCAATCTCAATCATTTTTGATAATTTTTAAATTAATATTTTTCAAAATCCAAACACTACAAATCAGCAGAGTCTCAACTATATTAGAACACCTTGTTTGCTGCAGTTGTTTTTTCAATGGTCAAAATGGATCCACAACTGGAGGAGCCAGTATGGAATTGGGCCTGAAGATGACAGGGATTACTACTGTCAATGTATTAGAAAACTATTCATTGTCTGAATCCAGCAGTAAAGATAATATAGCAAACATTATGGGCTAGATAATGTGTGGAGCGCTATTTAGCATTCCCGCTTGAGCAATAACATTGCTAGACGAAGACTTTTTGAGAATCGGGTTGTGCTTGTATTATGAGCTGAAAGTAAAAAGTTAGTGTGCAAGTAAAAACCCAACACATGCAAAAAGTTGAACTTAGAAAATTGTGACTGCATTAACGTATTCTCCCATAAACATCAACGGAGCATGAAAACTGAAAAAATAAAAACACTCATACTCACACGCTAACACGACCGCTCATATTAAAGAGCACTAAACCTTACTTGAAATATTAATATTTCACATTCCAATGTTCCTCACCGAGCAGAATGTGTTCTATTTATTCTTAAATAAATATTTCTATATACACATGATGAAATATATATGTATATGATTATAGTAGTAAAGAATGGGGATGCACTCGCCAGGATTTCCAAAGTTACCCCCCTTCGTCAGACAATACAAAATATTATTTTATAAATTGTTATTTTGTTATTTTGTATTATCTGATGAAGGGGGTAACACCCCGAAACGTTACATTAAAGGTAACTTTGGAAATCCTGACGAGGGCATCCCCATTCTTTACTACTATCAATACCATGGAAGCACCCTGGGTGAATGAAATGTTAACTGTGAGTGCTGGCCTGCCTGCTGTCTGTATATGATTATATATAGAAAAACATAAAAAAAGAAAAAAGCACAACTGGGCTCAAGTGAAAGGGTTATTTTAATTGACACAAAATAAAGCACCTTTAAAAACAGTAGGTATTGAGCATACCAGATAAAAGAAACAAGTGTGCATATCAGACAAAACTGTCTTAAAAGCAAAACAGGTTACCGCTTCCAGGCGTCTTGATACACTGTGAAGTAACAGATTCAATGTAGGCTGTCTATTCTAGACAGCGTAGAGCATGTCAGCTGCTCACTTTTGAAGATTTTGAAGATTTAAGGCTCCGGTGTTTGTAAAAAGTCCTTAGCTATGCTGTTGTTGCATGTAGTAGGTAACACCTGTAGCACACACCCGTAGGTGATTAGTGGATTTCCTCGACGGCCGTTTCGCTCCCCAGCGTGGGAAATTTGTCAAGAGGTTGCTTTCTCATTGGATCAATCTAACCTCCTTAAATATCCCTTGATTGGTTTTCCAAAGTTACATGTTAACCAATCTCTTGCTCAGATTCTGTGTGTAAGAATGTATACAGATATAGCACTTATTGCTTATTGTATATTGTTTTAAAATACATAAAAAAAACGCACACATGTATTACTAAAACATTAGGAATATACATATACAAATAAACTTAATGGAGTATACTGGCATAAAAAGAAAACCTATGTGTACAAAGATCATCATAAATATTTATAAAGACATCGACAAAATTAGTGCAATATAGGACAAAGCCATATTACATATATAATAGTAATAATATCTTATGATATTATTGAATATCCTACAAGCTTAAAGGGACACTGAACCCAATTTTTTTCTATCATGATTCAGATAGAGCATGCAATTTTAAGAAACTTTCTAATTTACTCCATTATCAAATTATTTTCATTCTCTTGGTATCTTTATTTGAAATGCAAGAATGTAATTTTAGATGCCGGCCCATTTTTGGTGAGCACACTGTGTTGTTCTTGTTGATTGGTGGGTAAATTCACCTACCAATAAACAAGTGCTTTCCATGGTTCTGAACCAAAAAAATAGCTTAGATGCCTTCTTTTTCAAATAAAGAAAGCAAGAGAAAGAAGAAAAATTTATAATAGGAGTAAATTAGAAAGTTGTTTAAAATGACATGCTCTATCTGAATCATGAAAGAAAACAATTTGGGTTCAGTGTCCCTTTAACAAATACATATAGTCACATAATGTAAATTGTGGAACCAAAGACACTAGAAAAGTGTTCTCCCTTTGATGTATAAATGAAAAAATATTTTTTGATCAATTTATATACAGTTGCTGAACCTAGCTTCCTATAGTCTAATAAGGCTAATGTGGAATATTAGAACGCATATATATATATATATATATATATATATACTGTACATATATATGCTAACTCTATAATATTGCGTATAAATTAATGTGAAGACATATATAAATACCTTATTTCATAGAGATTGATTAGAATTTAAATTCCTTATCTAGGTCATAAAATTTTAAATTAAAAAAGCCTGGATGTCAATATCTATATTTAAACCTTCTGGATGTAGGCTTTTGAGAGTATATATCCAGAAGGTTTTTCTTTTTCTAAGTTTTAATAGTCTATTGTGATCTAATTTGTTTGGAGAAATCCATTCTTTTACTTTAACAGTAAGACCTATAGGATTGATATTATGTACTACTCTAAAATACTCAGATACACTATGATTTTCAAATGAATTCTCTATGGCCTAGATTACAAGTTGTGCATTAGGGTTAAAAAGCAGCATTAAGAGGTCCTAACGCTACTTTTTAATGCCCGCTGGTATTACAAGTCTTGCAGGTAAAGGTGTACCACTCACTTTTTTGCCAAGACTCAGAAATACCGCAAATCCACTTACGTCAATTGTGTATCCTATATTTTCAATGGGACTTGTATAGCACCGGTATTACGAGTCTAACCAAAAGTGAGCGGTACACCCTCTCCTGTCAAGCCTGGTACCGCATTTAAAAGTCAGTAGTTAAGAGTTTTACACTACAACGCTGTAGCATAAAACTCTTAACTAAAGTGCTAAAAAGTACACTAACACCCACAAACTACCTACTAACCCCTAAACTAAGGCCCCCCACATCGCAAACACTAAAATAAATATTTTAACCCCTAATTTGCCGCCCCCAACGTCGCCGCCACTATTTTAAATATATTAATCCCTAAACCTAAGTCTAACTCTAACCCTAACCCCCCTAACTTAAATATAATTACAATAAATCAAATTAAAATTACTACAATTAACTAAATAATTCCTATTTAAAACTAAATACTTACCTATAAAATAAACCCTAAACTAGCTACAATATAACTAATAGTTACATTGTATCTAGCTTAGGGTTTATTTTTATTTTATAGGCTAGTTTGTATTTATTTTAACTAGGTAGAATAGCTATTAAATAGTTATTAACTATTTAATAACTACCTAGTTAAAATAAAGACAAATTTACCTGTGAAATAAAACCTAACCTAAGTTATACTAACACCTAACACTACACTATAATTAAATAAAATAACTAAATTAAATACAATTAATTACAATTAAATAAAATTATCTAAAGTACGAAAAAAACAAACACTAGATTACAGAAAATAATAAAGAAATTACAAGATTTTTAAACTAATTACACCTACTCTAATCCCCCTAACAAAATAAAAAAGCCCCCCAAAATAAAAAAACACAACCCTACACTAAATTATAAATAGCCCTTAAAAGGGCCTTTTGCGGGGCATTGCCCCAAAGTAATCAGCTCTTTTACCTGTAAAAAAAAAGTACAAATACCCCCCCAACATTAAACCCACCACCCACACAACCAACCCTACTCTAAAACCCACCCAATCCCCCCTTAAAAAAAACTAACACTAACCCCCTGAAGATCACCTTACTGGGAGACATCTTCACCCAACCGGGTCGAAATCCTCAACGAAGCCGGGAGAAGTCTTCATCCAACTGGGCAGAAGTGGTCCTCCAGACGGGCAGAAGTCTTCATCCAGACGGCATCTTCTATCTTCATCCTTCCGGCACGGAGCGGGTCCATCTTCAAGACATCCGATGCGGAGCATCCTCTTCTTTCCACGGCCGACCACTGAATGAAAGTTCCTTTAAATGACGTCATCCAAGATGGCGTCCCTTCAATTCCGATTGACTGATAGAATTCCATCAGCCAATCGGAATTAAGGTAGAATAAATCCTATTGGCTGATGCAATCAGCCAATAGGATTGAAGTTCAATCCTATTGGCGGATCCAATCAGCCAATAGGATTAAGCTGGCATTCTATTGGCTGTTCCAATTAGCCAATAGAATGCCAATTCAATCCTATTGGCTGATTGCATCAGCCAATAGGACTTTTTCTACCTTAATTCCGATTGGCTGATAGAATTCTATCAGCCAATCAGAATTAAAGGGACGCCATCTTGGATGACATCATTTAAAGGAACCTTCATTCAGTCGTCGGCCGTGGAAAGAAGAGGATGCTCCGAGTCGGATGTCTTGAAGATGGACCCGCTCCGTGCCGGATGGATGAAGATAGAAGATGCCGTCTGGATGAAGACTTCTGCACATCTGGAGGACCACTTCTGCCCAGTTGGGTGAAGACGTCTCCCGGTAAGGTGATCAAGGGGTTAGTGTTGGGTGGGTTTTAGAGTAGGGTTGGTTGTGTGGGTGGTGGGTTTTAATGTTGGGGGGGGAATTGTAATTTTTTTTCAGGTAAAAGAGCTGATTACTTTTGGGGCAATGCCCTGCAAAAGGCCCTTTTAAGGGCTATTTGTAAATTAGTGTAGGGTAGGGCTTTTTTATTTTGGGGGCTTTTTAATTTTGTTAGGGGGATTAGATTAGGTGTAATTAGTTTAAAAATCTTGTAATTTGTTTATTATTTTCTGTAATTTTAGCGGGGTTTTTTTGTACTTTCATTTTATTTAATTGTAATTAATTGTATTTAATTTAGGTAATTAATTTAATTATAGTGTAGTGTTAGGTGTAATTGTAACTTAGGTTAGGTTTTATTTTACAGTTACTTTTGTATGTATTTTAGCTAGGTAGTTATTAAATAGTTAATAACTATTGTACCTAGCTAAAATAAATACAAATTTGCCTGTAAAATAAAAATAAAACCTAAGATAGCTACAATATAACTATTATTATATTGTAGCTAGCTTAGGGTTTATTTTATAGGTAAGTATTTAGTTTTAAATAGGAATTATTTAGTTAATTGTAGTAATTTTATTTAGATTTATTTAAATTATATTTAAGTTAGGGGGGGTTAGGGTTAGGGTTAGACTTAGGTTTAGGGTTTAATAACTTTATTATAGTGGTGGCGACGTTATGGGCGGCAGATTAGGGGTTAATTAATATAGTTAGGTTGCGGCGACATTGGGGCGGCAGATTCGGGGTTAATAAATATAATGTAGGGTTCGGCGATGTTGGGGGCAGTAGATTAGGGGTTCATAACTATAATGTAGGTGGCGGTGGTGTCCGGAGCAGCAGATTAGGGGTTAATAATATAATGCAGGTGTCGGCGATGTCGGGGGCGGCAGATTAGGGGTTAATAAGTGTAAGATTAGGGGTGTTTTAGACTCGGGGTTCATGTTAGGGTGTTAGGTGTAGACATAACTTTTATTTCCCCTTAGGAATCAATGGGGCTGCGTTAGGAGCTTTACGCTGCTTTTTTGCAGGTGTTAGTTTTTTTTCAGTCGGCTCTCCCCCATTGATTCCTATGGGGAAATCGTGCATGAGCACGTTTAGCCAGCTCACCGCTAACGTAAGCAGCGCTGGTATTGAGGTGAGATGTGGAGCAAAATTTTGTTCTTCGCTCACTTTTTTGTGGTTAACACCGGGTTTGTAAAAACCCGTAATACCAGTGCTGTCTGTAAGTGAGCGGTGAGCATAAACTGCTCGTTAGCACTGCACAGCTTCTAACGCAAAACTCGTAATCTAGGCGTATGTTTCTAATGTGTTCAGATATCCTATATTTCAGTTTGCGTTTGCTTCTCCCAATGTAAATTTTCCCACATTTGCACGTGAGTTGGTATACCACGTATATACTATCACAAGTGCAGGTATTATTACATTTATAGTGTTATTATTATTATTATTATTATTATTATTATTCTTTATTTATAAAGTGCCAACAGATTACACAGCGCTGTCCATGGGTACAAAGATAAAAGTACAGTACAATACAATATAGAAGACACCAAAGTTTAACAAAACAAATACAGGGGGAATTGAGGGCCCTGTTCCCGTGGGAACTTACAATCTAGATGGTAGGAGGGTGAGAAACAGGAGGTGGGGACTGCAAAGGTGAGAATGATGTTAGTGTGGAGTTAGATGGGGCAGCAGTTAGGCAGGTAGAATTCATTTTTTACTGATTTAGAGATAGGCTTCCATGAACAGAAAGGTCTTTAGGGAGCATTTAAAGGAGGAAAGGTTAGGGGAAAGTCTAACAGCTCTGGGAAGTGCATTCCAGATGGTTGGTGCTGCACGAGAGAAGTCCTGTAGCCTGGCATGGGAGGAGGTGATGGTAGAAGATGCAAGGAGCAGTTCATTGTTGGATCTTAGGGGGCGGGCTGGAGTATATTTCTTGATGAGTGAGGACAGGTAGGGGGGGGGGGCTACGTTGGTAAGGGCTTTGTAGGTCAGGATGAGAATTTTGAATTTAATTCTGCTGTGGATGGGTAGCCAGTGAAGGGACTCGCAGAGAGGTGCAGCAGATACAGAGCGTCGGGAGAGGTGGATTAGCCTAGCAGAGGCATTTAGGATGGATTGAAGAGGGGAGAGGCGGGAGAGAGGGAGGCCAGTTAGTAGGTTATTACAGTAGTCAAGTCGGGAGATTACCAGGGAGTGGATTAGCTGTTTAGTAGTTTCAGCACTCAGAAATGGACGGATTTTGGAGATATTGCGTAGATGGTTGCGACAGGAGGAAGAGAGCAATTGGATGTGGGGAATGAAGGACAGATTGGAGTCAAGTGTAACTCCTAGGACACAGACTTAGGGTGATGGGGAGATAGTGGTATCACCAACAGTGATTGAAAAGTTAGGAACTGGGGTAGAATTAGAGGGGGGGATTAGAAGGAGCTCAGTCTTGGACATATTGATTTTTAGGTGGTGAGAGGCCATCCAAGAAGAAATGCCAGATAAGCAGACACTGATGTGAGCAAGGACAGAAGGAGAGAGTGAAGGGGCGGATAGGTAGATCTGGGTATCATCAGCATAGAGGTGGTAGTTGAAGCCATAGCTACTGATAAGTTTTCCCAGTGAGGATGTATAAATAGAGAAGAGTAGGGGACCCAAAACAGAGCCTTGAGGTACTCCAACAGACAGAGGCAATGGAGAGGAGTCGCCACCAGCAAAGGAGACAGAAAAGGACCTATTAGAGAGATGAGTGGATCCAGGAAATGGCAGTGTCAGAGAGCCCAAAGGAGCTGAAAGTCCGTAGGAGAAGGGGATGGTCAACTGTGTCAAAGGCAGCAGATGGATCAAGAAAGATAAGTATTGAGTAGTGGCCATTTTTTTTAGCAGAAAGAAGATCATTAGTAACTTTGGTGAGGGCAGTCTCAGTTGAGTGTTGGGAACGGAAGCCAGATTGTAAGGGGTCAAGCAGTGAGTTGGAGGACAAGAAGTGGGTTAAGCGATCGAAGACTAGTTTTTCCAGGACTTTTGAAGCTAGCGGAAGCAGTGATATGGGGCAGTAGTTTGCAGGAGAATTGGGGTCGAGGGAGGGTTTTTTGAGGATGGGGGTGACCTTTGCATGTTTGAAGGAAGATGGGAATGAACCGGTAGTAAGGGATAGGTTAAATATGTGAGTAAGAGCTGGAGTGAGGGTAGAAGACAGAGACGGTATTAGATGTGAAGGGATAGGGTCAAGTGGGCAGGTAGTGAGGTGTGAGGAAGACAATAGGGAACTCACTTCATTCTCAGAGGTAGGGGGGAAGATGCTGAGAGTGGTGGAGGGGGTTGCCGGGGGCAGAGATGGAAGGTTGCAGACTTGTGTTGGGATATTACTTTAGATGGTAATTGTTTTGTTGAAAAAGCAGTCTGCCAGGTCTTGAGCACTAAAGGCAGATGAAGGGGGTGGTGAAGGTGGGTAAAGGAGAGAGTTGAAAATGGAGAAGAGACGTTTAGGGTTTGTGGAGTGAGTAGATATAAGAGAAGAGAAGTAGGTTTGCTTGGCTACGTGAAGGGCAGAGGAGTAATAATAAAGAATGAACTTATAGTGAAGGAAATCTGATTCAGAGCGGGATTTCCTCCAGGCACATTCAGCAATATGAGAGCATTTTTGCAGGTAGCGTGTTTGGTTAGAGTACCAGGGTTGGAGCTGACGACGTGGGGTTTTGCGTATTTGGGGAGGAGCGAAAGTGTCCAGTGCCGAGGAGAGAGTATTGTTGTGATTTATTATGATTGTAAAATATTTCCTCACTGTTGACGTAAGGACAGGTGCTGCAATACTTTTTTCTGCACCTAATTAACCCTTTTTTAGCTGTTAGCTCCATATTTTTACTATTACTTTTAGAAGACTGTTCTCTTAGTTTACTGGGAGTTAGTATGTTTTTTAAGTTGTTATTCCTTTTATATACAATTTGAGGTTTCATGTCTATATGTGTTCCTAGAATAGGATCTTTTAAAAGGATACCCCAGTATTTTGTTAGGATTTTCTGGATATCTTTATGGTTTTAATTATAAATGGTTATAAACCTAATATTAGATTTATTCTGTTGTTCCGAAGTTTCATCTAGGTTGTTGACATTAGTTTTCTTTTTCTTTTTATACTCTAAAAGATCTTTTCTATTCATATTTAGTACCTTTTCATTTGCACTGGTCACTATAGATTCAGAGTAACCTTTTTGTAAAAACTTTTTTGTTAATATTTTAGCTTCCTTTTTATAGTGTGTTATGTTTGAGCAGTTTCTCCTCAGTCTTTGAAATTGCCCATAGGGTATATTGTGCTTCCAAGTTTTTAGGTGGTCATTATCTGCCTTTAGGAAGCTGTTTTTGTCCGTTGGTTTTCTATTATTATTAACCCTTACAGGGTCCCCTTCAGAGAAGAGGATAAAGTCCAAGAATTCAATTTGTATATCTGAAATTTTACCTGTAAATGATTTAAATTTAAATGCTTTAGGTATTTTATACAGTTTTCAGCTTCACATTGGTTCCCTTTCCAGAGGACAATAATATCATCTATAAATCTATAATATTTTATGAAATTATTGTTATATGGGTTATTATTTCATATGACATTATCCTCAAATTCTGCCATAGATAAATTGGCATAGGATGGGGCAAATGTTGTCCCCATCGCTGTGCCATTAATTTGCTCATAAAATATACCATTGAAATAAAAATAATTATGGTTTAGAATGAACTGTATGCCCTCTCCAGTAAATTCAATATGATTATCTATCAACTGGCTCAATTTGCTTAGTTGGTTGAGGGTTGCCTCCGTGCCCTTTTCGTGTGGTATGTTTGTATAGAGGACTGTGGCATCACAGGTAATCCATAAATTATTTTTATCCCAATTTAAATTTTCAAATTTTTTGATGACACCTGTGGTATCTTTTAGGTAAGCTGTTGTATTGATCACTATAGGTTATAGATAGTGATCTATATATTTAGACAAGTTACTGCATAGAGAACCTATCCCCGAAATGATAGGTCTTCCGGGGGGATTACATTTGTCATTATGGACCTTTGGTAGGTGATAAAATATCACCACCTTTTGGTTTGGTATGTGTATATAATTATATTCTTCAATATTAATAATGTTTTGTTCTCTTGCTTTAATCAGGATCTCAACTACATTTTTATTATATTTCGCAGTGGGATCAAAGATGATTTTTCTATAAACCTTTTTGTCGCTCAATAGGTTATATTCCTCTTTTAGGTAGTCTTTACGGTCCTGTACGACCAGGCCACCTCCCTTATCTGCTGCCCGAAAAATGAGGCTAGTATCTTGAGTAAGTTTTTTAAGGGGCCTTTTTTCCTCTTTACTCAGGTTATCTTGCTTGGGATGTAATTTATTATTTTTTCAAGGGTTTTGGTCAGATCATCACACACCAGTTTATTAAATAGGGACACATATTTGCCCTGATTATATACTGGATAAAAGGTGGATTTTTTTTAGGCCACTGTGTGCGATTTGAGTATTCTCTTCATGTAAACTAAATTCTAAGATTTCTTCTGTAACTAAATCTTGTGTATTAATATTTAGATTGACATCTTCCTGGTTTGTTATGTCACCTTCACTTTCCAGTTTTCTAAGAGTTGAAAATAAATATATATTATTATGATCATACATATCATTAGGAGTTGCCTTATTCATAGCTTTTTTATTTTTAGCTTTAATAAGAAAATAATGTTGTAGAATAAATTTTCTAATTAATTTTTGAACATCCATATATGTTTAGAATTTATTAGCAAAAGTTTTAGGAGCAAAGTTAAGCCCTCTACTCAAGAGTTTATATTCATTCTCTGTAAAAGTTTTACTCGGGAGATTGAATATTTCTCTTTTACATTCCTCTATCGCCATCTTTTTCTGTTTTTGTCTCCTAATTCTCTTTCCTCCCCTAGTTCCTTGTTTGAATCTAAACGTCTTTTTGGTTTTCTTTGCATTTCCTCTTCTGTTACATTGCTGTTGAATCTGTTTCTTTGTGGTTTCCTCTGTTCCCAGGGGAATACCCCCAAAAAATTGGTTCAGTATGATTGTGTTCATTATAGTTTTGTCGCTAGGGTAGTTTGGGTTTAGCTCCCTTTCCTTCCCAATTCTCATTTAGGGGGTTAGCTTGTAATGGGTCATACCTATTATGCACTTTAGTTTGATTTTCATAATAGCCATTTTGATGGCAATTATTAGTATTCCCCTATAGCTATTAGATCTGGTCTTCTCTTTATAATGACTTTGGTTTATGGGGTTTGGATTTCTATTTTTATTATTATAACCCTTATATTGATTATAATATGTTTTATTGTTATTGGTGTTATGATTATAATAATTTCCATTTTTGTGATGGTTGTTAACTCTATTATGATTGGGTTTCATGGGGAGTGAGGGAGTTTGGATGTTTATTTCTCTGTCATTTTTTGGATCCCCTTCTAAATTTAAAGTTGATATTTCCTTTGATTTATTGCTATAGTTATACACTGTGTAGTTTTTGTAATCTTCCAAATCACGTTTAAGCTTTTTGGCCTTGTTTATTGCTAATTTTTTATCAAAAGTATCTATTCTTTTTTGGATGTTCACATTAAATTCTTTCCCCTTTAGTTCATTTCTGTAGGGCTGTACAGTTTAATTGCTACCTCTATATCTATTTTAACTTTCTCTAATTTCATTTCCCTATATTTTATAAGTAGTTTTATTAATTTGATAGAGCAGTCGTGTAATGTTTGATCCCACTCTGTGCTAAACTCTACTTCTTCTAAGTCAAAAGCTGGAAATTTTAAAACCCTAATCCCCTAGGGACTATATTATGTAGTATATAATTTCCAATAGGATTAGGTCTTGCCATTCCTTAGCAT
This sequence comes from Bombina bombina, assembly GCF_027579735.1. Classification (NCBI taxonomy): domain Eukaryota; kingdom Metazoa; phylum Chordata; class Amphibia; order Anura; family Bombinatoridae; genus Bombina; species Bombina bombina. The sequence continues at coordinate 315,415,384 of NC_069501.1, forward strand.
CAGTAGTTTCTCAAGATTTTTAAATAGGGCTAATGGATCCCCTACTAGCTGTTCTGTATTTTCACTTAATAGATTGATGCCTCTATTTCTATTGCACCTGTTGTTATTATCGCCAGAAGTGTTAAATGTGGTTTCTTCCATATCCTCAGTATGCTGCTGACTCATAATAATACAAAAATGGATACAAACAAAGAAAAACAACAAAGTGTCAATGCTGTTAGGGAGGAAGTTGTAAATAAAATAGTGTGAAGTTAGATTTATTCTCAAGTATATTGTATGGTGATATGTTAATGTTTAAAATGCAAGATAAAACACCCAAATGTCTAAGTACATGAATGCTCTAATCATATTATTTAGGTCAAAATCAGCAGCAAAAAAAAAAATTAGCAGCAAAATAAAGAAGAATATGATATAATACCTAGAGGTAAATTTAAAGGAGAGCACACAAGAAATTATACATATAAAAAACACACACCATATAAGATCACAGTTAAAATAAATTGAGAATCACACACTGGTGGTTTTAGTCTGTTAAAGTCTTATATAGTCCTCTTAATGTTAAATTCTTACCAATCACATGAGTATAAATAGAGCTTTGGCAATATCTGATCTGAGTCCCCACCATAGACTGGTGTGTGCTGCTTTTCCAAGGGTGTATCACAAAATATCCCTTATGAGAGGCAAACACTGAAAAACATAAAAAAGAAAAAAGCACAACTGCACTCAAGTGAAAGGGTTATTTTAATTGACACAAAATAAAACACCTTTAAAAACTGTAGGTATTGAGCGTGCCAGATAAAAGAAACAAGTGTGCATATCAGACAAAACTGTCTTAAAAGCAAAGCAGGTTACCACGTCCAGGCGTCTTGGTACACTGTGTAGTAGCAGATTCAATGTAGGCTATCTTTTCAAGACAGCGTAGAACTTGTCAGCTGCTCACTTTTGAAGATTTTGAAGATTTAAAAATATTTATTTCCCATATGTGAAGAACTTTGGAATGTGAAAAATGTACAGTTAATATTCAGGTAGACACTTTATTAACCCCTTAATGACCACAGCACTTTTCCATTTTCTGTCCGTTTGGGACCAAGGCTATTTTTACATTTTTGCGGTGTTTGTGTTTAGCTGTAATTTTCATCTTACTCATTTACTGTACCCACACATATTATATACCGTTTTTCTCGCCATTAAATGGACTTTCTAAAGATACCATTATTTTCATCATATCTTATAATTTACTATAAAAATTTTTATAAAATATGAGGAAAAAATTGAAAAAAACACACATTTTCTAACTTTGACCCCCAAAATCTGTTACACATCTACAACCACCAAAAAACACCCATGCTAAATAGTTTCTAAATTTTGTCCTGAGTTTAGAAATACCCAATGTTTACATCTTCTTTGCTTTTTTTGTAAGTTATAGGGCCATAAATACAAGTAGCACTTTGCTATTTCCAAACCATTATTTTTCAAAATTAGCACTAGTTACATTAGAACACTAATATCTTTCAGGAATCTCTGAATATCCATTGACATGTATATATTTTTTTTTAGTAGACATCCCAAAGTATTGATCTAGGCCCATTTTGGTATATTTCATGCCACCATTTCACCGCCAAATGCGATTAAATACAAAAAATCGTTCACTTTTTTACAAATTTTTTCACAAACTTTTGGTTTCTCACTGAAATTATTTACAAACAGCTTGTGCAATTATGGCTTAAATGGTTGTAAATTCTTCTCTGGGATCCCCTTTGTTCAGAAATAGCAGACATATATGGCTTTGGCGTTGCTTTTTAGTAATTAGAAGGCTGCTAAATGCCACTGCGCACTACACGTGTATTATGCCCAGCAGTGAAGGGGTTAATTATGGAGCATGTAGGGAGCTTCTAGGGTTAATTTTAGCTTTAGTGTAGTGTAGTAGACAACCCCAAGTATTGATCTAGGCCCATTTTGGTATATTTCATGCCACCATTTCACCGCCAAATGCGATCAAATTAAAAAAAACGTTAAATTTTTCACAATTTTAGGTTTCTCACTGAAATCATTTACAAACAGCTTGTGCAATTATGGCACAAATGGTTGTAAATGCTTCTCTGGGATCCCCTTTGTTCAGAAATAGCAGACATATATGGCTTTGGCGTTGCTTTTTGGTAATTAGAAGGCCGCCAAATGCCGCTGCATTTCACACGTGTATTATGGCTAGCAGTGAAGGGGTTAATTATGTAGCTTGTAGGGAGCTTGCAGGGTTAATTTTAGCTTTAGTGTAGAGCTCAGCCTCCCACCTGAAACATGAGACCCCCTGATCCCTCCCAAACAGCTCTCTTCCCTCCCCCACCCACCAATTGTCCCCGCCATCTTAAGTACTGGCAGAAACTCTGCCAGTACTAAAATAAAAGCTATATTTGGGCTTTTTTTGTGTTTTTTTTAGCATATTTACATATGCTGCTGTGTAGGATCCCCCCTTAGCCCCCAGCCTTACTGATCCCCCACCAAAGAGCTCTCTAACCCTCCCCCTCTGCCTTAATGGGCGCCATCTTGGGTACTGGCAGCTGTCTGCCAGTACCCAGTTTAGTGAAAAAATGTGCCTTTTTTAAAAAAAAAAAAACCCTTTTCTGCAGTGTAGCTTCCCCCCCCCCCCCAAGATCAACCCCCCACCCCTTCCACATCTCTTAGCTGTTTATTTACAGCTTTGAAAAAGTTATTTTGTTGTACTTTTGAAACTTTTTTTTTCTGTAGTGTAGCGGTTCCCTCCCGCTCCCGCCCCGTGCACGCGCCCACCCGCCGCCCCCGTGCACAGAGTGGCTCTCTCTGCATCGGATGGCCAAGGGGGGTTATTGCAGGATGCCTCCATATCGAGGCATCACTGCAATAACCGGAAAGCAGCTGGAAGCGAGCAGGATCGCTTCCAGCTGCTTTCCAGACCAAGGATGTACGCCACACGTCCTCGGTCATTAACTGTATTTTTTTTGAGGACGTGTGGCGTACGTCCTTGGTCCTTAAGGGGTTAAGTATGACTATTGATTAAAAAAGACTTCATGTTTTCAGGTATTTAACTGCAAAGAGCTCCAATGTGTGTGTGTGTGTGTATATATATATATATATATATATATATATATATATATATATATATATATATATATATATATATAATATAAATAAAAAACACAGGAATAGACCACACTCACAGACTGGACTGGGTACACATCCTAAGCCACAGCAAACTCCACAGACCTGAACACTGACAGACAGCTGCAAAATTTCCAGCAACCCAGGCAGTTAGCTCCAGAGCAGCCTGGGTGACAGGTCTGCAGGGAAGCATTACAAACATTATCAACACACCACACTGAAAACCCGGCCCTTGCCAGCAGATTCACAGCAATGTTTAAAAGCAAAACTGGGGGAAGTCAGTTACATTTGGCGCCAAAGGATCAAGCCCAGGACCACGTCAAGGTCTCCCCCATCCTGGGACCCTAAACCAGCACCCACACAATGCATACTTCAAAACAAACCAACTGGGAACCTCCCAGGGTGACACAGGCTTTTGTAAACTCCCCTATGTAAATACAAAACACAGGACTGGACTGCACTCACAGATTGAACTGGGTACACATCCTAAGCCACAGCAAACTCCACAGCCCTGGACACTGACAGACAGCTGCAAAGTTCCCAGAAACCCAGGCAGTTAACCCCAGAGCAGCCTGGATAACAGGTCCGCAGGGAAGCATTACAAACATTATCAACACAACACACAGAAAACCCGGCACTCACCAGCATATTCACAGCAATGTTTAAAAGCAAAACTGGGGGAAGTCAGTTACATTTGGCTCCAAAGGATCAAGCCCAGGATCACGTCAAGGTCTCCCCCATCCTGGGACCCTAAACCAGCACCCACACAATGCATACTTCCAAACAAACCAACTGGGAACCTCCCAGGGTGACACAGACTTTTGTAAACTCCCCTATGTAAGTACAAAACACAAGAATGGACTGCACTCACAGATTGGACTGGGTACACATCCTAAGCCACAGCAAACTCCACAGCCCTGGACACTGAAAGACAGCTGCAAAGTTCCCAGAAACCTAGGCAGTTAACCCCAGAGCAGCCTGGGTGACAGATCCGCAGGGAAGCATTACAAACATTATCAACACAACACACAGAAAACCCGGCACTCGTCAGCAGATTCACAGCAATGTTTAAAAGCAAAACTGGGGGAAGTTACATTTGGCGAAAAAGGATCAAGCCCAGGACCACGACAAGGTCTCCCCCTTCCTGGGACCATAAACCAGCACCCACACAATGCATACTTTCAAACAAACCAACTGGGAACCTCCCAGGGTGTAACTGACTTCCCCCAGTTTTGCTTTAAAACATTGCTGTGAATCTGCTGGCGAGTGCCAGGTTTTCTGTGTGTTGTATATGTATATATGATCAAAGAGAAAACAATAAGTAAACCTAATCCTGCAACCCCCTATTAAGCAAGTCAAATACAAAAACCGGACACCTCCACTTTAAGAACAAACCAGTGTATACATCACACTCATGATAGAGTAAATCAAAATAATATTTTATTAGGGCAAATAAATACACATTCAACTGAGCCTATATCAGGGATCCCTGCATAATTAATACCATTATAAATGCAACAACTACTAGCATATCATAGCCATATAATATGACACAAAGTAACAAGCAATCTGCCAAAGTTCCACATGGAATATCACTGAATGTATCCACAAAGAGTTCATTGTATCGATACAGGGCTAAATAAACCTCTCCTATTAATGAAAGGGAATTCTCTGTTGAAACATCAGAATGCAAATACAAAGTAGGAGTCCTCCTAGAGACCAAGCTCACTGGACCACCAGATCATAAACAGGGACTCACCAGCTCTGACAGTATATTGTATGCAGACCTTTGTTTCTTACCCCTGACGCTAGGGCTGGCGTCATCCAAAACACACTCACTCTGTGTGTCCGCTTCCAACCTGTGAGATCACTGGTAGGCAGTGGCATAGCACGGGTTGTCAGCGCCCAGGGCAAGGCAAGTATTGTGCCCCCTAACCCATTAGCAATGACTGACACATACTTACATACACACACATACATACATATACACACACATATATGAATCAAACTACTCAAACACACATTGGGGCAAATACAGAAGGGTTTTTATCATATGCTGCTTTCCATGTAGGAATTAAAGGGAAAGAATATAGCACAAAAAAAAAAGTTTAGGTTGAGATCCTCTAAAATACAACATATGAAACATAGCAGCAACACAATTAATCACCAATTCTGCACACATTTTATAAGGAGGGACACTTATCTGATCCTGAATCCTGTGTAATGCCCATACTGAAGGGGGGACTGAAGACACAGCACTACCTGCCACATGATTTGTTTTAATGAAGGTTCCAATGTCTAAGGTAGTAAAAGCCACAGAAAGGGGAGGGCATAAGGTCAGCAGCTGAACTTAGACCTTTCACACTCCATGCTGAATTCAGAGCTGGGAGCACAGCACTCGTGTGTGAGACAGGAAATATTTCAGCAGCTAATCCTCAGATTTGTAACTGCATAGCTACATCTGCTACATCATGCCCATTGAATTGCTTTATTTATTTTCTCAATTCCCTTGACTATACAGAGGCACAAGTTCTCCTTCTCTAGTCTCACTTTGTAGGAGCTCCATTTGAATCTTGTAAAGGAGCGCTGCTTACTGCACTGAGTTAGAGATGAGTGACCTCAAGCAGCACATGTGCCTTGTCTTTTAAGTAAAAGCTCACGCTGTATTGCTCACTGAACAGTGCAGGCTTTGAAAAAGAAGACAGGGCACATGTGCTGCTTAAGATTACTCTCACTTTACTCAGTGCAATAGTTGCAAGCTGTGGAGTAGCGCTATGCCTGATGTCCCACCAGCCACTTACTGTGTGCCTGGGTTCAGTGCACCTACCATTTTGCGGCACTACAGATGATTGCGCTTAAAATGGCCCTGTACTAGGAAATTGAAACAACAAGCACAACACACTGAGTACTTATCTATTTGGGAGTCGTCTGGAAATCAGAGATGCAGACGATGATGATGCTGCTTTTGCCTCATCACTACATTTTGCGGCACTACAGATGTCTGCGCTTAAAATGGCCCTGTACTAGGAAATTGAAACAACAAGCACAACACACTGAGTACTTATCTATTTGGGAGTCTTCTGGGAATCAGAGATGCAGACGATGATGATGCTGCTTTTGCCTCATCACACAACCACACGCTACCCTGCCACCTCTGATTTCAGTACACTGCATGCTGCACAGTCAAGTCTGGATGCTGTGGGTGGAGCTGGAGCCTGGAGCTAGCTTAGAGGTAATAATATGTGGACCGGGGTCATTCACACCCAATCCACATATTGCAGGAGCTGCACTTCCGCTGTATCAGCTGCCTCTGCCAGCCAGGCCAAGACTTACCTCCTGCTTAAACTGTCCACAGATGACACAGCGCACCGATCACAACACCTGCCATCCCCCGCTCATTCTTGAGCACCATATCCCAGAAAATTATAACCAAGAACGAAGCCAACCATAATAAAAATACATTTCAATATATAATAATTTATAACAAAATTCCTAAGGGGCGCAAATTTCTTTTGCGATTTTGCGCCCCTAAGAATTATGCGCCCGGGGCAACTGCCCCTGTGGCCCCTCCCCATGCTATGCCACTGCTGGTAGGGTATCGCTGATTCTTTTTACCAAGACCGGTGTGCCTTCAAATATTGGAAATACAAAGAGCAGAGAGAGGAATTGGCTCAGTGTATAGGATGCACACACTACTAGTTACTCATAGCTTGTCTTTCCAGCTTACAGCTACACAGGTTTCACCCCACAGCTGATTACTCATAGGGCTTTATCAGGCATAACAAGCTGATGTCTGTCTCATCCATTTGCATACATTTATACATGCCACTGGTGTATAAACTCTTAGTTGCCCTATGTAGCACCAATTCATTAGCAGTTTAAAAATAAACCAAAGTGTTTAAAAATGGCAAATCAAATAATTACTTAAAAATCTTACAATTGTTTTCAATGGAATTCTGCTTTTTTATAGCCTAAAATAGGGAAATAAAAATCTTCCAAGTCAAAACTCGTATCAAAATAATCAAGGCATTCAATATTTGTCAATGCACTTATGAACTGCATAAAACATAAAACTACTGAAAGCTTAGTATTACTATACAAAATAAAAGGGAGCATAATTTAGCTCTTCATTTAACCCTTCCGGTTGTAAGGAATTCATATTATAGATCCATTTGCACTCTGATCTAAGGAGTAGGTTGTCCCAATCCCCCTCTCTCAGAGTTGTCAATCAATTATATGCCCATGAATCTAAGTCCCTCGTCACTGCTGTCATAACATTCATAGAAATGACGTGCCACAACACTATCCTTTATTCTTTAATTTACAATGTCCCTTCTGTGTTCTTTCATATGCTCCCTAAACTCACCGTAGGTTTTCCTACCTAGAGGCACGGGCACGAGCAAGCTGCTTTTTAACATGGTTCATTAAATAATCTTCTTTTATCTCTCTGTGAGTATATTTATCCCTTGGCCTCTTGTTGGCGCTGTATTCACTTCTTACTACTTGCCATATAGATCACCCCCTCACTCCTACAGGTAATATGAACTTTCACTCTATGTTGTTTACCTGTTGAATCTATAGCATACTGTATCTACCTCTAAGGAGATGTTTACACATCTAGCATCTACCGCATGCATAACATCCACTCCTTTTTTGTTGTTTCCCCATCCATCCACTAGTACCTTTATAATGACTGTGAACCAATTTATCCTTCAGAGAGGGGGCTCATCTGGCTGTCATTAGTGGGTATGTTCCAACAATTTTATGAAGTTCTTGATTAGCAGTGAAATTTGGTGTCTTGGGTGATGACTGCTAGCCTTTGATAATGTGTTTGCTCATGTATCTTTATGATATGCTTCAGTATATAGACTATCACCTTGTTGTGTAATTTGTAAATCAAGAAAACACAAAGTGTCATAACTCCATTCATAGGTGAACCTGAGGTTCTAATAATTAGAGTTCAGATGTGCCATGAATTTGGAGAGACTATCAGGGGTTCCTTCCCATAGCATCAGCACGTCGTCAGTAAAACAAATCCAAAGTGCTATAGACTCTCCAAATTCATCTTCTACATCTAAAATGGTTTTAGTCTCCCATCTGCCTAAATATTGGCATGCATATGTGGGGGCACAACAGGCCCCTATAGTGGTTCCCATTAGTTGTCTATAGAACTTCCTATCAAATTTAAAATAATTTCAACAAATCCAAAGTGCTATAGACTCTCCAAATTCATCTTCTACATCTAAAATGGTTTTAGTCTCCCATCTGCCTAAATATTGGCATGAATATGTGGGGGCACAACAGGCCCCTATAGTTGTTCCCATTAGTTGTCTATAGAACTTCCGATCAAATTTAAAATAATTTCTGTTAAACACAAATTCAAACAGTTTGATCACCAGTTTAATATGTTTATCAAATGTCCTCCCCCTTTGGGTCAGGTATTCTTTTATTGCCAGTAACCCTTTCTCATGGGGGATGGATGAATATAGTGCCTCAACGTCAACTGACACAAGAATTGTCCCTGGCAATAAAACAACACCGTCCAACTTTTCTGAACATCTGTTGTATCCTTAACATAAGAAGATAGGCATGTTAAGTAAGGGCGGAGACACCAGTCAATATACTTCATCACACCATCAGTAAGTTCCCCCATCCCGACCCAATCGTTCTCCCAGGTGGGGGTGTTTTATTTGTGTGGATTTTGGGTGTGGTGTAAAACGTGGGTATCACTGGATATTTAACCAATATAAATTCTAATACTTTTTTATTTATCAGGCCTTCTTGGAAGGCTAATAGAAGGATTTGGTCCAATTCATCTTTATATACATAGGTGGGGTTAGATTTATGTTTAAATATTTTTATTATTTTAATATTTCTTGATCATGTACAAAACAGAAGGATTTTAGGAACAAGTTGTACAATATTATCATATAACAATTCCAACATTTCTAAACGTTATGCCCCCATCTCCATCTATATATCTTAATACTCTGCATATTTCCAGGGGACATATCATGAGTGTAGGGGGTCCTGCCAAAAACCTCAGTTATCAAATTCTACAAATAACTGTATTGGAATTTGCTCTAGACTGGTTGTTACTTATTTATCTCTTTATGAACCTTATAAACCGTGAGAAAGCAATAAAAAAATAGAGCATAGTGAGAGGTTCTTATCTCTAATAATGATCATATAAACACGGCTCTAGAGAGAGCAGGGGGGGGAGCAGACAGCACTCCCACTCCCAGCGGCCCTCCAAAGCCTACGGGAGATGTTCAGACTCGGTGCTCAAGAATCAAGTTGGGTTACATGTTCCCTTCCGGGGGGTATTGAACTGCCAATCCAATAATACCATATTTTCTGGAATGAGGTCCTGTTATTTAGAGTGTCCGCTGCAGATTCATACATGGTATAAGTGTAACATATTTTATTGTGTATTTCCGGCCATGGAGGGGAGCCCACCTTCCAATATTTCGCAATACAGACCCTTGTCACTGTACAGAGAATTCTAATGAACGTGTTAATATGTTTATGGAATTTGTCTATGTGTTCGTGTAGTAACGCCTGTTGGATAGTAAGAGTAACCTCCTCTTCCAACAGCTGACTGATAAGAGTGGAGAGTCTCTGCCAAGTTCTCTGTATCTCCCCATAGTCCCACCACATATGTTTGTATGAACCCAATTCCCCACATCCTCTATAGCATAAGTTACTACCATTTGGGTACATATGGGCTGTCCTTAGTGGGGTAAGATACCATCTAAAATAGTCTTTGTGACATTTTCTTTTAAATCCATGCTAATTAATCCCTTGTCAACTCCCTGGATCATTTCTTCCCATTCCTGTACTCCTTTGAGTATATTCAGGTCTTTCTCCCATGCCATTATTACCGGGGATTTGGCTCTGTTTGGAGGTGTCTGCAGTGTTATGTAAATTCTCGAAATGTTGTGTTTGGTCCTTGTCAAGCTTGTACCACAAGTCTCTAACACCGTTGGTTGCCCATTATTTGATTCCCTAAGGAAGACACACAGGGAGGAGCGCAATTGGAGATAAAGGTACCAGTGGAGCTTTATGGGTGTAAGAATTGACTGCAGTTTGGTGAAAGGAAATAATTGTCCCCCCTTCACTACGTCTGCCACCCTGTAGAGCCCCTTGTTTTCCCATTTGGCAACCAGCACGCGAGAGTCACCCGCTAGCAAACATCTAATTGGGGTCATCAAAGAATGTTTGGGAAACAAGTCTGTTCTCTTAAGTGTCTGTTTCCATGTCTTTATGGTCAGGTCTGAAGTATATGCCTTAGCATGTGTCTTGACTAAGTGAATAGGATGTGTGTCCCATAGGACTGAGTCTCTGTCTTCCCATCCTCCAAACTCCATCTCCAAGCACACCCAGGTTGCTTCTTCCGATCTCCTCATGAAACAGGAGTCTTGGGCTAGCCTCGCAGCTTTGTAATATTCCAGAAGATCCGGTGCACCCACACCCCCCCGCCGCTCTGCTTCTGGAAATCACCTGTTTCGTTATTCTAGCTGATTTCGGTCCCCTTATAAAAGCTAATATGTCAGCCTGTAATTTAATAATATCTGATTTGATCAGTTTAATAGGGAGGGCTCTAAAAAGATACAAAATCCTCGGCAGCATGTTCATTTTAACTAATGCTACTCTCCCCATCCAAGAGAAACCACACAGTCTCCACTTCAAGAGATCTTTTTTGAACTGATTAAGGAGTGGGGAGTAGTTATACTTATATAAGAGTTGCATCTGGACTGGAAGATTAATGCCTAAGTATATAAGTCTTTTGGCGACCCATCGAAACTCAAAATTAAGTTCAATTATTTTTCGTGTATGTAAGGGGATAGCCACCGGTAGGAGTTCGCTTTTTTCCATATTTATTTTATATCCTGATATGCTAGAGAAATCGGTTAATGTCTTGTTCAAATTAGGGAGTGATATAAGCGGTTTAGTAATAGTAAGTAGTATGTCGTCCGCAAATAAGGATATTTTGTATTCAGTTTTGGCTACCCGAATTCCCGATATATCTGGGTGAGCTCGAATTTTGGCCGCCAGCGGCTCAATGCAGAGGGCAAATAGTAAGGGCGACAGAGGACAGCCCTGTCTTGTCCCATTTAGTATGGGAAAGAGACTAGACCTATAACCCCCCAACGTAACCTGGGCCCGCGGGTTTGAGTATATTGCCTGTAAAGCAGTCATAAAAGTGTCATCAAAATCCATCTCCCTCAAAACCACAAGCATATACTTCCAGTCTATTCTATCAAACGCCTTCTCCGCATCCAGGGATAGGACCAGAGAAGGCGTCTGTGTGCTCTCCAAATGGTGGATCAAGTTAATTATTCGCCTTATGTTATCCGGGGCTTCCCTGTTCTGTATAAACCCCACCTTATCAGGGTGAACCAAGTGTGGCATAATTGGCTTAAGGCGTCCGGCTAAGACTTTAGTAAAAATCTTAAGGTCCTGGTTGATCAATGAAATAGGCCGGTAATTCTGGCATTTTTTGTGGTCTTTATCTGGTTTGGGGATCACTACTATCTTTGCATCTAATAATTCCTGAGGGATAGGGTTGCCTTCCAGGATAAAGTTACAGAATTTAGTCAAGTGAGGAACAAGTGTGCTTTTGAAAAGTTTATAATATTCCCCTGGAAAGCCATCGGGGCCAGCCGCCTTCCCTGGCTTCAAGTCTTTAATAGCTTTTAAAATCTCCTCCTTAGCTATCGGGGCTTTAAGGATATCTTTGTGTTCTGTCGTGAGCGAAGCCAGTGTGCAATCACCCAAAAATTCCCCCGTTTGAGTCACAGTTTCTGTATTGTGGGTCACCTTTTTCCCGTCATAAAGCTTGCCATAGAATTTTGCAAAAGTGTTCACTATCTCTTGGGGATGGGAGGTCAAATCCCCCCCCTCCGTCTCTATCGAGGGTATAGCCGATGCCCCGCATCTTTCCCTAATCTTATGCGCCATAAATCTGTCTGGCTTGTTCGCATAGATAAAGTAATGTGATTTAAGGCGCTGCGCTGCTCTTACTGCCTGTGAATTTAATATTGTTGCTAAGGATTGTTTTTTGTCTTGGAGAGTTCGCAATGTCACTGGATTTTTGGTCAATTTGTGTTGTCTCTCTAGTATTTCAATCTCTTTGTGGAGTTGTTCTCTGTGGGTTCTATTTTTCTTATTAATTTTGGCTTTGAGTTGAATTAATAATCCCCTAACCACTGCCTTATGAGCAGCCCATGAGTATATTGGGTTTGTGGTTGAATCAGTATTAATAGTCCAGAATTCTGTGATGGAGCGTAATATATCCCTATGGTCTTGGTCTCGTCTTAATAGGGTATTATCGTATGTCCACGTCCTACATCTGTTAATATCCCTTAGTCCTTCCAGGTCAACTGAAATAATAGAGTGGTCCGACCACACACAGGTGTGTATACTCGAGCTCCGTAACATAGGTTGCAATATCTGGCTCAGAAAGATATAATCAAGTCTGATGTATGTGTTATGTGCGGCTGAGTAGAAGGTGGTGTCTGTGGTTGGACCATACAATGTGTACCATGTGTCCCTAAGAGTATGTGGCGCAAGCGATTCTTGTATTGCCTTGACAATGCGGTTGTGTCTATGATGTTTAGGGGTCAACTTTTTACTGTGGGAGGGTTGAATTGGAGCCATGGTTATATTAAAGTCCCCCGCTAATATAATCTTAGTTTGTGACCAATCTGTCATGAGATGGGCAATGTGGGCAAAGAACACGTGCTGATTGTCATTGGGGGCATAAACATTACACAGGGTTACCTCAGTGTCCTGAATTCGCCCCCTCACTATCAAATATCTGCCCTCAGGGTCAGCCAGTGTGCTATTATGAGAGAAACCTACTGATGAGTGAATTAAAATAGAGACCCCCCGAGTCTTGTTAGGTGCAGTGGCATGAAAATGTGTAGTGAATTGCTTGGTCCAGTATTTAGGTAAACTATCTTTGGGAAAGTGTGTTTCCTGTAAAAACACCAAGTTGGCATTCAAGGTCCTATATTGATTCATTGCTAATCTGCGCTTGATATCAGTATTTAGACCACGAACATTATGGGAAACTAATCTAATCCTAGTGTGCATAGGCATGTGTATTGGTCTGTGTTATTATGTGGCATAGACTGTGTGCAGTCATGTAACCTGTAAAGTGGAGTGTCTTACCCCAGTACCTCTGAACTGATATGATATATTGCACCTTATGAGTCTTTATCCCGGAGTGACCGCTGAGAGAGGGAGAGAAGAAAACAGGTGAGAAACAACAAAACATCAAACATTCAACAATTAACTGGTCCCCAACAAAGGGACATCTTAACAATGTTTGAAAGTATCTAGGCGGATAAGTGGTTGTCATTCAACCCTAGACATTGGGGTAGCATCTACCTCCCCCTTTTGAATGGCAATATAGCGAGCGTTGTCGCAGAGTGTGTCCATCTCCTGGACAATCTGGTTCAGTGATCGTAAGGAAAATGACTATTTTATGAACCAACACTGAATATGCCCAGTTCAAGTAGGTATTGAGGACTGTTCCATCAACATAAGTAGCTATAGTGGAATAACAAAATGTCTTATCTATAAAGAACCATGTTGAGGTCCTCAATCTCTATATCTGTGATTGTACAGAGATGGAAGATAACAGAAAAAGGAAGGCCACTTCACGAGACCTTGTCTCTGGTTTCACTTGTTTTTTGCTTCTTGTAGCTGACCTTCTGCCATGTCCTCTGAATATTAGAGCCCGTGGAGTTGCCCCCTCGTGATGTTGATAGCTGTTGCTCCGAAAGAGCCGGGGGCTCCAGGCCTAGTATGGCACATACCTCTGGAATGTCCTCTTGATTTTTGATGGTTATGGTTTTGGAATCTTTGAGAATGCTTAGGACAAAGGGAAAACCCCATCTATAAGGGATCTGTTGTTTGCGTAGGATGGTAGTTAATGGTCTCAATGAGCCTCTCCGTTGTAGGGTACGTAGGCTCAGATCCTGGAAGAATTGTATTATATTCCCCTGGAACTTAAAAGTTGGGTTCTTCCTGGAGGCCTGTAGTATCTTTTCTTTATCAGGGAAGAAAGTCAGTTTAACTATCACATCCCTTGGGGGAATTCCGTTCTTGGTTTTGGCTTTAAGAGCTCTATGTGCCCTTTCTACATGGAATGTGTACTCAGGAGTGGAGCCTGTTATTTGGTTGAAAAGTTGCGCTATGTATGCTGGAATGTCCTTGGTTGTTACATCTTCCGGGATCCCCTTTAACCTGATATTATTTCATCTGCTCCTGTTCTCCAAGTCTTCCATCTTGTCTTGCATTTCCTGAAGAAGCTGTTGTTGATCAGACACTGTTTGTGTTATCTCATCTACATTTTCCACCATTGCATCCTTTTGGTCTTCCAATATATCAATTCTATTTCCCATATCCGTGAGGTCAGATTTAAGTTCAGCCAAGGTGGATGTTACCGATGTATGTATGGAATCTATCTTTTCCCATAGTTTTTCAAAATTGTCCGTTAGGTCTTTTTTGGACACTAGGAATTGTAAGTCTGCCTTAGTAATAGGGGACTGATTTTCGGCAATTGGTGATGAGGGTTGATTTGTTTCGTCTCCTATTTCCATGTCCCTGGTGACTTTAGATAGATGGGAAGTTTTGAAAAAAGAGAACACTGTAGAAGGTGTATTTGGCTGTATTATTTTCTCTCCCTTCCCACCTCTTCTTGTAGTCATTGTGTTGCTGTAATGACTTTTGCAGCTACGGGAGGTAGCTGGTATCTGCTTCTATCTCAAGATGTAGGAAAAGTAGAGAGGTAACTCCAGGAGCAGCAGCCTATATCAGGCCGGGTTAATGTTTCAAGAGGCTTGATGTGGGTTTAGAAAGTACAGAGGTATGCTTCAATGATTCTACTTCACTCAGAGGACATATGTAGTTCTGCTGCGACTTTTTTGTTGCAGATGGGAGGGCAGATGTCCCCTCACTTTGTTTCTACAAATCACATATTGCCACACTGGGGATTAGGGTTATATCCAGTCTCCTCCCTTTACAGATAATTGAGGAAGGTATTCAACAGGATAGTGATCAGTCTCCAAACGGAGCGGAAAGCGGGTTTTGTTATTCTTTTTTCAAAGATGTCAACATTCAAATCGCTAGGGAAACTGTCTGTACCCCTCTATTGTAATGCCCTGGGCAAGGTACAGGACAGTGGATGGTCACACTCTCCCCGGGGAGGTTGCCTTCACAAGGCGATCGCGGAAAAGGGAAGTGGGGTTTGACCCACCGTCCTACGGGCGTCAGGAAAAGGGGGGGAGAGTGGGTTCTCTTAATCCTGGGACCAAGCACCAAGATATAGATTATTTAGTTCCCGGTAATTTACTGTTGTTAACTCAGTTATTGCTCATCACTGACCATGTCCATTAGATGTATTACAGTGTGATGGTAGTGATCAAGTACAAGTGGGTAATTTTTATGGCTACTGTTAAATCTATGTCATGAAATGCAGAAAAGGATATTAGCAATATACACCCTGCGGAAGGAAAGGTTTAATTAAAACACCATAAAATATAATACTACACCCTGGGCCCTGGGCCCAAAGACATTTACGCTGACGCAGCAGCTATGAATAAGTAAAATGAATTTGATCACAGCCTAAGTGGCAGCAAGCTATACCAGGGTGGGTTGTATGTGACTTGTCAGTGGTAGCCTTATGAGACTTCTACAGGTTCCTCTGTCTCAATGTGGGCTAGTATAGGTATAATCACACCCAAATGTACTGCTGAGATCAAACAAAAGAAAAACACAGTTCCTTCAACCCACTTGACTTTGTTACTGTCCCTTTAAGATATGGATCTGGTCAGTTATAGTGGAGAGTTACCCTGCTGTGGCAACACTCAAAGTGAAGCTAATTAAATTTTCCTACTGACATTCCCAAAAAGTGAGATGATTTTTATTTTTTGTTTGTCTGCCATCCAAGTTGTGGCTTCCCAGATCTCTTTAGGAAGGAGGTATAATAACAGTGTTCAATGGGTGGTCATCTATTATGTAGGCTCAGGGTTATATTGTGTACAGAAGTGTTATAGGTTTTTGTTTGTTATTCTGCTTCCTGAAATCAGTGCTGCTTGGAAGCGTCACTCTCCTCTGCTAGCTAACTCTGTGACCCACAAGTTGGAGAAAAATGGCGTCTTTTCGCGCCTTTTATTAGTTTAATATCAGTGTGACCATGTAGCTGTGTCTCTGTGTTCTCTTCTATTCTTTGAGCTTGATCTGAGTATCAAGAATTTGGGCCAACTAGGGAAGCCCCCGAACACCACTTTCACTCTGGTGTGTATATACCTCACGCTGCACATTCATTCTAGGCCTCCAAGATGGCGCCTCCTCCCCCGCATTCCCATAGAGCTCCCAGGACCGGACTCCGCTCGGTCACAAGTGGGGGTATCCCTCAATTCAGGTGAGTCACTCGTGCCCCTGGGCCCGGCTGCTGCCGGAAGTTACCTGGGTCAGGAGGTCTATCGGTGTCTCCGCCGACGTTCAGCTCCCTTTAGGTATGCGGCATCGTTACCGGGTGTACTGGCTCTCTCTCCCTCCTCCGGTGCAGAAATAGGCAGCGATCCGCTTGAGATCAGCCCAGCGGGCTGCTTGTTGTTACTGGCTCCTAGTGTCCCGGTCTCTGAAGCGTCTTTGCTCTGCCCCTTTCTGTGAGGGACTCCATATATCAGGAGCGTTGGTCGGTGGGGTTAGATTTAAAGAGACAGTCAACCCAAATTTTCAAATAGGTAATTCCTATAAAGTTGCTAACGATTCTTATTTTGCACTATAGCCTAATTTAGTAGCCTACAACGTTCCCAATCATTTGTACTTACTTTTTTCTCTTGTGGCTTTTTAAAATGCCCACCTGCCCCCTCCCATATTTCATCACTCAGAATCTTCACGATCTTCATTGTCCAGCTCTAACTCTGCTAATTCTTGTCCGTCCACACTCCCGTGTTTTGCGCACGTGCAGTGCGCAGCTAATGCTGTAGGGGGAAATTTTTTAAAAGGGAACTCTAAATCTAGAGTCTATAGCATTCATTTTATTGATGACGTTCTGATGCTATGGGAAGGAACCCCTAATAGTCTCTCCAAATTCATGGCACATCTGAACTCTAATGATTTGAACCTCAGGTTCACCTATACATGGAGTTATGACTCCTTGCCTTTTCTTGATTTAAAAATGACTCAACAAGGTGATAGTCTATTTACTGAAACATTTTGTAAAGATACATCAGCAAACACATTATTAGAGGCTAACAGTCATCACCCAAGACACCACATTAATGCTATACCGATAGAGCAATTCCTATGACAAAAAAGAAATTGCTTGTCTGAAACAAGCTTTATGTTTTTTTTCAGATGATCTGAAAAGCAGATTTAAATCAAGAAGGTAATAAATCATGGCTATAAAAGGGAGAGAGATACGCCTAGGGAAATGCTGCTTTATCAGCAAAAAAATGAAAAAAATGAACTCAGACGTCAGGCTTAAAACCACCTATATTAATAGGTGGGAAGAAGTGAGGTCACTACTTACAAAACACTGGAATATTCTCACTGCCGATCATGAACTTCAGAAAATTGTGGGAACATGCCCACTAATGACAGCCAGACGAGCCCCCTCTCTGAAGGATACATTGGTTCACAGCCATTACAAAGGTACTAGTGGATGGCTGGGGAAACAACAAAAAAATGAGTTTTGCATGCAGTAGATGCAAAATGTGTAAACATCTCCTTAGATGTAGATATTTTATAGATTCAGCAGGTAAACAACATAGATTGAAAGGTTATATTACCTGTAGGAGTGAGGGGGTGATCTATATAGCAGCTTGCTCATGCCTGTGCCTCTATATAGAAATAACCTACAGTGAGTTTAGGGAGCATATGAAAGAACACAGAAGGGACATTGTAAATTAAAGAATAAAAGATAGTGTTGTGGCACATCATTTCTATGAATGTCATGACAGCAGTGATGAGGGACTTAGATTCATGGGCTTAGAATTGATTGACATCTGTGAGAGAAGGGGGATTGGGACAACCTACTCCTTAGATCAGCATGCAAATGGATCTATAATATAAATTCATTACAACCGGAAGGGTTAAATGAAGAGCTAAATTATGCTCCCTTTTTGGTATAGTGATACAAAGCTTTCTGCAATACACCTGCTAGCTTCAAAAATTAGTAACTGTATGTTTTATGCAGGTTATAACTGCATTTACAAATATTTAATAAAAATTTAAAATATTTAATGCCTGAATTATTTTGATAAGAGTTTTAACTTGCAAGATTTTTATTTCCCTATTTTAGGTGTTATAAACAAGCAGAATTCCATTGATAACAATTGTAAGATTTTTAAGTTATTACTTGATTTGGCGGTTGCCATTTTCAAACACTTTAGTTGTATTTTATCAGCTAAAAAAATTGGTGCCACATCTTTAGGGCTACTAAGAGTTAATACACCAGTGGCATGTATAAATGAAGGTAAATGGATGTGACAGACATCAACTTGTTATGCCTGATGAAGCCCTGTGAGCGATCAGCTGTGGAGTGAAACACTTGTAGCTGTAAGCTGGATAGACATGCTATGAGTAACTAGTAGTGTGTGCATCCTATACACTGAGCCAATTCCTCTCTTTGATTTAAGGGACTTTAACACTAGTACCGTACCTTTGAAACTATCTATACAGCAAGCTATACACTTGCTCTTTGAATTTCCAATCGTTCAAGGGACACCGGTCTTGGTAAGAAGCAGCGATACCTTAACAATGTCACAGGTTGGAGGCGGACACAGAGAGTGAGTGTGTTTTGGAAGACGCCGGTCCTGGCATCAAGAGTAAGAAAGAGAGGTCTGCATACAATGTACCAAGTCTAAGCTGATGAGTCCCTGTTTATAATCTGGTTGTCCATTGAGCTCGGTCTCTAGGAGGACTGCTAGTTTGTATTTGCATTCTGATGATTCAACTGAGAATTCCCTTTCATTAAGAGGAGATGCTTATTTAGCCCTGTATCGATATAATGAACTCTTCGTGGATACATTCAGTAATATTCCATGTAGAACTTTGGCAGATTGCTGGTTACTTTGTGTCTTATTATATGGCTATAATATGCTATTAGTTGTTGCATTTATACCGGTATTAATAATGCAAGGATCTCTGATATACTCTCAGTTGAATTTATATTTATTTGCCTAATAAAATATTATTATTATTTTTTTTATTTTAAATTTATTTTAAATATTTTTAATAACATTTTTTATTGAGGTATCAATGTTAAAATACGTTCGTCCCTTTTGGTTACAGGGGGAGAACAGAAGACATCTTAATTACATGCGCATAGTATGAATAAAAAAAAAAAAAGGCTAAATGAACAGTGACCATACAATAATTCCTGGGAAACAAAAACAGTAAAACATTAACAAATGGTGTAGGCCTTAGTTACCTCATTTTACATCTGAGCTGTATCAAAATTGGATTGGTATAATTAAAATGATTCTGTGCTGTGTGTCCTGATCTGGAAGGTTCAGTTGTAGTCTTTGCAAAAATGACTTTAACCTGATATGTAACGGACCCCTAGGAGAATAGGGAGCCTACAACAAGTTAGGGTCAAAAAAGAGACTGGGAGGAACCTAATTGGGACGAACTGTGTCCACCTGCAGGATCTTCAGTTACCTAGTTATGGTCAGGTAGGCGGAGAGGGAAATAGAGAAGGAAAGGAGGAGAAGTAGAGTACAGGCGGAGAATGATTGGAGAGGGAGAGGGGATGAGACAGAGAGTACTTCTGTCAGTCTATTTGGTTGAGTAAGTAAGTGGGGGCATGTGATTACCCAGAGTTAGAACTATGGGGAGCGACTTTATCTGTGGAGCCAAGTGTCCCATATCTTCCAGTAGGAGTCTAACAAATGGTGTAGGCCTTAGTTACCTCATTTTACATCTGAGCTGTATCAAAATTGGATTGGTATAATTAAAATGATTCTGTGCTGTGTGTCCTGATCTGGAAGGTTCAGTTGTAGTCTTTGCAAAAATGACTTTAACCTGATATGTAACGGACCCCTAGGAGAATAGGGAGCCTACAACAAGTTAGGGTCAAAAAAGAGACTGGGAGGAACCTAATTGGGACGAAATGTGTCCACCTGCAGGATCTTCAGTTACCTAGTTATGGTCAGGTAGGCGGAGAGGGAAATAGAGAAGGAAAGGAGGAGAAGTAGAGTACAGGCGGAGAATGATTGGAGAGGGAGAGGGGATGAGACAGAGAGTACTTCTGTCAGTCTATTTGGTTGAGTAAGTAAGCGGGGGCATGTGATTACCCAGAGTTAGAACTATGGGGAGCGACTTTATCTGTGGAGCCAAGTGTCCCATATCTTCCAGTAGGAGTCTAGATTGTTCAGGTGTTGGAAGAATCCCCGTTCCATGGAGGCAAATGTCTCCAAGGCTTTCTTAACAGTTGATAAGAGGGGAGGTTCTTGTTGTCTCCAGCATCTAGCAATCGAGATCTTGGTTGCTGCAAATATGAAAACGGCTAGTTGTTTCAGAGTCCTAGGCATCTTCGTAGGGAAGATATGAAGGAGAGCAACTTTAGGGTCTCTCGGAAGTAGAATACTGACAGAACCACATAACTGGAACACCTCCTCCCATAGTTTATTTATCCTCGGGCAAGACCACCAGGTGTGTAAGTCGTTTCTAACTTGCCCACAGTTTCTCCAACACAGCAGGAAATGGGTCAAGGACATCTGTGCTAGCCTTAGGGGAGTGAAATGCCATCTCAATGATATTTTAACATATAGCTCTTCTGAGTTAGCGCAGTGAAGTATATTGGTGAGTGAAAAGGCATTTGCCCAGTTCTCATCAGAAATGGTACATTTTAGGTCTTGAGCCCAGGCTTTAAGCTGCCAGATGTCTCCAGCCACTACATCCATCATGATTAAGCTATAGTGTACAGAGAGGGGTCGAATCTGAGCTAAGCCCGACTGCCATCTCTCCTCCCAGACAGAATGCTGTCTCAGATTCGAGGTTGGGAAGCCCCAGCTAGTGAGAAATTTATGTAGTCTAAGCCGTTCAAATTGAAACCAAGGTGGCCAGAGGTCACGCCCCTCTGGTAGGGGGTCAGCCAGCTTTAGCGTATACTGCTGGTACCGATCAGATACGTGAAAAAGATCCCATCTCCTCCACTGTGTGATGTGTGAATTCGGGAGACCATGTAGTAGACCGAAGATAGAATGAATTGGGGAAGGGTGAGGGGCTATCTCGGAGTATTGTCTAATAGATTTCCATATATCCAGGTTCTGTCTAATGATAGTATTCTGGATATTTAGTTGTTTAACTTGATAGTCCGGCAACCAGGGTAAATCCCCCAGGGTAATTCCTACTGGGAGATAAAATTGTTCAACTTTTTTCCAACCTTGGGGGCTATCGGAGAAACCCCAATCAGATATGTGGGTGAGGAGCCTCATAGTAGATAGAGAGATTGGGAAGAAAAACGCCTCCAAGATGGCATGGTTTTTGGAGCATTTTTTTGGATACTCTAGGTTTCTTTCCTTGCCACATGAATCTCATGATCAGGGCATTGAATCTATCCAGGAAATCTCTGGGTAGATTAATCGGCAGGCATCTAAAGTAGTACAGTATTTTTGGGAGGATTGTCATCTTAACCGATGCAATGCGTCCCAACCAGGAAACTTCTTGGAAATTCCAGGAGTTCAACAGACTCCTTATCTCCCAAAATGAGCTTATTATAGTTTGTCTCCCTCACTATGTTGATGTCAGGGCCCAGCTGGACTCCTAAATGGGTAATCGTCTCTGACGCCTTATGAAATTGGTAGGAGTCCCTAAGGATTTCTAGTTCTAATTGTGGGATATGAATGGGAAGAGCCTTTGTTTTGGAGAAATTGATCTTGTAAAAGCTCAGAGAGCCGAATTGGGTGATGAGGTCAAACAGCGATGGGCGTGAACCTATAGGATACGTTAAGAAGAGGATGATATTGTCTGTGAACAATGCTATTTCCCCCCCATTTCCCCTACCCTCTGAGTGACTCAGGGGGACACCTTGTATAAGGGGTGACTGTCTAATAGATTGAGCCAGAGGCTCAATTGCCAGCATGAATATAATGGGCGAGAGAGGGCAACCCTGTCTCGTCCCGTTAGTAATGGGAAACACTGAAGAGCAGAAACCAAGCCCTTTTACCCTGGCATGTGGGGAGCTGTATAGGGCCTGAATGGCCTTAACAGTTTCATTAGGGAACCCAAACTGTAGCATCACTTCCCACAGGTATTCCCACCTGACCCTGTCAAACGCTTTCTCGGCATCCAGCGACAGGGCCAGCATGGGGATCTCCAGTCTGTTAGCCTCAGAGTAGATGTTTAATATCCTTCTAGTGTTATCCGGGCCCTCTCTGCCCCATGTAAATCCCACTTGGTCAGGATCAAATAACGCAGGGGTGAGGAGGCGAAATCTATTGGCCCACATTTTAGAATAGAGTTTCACATCAATGTTGATAAGTAAGATGGGACGATAGCTGCCGCATTGAGATGGGTCTTTGTAAGGCTTAGGTATGGTGAGTTTCATAGCCTCACATAATTCGCTTCTAAGGGTACCATATTCTCTAGCTTCCGAGTAGGCCCTGAGTAGAAGTGGGGAAAGAGTGGTCTGGAAAGTCTTATAAAACATGGCCGGGAAACCATCCGGACCTGGAGGTTTGCCATTTTGAAGCTGACTGATAGCTCCCTTTAACTCTGTTGCAGAGAAAGGAGTAATGAGTGAATCCACATTAGCCTCCGTTAAGGTAGGAAGTCCTAAGGTTTTCAGAAAGCCTCTTATTTTAGTTTGGAGAAGGGGATCTCCCGATTCCATTTTCTGGAGGTTATACAGTTCCAAGTAGTAAGCTGTGAAGGTTTCACCGATATCCTTAGGGGACATGATCTTGCGGCCCTCTCTGCTTACAGAGAGGATACGGGAACTTGCACATCTACCCCGAAGTTTACGCGCTAGAAGAGTAGATGCTTTATTTCCCTGGTAATAAAGGAGTTGTTTAAATCTATGTATAGCCTCCTGGATCCGATTAGATTCTAGGTCTTTAATCTGACTGTGGAGGGCTTCTACTTCTGAAGATACCTCTGGGGAGGGGTTAGCTTTGTTGAGCTTTTCTTTAGTTCGAAGCTTAGCAACCAGGAGGCCCAATGGGGCCCCCCTCAATTGTTTGATAGAGGCCTGTTTTTGGATACAAATGCCTCTAATATAAGCTTTCAGTGCTGCCCATATTGTCTGCTTGGAGGTGGAAAAATCAGAGTTTTGGGTCAAATATTCATGACTAGAATTTTGAATTAGGGGCAGGAAGTCAGGGTCAGACCAGAGATGGTCCGAAAGTCTCCAACCCGGGCAGGATGACGTGTGGAGATTAGAGTCGAGGGAGAGGATAAGAGTGTCATGATCTGACCAGGAGCAGGGCTGAATTACGGATCCACAGATTCTATTAAGGGTCCATGTGTCTGTGAAGAAGTAATCTAGTCTTGAATAGGAGCCATGTGGCCTAGAGAAGAATGTATAGTCCCTATCAGAAGAGTGGTATGCTCTCCAGACATCATATAAGTTATATTGTGAAATGAGGTCTCTGAACCTTTTGGCTCTAGTGATCGAGTATGAGTCAATTATTTTACCTGCACTAACTTTTTTATCTAGGGAAGGGTCCCAGATCATGTTAAAATCCCCCCTAACAGTAGAGTCCCTAATTTAAGTCTGTTAATGTTCTGAAGTAAGGTCTTCAGGAACCTATGTTGATTTTGTTTTGGGGCATATATATTAACAAGCGTAAAAAACTGGTTATCCAGCTTGCAAATTAAAGCAAGGAATCTGCCTTCCGGGTCCGATTCTAGATATATGTTTTCAAAACTGACTTGTTTGTGAATGAAGATAGCTACTCCTCTTGACTTATCAGAGTGTCAGGCAGAGACACAGTGAGTGTAGAGTGGGGGATTTAAATAATGGCGGTGTGGTAGATAACCAATGAGTCTCCTGAACAAATACAATTTTGAATCTATTGGAATGCATATAGTTATTCAGGAGACTACGCTTAGTAGGAGAGTTAAGGCCTTTACAATTTAGTGAGGCAAAAGTGAGAGAATTTGGTCTCTGATCCATTCTTGAAAAGGAAGGGGGTTCAGGGAGAAAGAGGAGTGGAGTTAGGGCAAGAGATAGGAATTAGAAAGGCAGAGCAAGAGAGGAGACAGGGAGAGAAAGCTCTCCACCTACCTGAGAATGTTGTTGTACAGTTAATACCATAAGTGGAATAAAGTTGGTCTTTCTGATATCTAGGTAACAGGCACGTCTCTAGAGGGTCTAGGGACAGAACAACAACTGTGTAACAAATAAACAAAGGACAGCATAGCTTAACAATGTAGGTTTGTATTAAACCAAAACTATATTTAGAAAGAAACTGGCAGCACTATTCACCGCATAAAAAGGAACTAGAAATTTACCAAAGGAAAATCCAATTCCTTGTTCTCATTAAAATGAGAGAAAAAATGTTGGGGGGAGGGTGCGTAGAGAGAATCTCGCACCTAATCTACAGAGTGACTTCTCAAGGGGGGCAACTGAGGGGCACAGGGGGAGAGAGAGGTGAGAAAATATAGAACCATGGGTTCCTAAACAATATAGGGAACAGTCCCAACTACAGTAAAAACAACAACATCATTAGATAAACTTATGCTATGGTGTTCGGGTTCCAGGCCATCGTCCGAGGTTATCATTACCCACTGGCGAGGGACCCCAAGGCCATAGAAGGAACAAGCAAGCATTACTCAATAAAACATTTGAACTTTGTTGACTATGAAAGTAGTAACAAACATTAAGAAGATGAACTCTATATAAAATGGATAAACTGAGACCTTACAACCTTCATAATTCACATACAATATTAGTCTCATCAGTACCTAATATGAGCGGAAAGGGGTTTATCATAGAATAGTAATCTTTAACTCAGGCGTCTTATTGGGTGTATAGAGTGTTCCTGGTCCGATCTCATTATAAAGAATGGGGGGCATATTGTCAAGGGAGGGGCCGGGGTCATGTATAGAGATTAATTCTTTGTGACATACTCAAGTCTAGGAGATTGGAGAGGTAAATAAAGGAATCTACCCATATAAGTGTAGAACTATGGTATATAACATTGTGGTAGAGTGTTGCATAGAGGAGAGACTACTAATTGACATATCAGAATGAGGCTTTTGTGAGAAAGATTGATCTCCTGTGCAAACTGAGGGAGTGGGAGGAAGTCCCACTCACTATTAGGATTAGATATGTTAGGCTACCCAAGGTTCTTGGGCTGGGTTATTCACTCCTGTAAGTAATGATATGTACGGACATGGAGGGTTGTGCTAGACAAGGGGTGACACTATGCAAGGGTGGTGTTGGACCCTCAGTATAAGTTGACTACTTAACCACCTCAAACTCGTAAGTAGCTCATGTGGGTTTCATAATCTCTAGAGTATAAAGACTGGGGTCTAAAGAAAGGGCAATGAAACTCAGACACATGAGCAGGAGCTCCCATGAGGGACAATAGCATTGACAGTATATAGACATACCTGATCTGGGGCACGGAACCCACCATAGGAAAGCAGAGAGGGGGAGAAACAGAAAGAAAAAAAAGATCATCTATATCAACATTTGCATGTAAAGTTATTGTACCCTAAACTGCATTAGGGATTAGATATGATCATCACAAGGTTAGGGATTATTCGATTAAGTCTCTGATAAACTTGTCAAGCTCTGATGTGGTAATCTCCTCAGAAACTCCTCTGAACCTTAAATTATTTCTTCTGGATCTGTCCTCCAGGTCAGAGTGTTTCCGAGATCTGGATAGCTAGATTTTGAGAGAAAGATAATAGATGTTCTTGGTCAACCGCCAGATCCTCCTGTTTCCTCTCCAATGCCTCTGTTCTTTCACCAATTGCTGCTATATCTCTTCTCAGTTCTGCAGCGGAGCCCTTAATGGACTTGGTTAAAGTGTCTTGGAGG
Source organism: Bombina bombina (assembly GCF_027579735.1). Taxonomy (NCBI): domain Eukaryota; kingdom Metazoa; phylum Chordata; class Amphibia; order Anura; family Bombinatoridae; genus Bombina; species Bombina bombina. The sequence goes on from NC_069501.1 coordinate 315,441,536, forward strand.
CTGTTCATTTGTTGGGAAAGAATGCCCACAATGCTAGCTGCCATGTTGTCGAGTAAAGGATCTTCACTAGTAGCAGCTCTAACAGAAGGATCAGTCACTTGGTCCTCTATAGATGAGGTTCTTTCAGATGAGGAGTCAAAGTCACCTCTAGTGGAATTTCTAAAATAATCAACAACAGTCCTTCTGGGAGGTCCCACAGGCTTAGATTTTTTTCTATTCCACTGGGACATATCAAGGTATATATAGCCAAGACCGGGCTCACCTCTGCTTTGCTAGGATAGAATGCCTCTCACCATATGTAGGTATCTGGGACTGTTAGTCTCACTCCGCCTGTGTGCCCATTCACCCCACTAGATCATCTTCTAGCACATATTAGATCTTGAAGAAAGTCTCAATTACCTTTACAGGGGCCTCTCCTCCAAGGGAAGGTGTCACCTTATGATGATGTGGGGAAAGGGAGTAAGGATATGACCCACCGAGAAGGCCTTGATGGGAAATGGGGAAGGAGAGGCTTCAGGAGAAATCCTTATGAGGGTGAGAGGCTGGTAAGGGATGTTGAGGGATGTTCACCCTAGTGTGATAATGAAAAGAACTTCAGGGGCTCACTGCTTTCCAACTCCACTCCCCTCTCCACTCCGGCGGCTATATCCTTCTTTCCCCTTGTAGATGGGCCATTTATTTAATATTTAATATGTCTCATTATTTGTTTTTATTATTGCCTCCCTTTTTGCCCCTCTGCTATGTGTTTTGTGTCTTATCTCGTTAGTGGTGGCCTCCTGCTCCCTCCTCTATCTTTTATATTCTATACAGTCCCTGCAGGAGAGCAACTGTTGGATAGGCCCTATAGGGCCTAAGTCTGCGTGACTGCCGCTAATCTTGGGTAACCAGTGGAGTAGAGGAGCACTGGCCGCCCTGGGGGTATTCTCAAATCGGATAAGAGAGCCAGAATCTGAGGACGGGTAGCAGTGAGGGCCCCAACAACTACGTGGGACAAGTAAAGTGGAGAACAAAAAGGGGTAGAGTCCACTTCTGGCGTGAAGGTAAGGGGTAGATTAGAAGTGCTTACCCAATATCCAAATTCTTCTCTAGAGGGTTATTCTTGGGCCTGATTGCCTGTAATCTGATGTAGTGTCGGAAGGTCCTTACACAAGATGGCGGATGTTCTCGCCTAAAATGTAGTGGCGCACTTGATCACAGGGGCCTCTTCCACAAGTCCCTGAGGTACCTGGCTGATGCAGAACACAGGTCAGAGGGGGGCCCCCAAATGGATGGCCCACCAGGCAATGAATCAAGGATATGGTCGGGATGGTCAGACGAATAGGTAGGTTGTGTGCAGGTCAGGGCCTCTCTGAGCCAAATGGTCTCCGCTGTTTCACCACCAATGTCTGAGGAAAACTGCCACTACTCCGGAGCAGAGCCCCGACCCTCCAGAGAGTAGCATTCAGGCAGTCACTGATTCCCGTGTCTCAGGATGCAGGATCACAGTTTGTGTTTTCAGCGCCCTGTAGTGAAGGATTGGCTCTGTAAACATTGTCTGCCTCAGTTACAGGGTAAAACTCTCTCTTTTTCTGTTTATATATATATATATATATATATAAACAGAAAAAATGTATTTATAGCGCTGACCTTTCTATCGGCTAGATTTAGAGTTTTGTCGGTAAAGACCCGCGTATCTAACGCTGGCTTTTTTCTGGCCGCACCTTTAAAATAACTCTGGTATTGAGAGTCCACAGAATGGCTGCGTTAGGCTCCAAAAAAGGAGCGTAGAGCATATTTACCGCAACTTCAACTCTCGATACCAGAGTTGCTTATGGACGCGGCCAGCCTCAAAAACGTGCTCATGCACGATTCCCCCATAGGAAACAATGGGGCTGTTTGAGCTGAAAAAAAACCTAACACCTGCAAAAAAGCCGCGTTCAGCTCCTAACGCAGCCCCATTGTTTGCTATGGGGAAACACTTCCTACGTCTGCACCTAAAACCCTAACATGTACCCCGAGTCTAAACACCCCTAACCTTACAGTTATTAACCCCTATTCTGCCGCCCCCGCTATCTTCTATCGTCATCCATCCGGAGAGGAGCGGCAGCATCCTGAAGACCTCCGACGCGGAACATCCATCCTGGCCGACGACTGAACGACGAATGACGGTTCCTTTAAATTACGTCATCCAAGATGGCGTCCCTCGAATTCCGATTGGCTGATAGGATTCTATCTGCCAATCGGAATTAAGGTAGGAAAAATCTGATTGGCTGATTGAATCAGCCAATCAGATTGAGCTCGCATTCTATTGGCTGATCGGAACAGCCAATAGAATGCAAGCTTAATCTGATTGGCTGATTGGATCAGCCAATCGGATTGAACTTGATTCTGATTGGCTGATTCCATCAGCCAATCAGAATATTCCTCAGGGTCATAATAATTTGCATACGAAGAGAGAAGCGCTCTACCAGGAACGAACAACAGCTCAGTGGCTTGTTCTATGGCGATTTACCACCCGGAAGCAGCCTCTTTTAGACCAGTGTGCTTTTCACAGAAGAAAACTTTCCTTAAGTATATCAGTCTGATCCTGCCAAATAAGGTCAGTCCAGCCCCGAAATACCAGGCAATTCTCCTCTGAACAAGGAACATGACAACCCCAGACGATCGTTTCGGCCTCCTATGGGCCTCGTCAGTGAGGTGCAGCCACATTCCTCTAAGCACACTGGGCAAGGAGTCCACGTCTGGTTTCCCCCATCACCCATAGGGAGACTTCCCCAGGGTCATAATAATTTGCATACGAAGAGAGAAGCGCTCTACCAGGAACGAACAACAGCTCAGTGGCTTGTTCTATGGCGATTTACCACCCGGAAGCAGCCTCTTTTAGACCAGTGTGCTTTTCACGGAAGAAAACTTTCCTTAAGTATATCAGTCTGATCCTGCCAAGTAAGGTCAGTCCAGCCCCGAAATACCAGGCAATTCTCCTCTGAACAAGGAACATGACAACCCCAGACGATCGTTTCGGCCTCCTATGGGCCTCGTCAGTGAGGTGCAGCCACATTCCTCTAAGCACACTGGGCAAGGAGTCCACGTCTGGTTTCCCCCATCACCCATAGGGAGACTTCCCCAGGGTCATAATAATTTGCATACGAAGAGAGAAGCGCTCTACCAGGAACGAACAACAGCTCAGTGGCTTGTTCTATGGCGATTTACCACCCGGAAGCAGCCTCTTTTAGACCAGTGTGCTTTTCACGGAAGAAAACTTTCCTTAAGTATATCAGTCTGATCCTGCCAAGTAAGGTCAGTCCATCCCCGAAATACCAGGCAATTCTCCTCTGAACAAGGAACATGACAACCCCAGACGATCGTTTCGGCCTCCTATGGGCCTCGTCAGTGAGGTGCAGCCACATTCCTCTAAGCACACTGGGCAAGGAGTCCACGTCTGGTTTCCCCCATCACCCATAGGGAGACTTCCCCAGGGTCATAATAATTTGCATACGAAGAGAGAAGCGCTCTACCAGGAACGAACAACAGCTCAGTGGCTTGTTCTATGGCGATTTACCACCCGGAAGCAGCCTCTTTTAGACCAGTGTGCTTTTCACGGAAGAAAACTTTCCTTAAGTATATCAGTCTGATCCTGCCAAGTAAGATCAGTCCAGCCCCGAAATACCAGGCAATTCTCCTCTGAACAAGGAACATGACAACCCCAGACGATCGTTTCGGCCTCCTATGGGCCTCGTCAGTGAGGTGCAGCCACATTCCTCTAAGCACACTGGGCAAGGAGTCCACGTCTGGTTTCCCCCATCACCCATAGGGAGACTTCCCCAGGGTCATAATAATTTGCATACGAAGAGAGAAGCGCTCTACCAGGAACGAACAACAGCTCAGTGGCTTGTTCTATGGCGATTTACCACTCGGAAGCAGCCTCTTTTAGACCAGTGTGCTTTTCACGGAAGAAAACTTTCCTTAAGTATATCAGTCTGATCAGTCAGAATATTCCTACCTTAATTCCGATTGGCTGATAGAATCCTATCAGCCAATCGGAATTCGAGAGACGCCATCTTGGATGACGTCATTTAAAGGAACCGTCATTCGTCGTTCAGTCGTCGGCCAGGATGGATGTTCCGCGTCGGAGGTCTTCAGGATGCTGCCGCTCCGCTCTGGATGGATGACGATAGAAGATTCCGCTTGGATGAAGACTTCAATCGGATGGAAGACCTCTTCTGCCCCGCTTGGATGAAGACTTCTACCGGATGGAGGACCTCTTCTTGCTCCGCTTGGATGAAGAATTTGGCTCGGCTGGGTGAAGACGACTCAAGGTAGGGAGATCTTCAGGGGCTTAGTGTTAGGTTTATTTAAGGGGGGTTTGGGTTAGATTAGGGGTATGTGGGTGGTGGGTTGTAATGTTGGGGGGGTATTGTATGTTTTTTTTTACAGGCAAAAGAGCTGAACTTCTTGGGGCATGCACCGCAAAGGGCCCTGTTCAGGGCTGGTAAGGTAAAAGAGCTTTGAACTTTAGTAATTTAGAATAGGGTAGGGCATTTTTTTATTTTGGGGGGCTTTGTTATTTTATTAGGGGGCTTAGAGTAGGTGTAATTAGTTTAAAATTGTTGTAATATATTTCTAATGTTTGTAAATATTTTTTTATTTTTGTAACTTAGTTCTTTTTTATTTTTTGTACTTTAGTTAGTTTATTTCATTGTATTTATTTGTAGGAATTGTATTTAATTTATTTATTGATAGTGTAGTGTTAGGTTTAATTGTAGATAATTATAGGTATTTTATTTAATTTATTTATTGATAGTGTAGTGTTAGGTTTAATTGTAACTTAGGTTAGGATTTATTTTACAGGTAAATTTGTAATTATTTTAACTATTTTAGCTATTAAATAGTTCTTAACTATTTAATAGCTATTGTACCTGGTTAAAATAAATACAAAGTTACCTGTAAAATAAATATTAATCCTAAAATAGCTATAATATCATTATAATTTATATTGTAGCTATATTAGGATTTATTTTACAGGTAAGTATTTAGCTTTAAATAGGAATAATTTATTTAAGAAGAGTTAATTAATTTCGTTAGATTAAAGCTTTAGGGGTTAATACATTTATTAGAATAGCGGTGAGCTCCAGTTGGCAGATTAGGGGTTAATAATTGAAGTTAGGTGTCGGCGACGTTAGGGAGGGCAGATTAGGGGTTAATAAGTGTAGGCAGGTGGAGGCGACGTTGAGGGGGGCAGATTAGGGGTTAATAAATATAATATAGGGGTCGGCGGTGTTAGGGGCAGCAGATTAGGGGTACATAGCTATAATGTAGGTGGCGGCTCTTTGCGGTCGGCAGATTAGGGGTTAATTATTGTAGGTAGCTGGCTGCGACGCTGTGGGGGGCAGGTTAGGGGTTAATAAATATAATATAGGGGTCGGCGGTGTTAGGGGCAGCAGATTAGGGGTACATAAGTATAATGTAGGTGGCGGTCGGCAGATTAGGTGTTAAAAAAATTTATTGGAGTGTCGAAGATGTGGGGGGGCCTCGGTTTAGGGGTACATAGGTAGTTTATGGGTGTTAGTGTACTTTAGAGTACAGTAGTTAAGAGCTTTATGAACCGGCGTTAGCCCAGAAAGCTCTTAACTACTGACTTTTTTCTGCGGCTGGAGTTTTGTCGTTAGATTTCTAACGCTCACTTCAGACACAACTCTAAATACCGGAGTTAGAAAGATCCCATTGAAAAGATAGGATACGCAATTGACGTAAGGGGATCTGCGGTATGGAAAAGTTGCGGCTGAAAAGTGAGCGTTAGACCCTTTTTTGAATGACTCCAAATACCGGCGGTAGCCTAAAACCAGCGTTAGGAGCCTCTAACGCTGGTTTTCACGGCTACCGCCAAACTCCAAATCTAGGCCTACGAATGGCAAACTCACTTCTATGTATTTAAATTTACTCAATGGTAGTTGAAAAATGAAATTTAAATGAGTGTGTTTGCGATTTGATGTCTACTTAATTAACCATTTGAGTGCTAAGCACTTTCCCACCAGGGTGTTAAGATTTTTTTAATGTTCTTTTAAATTTTTAATATTTTGAACAATTTTTTTTTGTACTTTTTTTAAAAAAAAATTCATACCCCCAATACTTATACTGTTGGAAAGGTTAGGCAATTACCTTTCGAATGGTGGGTCTTGGGGGTCTGTAGCTGCTTAGATGCCTGAGATACAGGCTTCTAAGCAGCATGCCCACTGCTCCTATACTTAACATTGTTAAGTATAAATAAAGTTGCGCGGTGACGTCATCATGTTATTGCGCGTGACGTCACCATGCAAAACGGGAAGCCCCGACAATGCCTATCACTCTACAGGCATGATCGCCGGGGTAGGAGCTGATGGGAGCTTTAGATCTCCCTCAACGTGGGAGAGTGCTAGTGACGGCTCAGAGTCATCATTAGCACTCAAAGGGTTAAGTACATACACAAATCTATCCTGTGGAGTGCAGGTACTAATGCAGTGTCAGGTGACCACCAACCTAACTAGGTTGTAAACAACAGAAAAGAGGAGTATAGTTATAGCGCTGGTACAGGCTAATTAAATATGGGTAAATATCTGTAAATATTTGTGAATATTTGTAAATATTTGTAATTATTTGTAAAAATATGTTTGTAGGAACAGAAACACCAGTATCAATATACACTGATTATTTGATGGTTGGTGGATCATAGGCCCTGAGACCGAATAAACAAAATAATTATAAATATTAAAAAAAAAAAATTAAAAGATTTAAATTTATTAATATACATATATTTATGAAAAAGAAAAGTGTTTAAACATATTTCAGAATAACCAGAGAATTGTATTTTAAAAGCATAAAAACTAACCGTATAATGGTCAATTTTTTAATATCGGTGTATTAGACTCCTACCCTTTAACTCATAGAAAGTAGGAGGGAGGGTCTATTGACCTAACAAAAGAAGATGTGCAGAGTGGATGAGTAAAAGTGTACTTGAATTATAAATGTAAAAAATGAATAATGATAGGTTGACCCTTTAATAATAATGACTATAAAAGAATCGCTTATGATGTATATTCCAGAGACAGAATATATAATTATACACACATGTGCCCTGATATCTTAGGTATGATTTAAATTAGTATGGTGAAAAATATATATGCTCTAACTTATCTGAAGCCCATGGGTAATGAACGGAGCTCTGTGTAGCGTGTACGGTCAAAAAATGGAAGCGAAAAAAAACGGAAGTGACCTCACTTATCTTGCGATACCTTACATGTTTCGTTGAGCCCTAGTCAACTTCGTCAGAGGTGTATCCATATCCATCCTCAGCGAGTATTTATGCTAGAGGAGCCGGATATGGGTAGGAATGGAGTCCATTCATTTAGCAATAATAGGATACAATCATTTGTTAATAAATGACATGTTTGGGCATATTTGTGTCTATTTACACATATTTGCATCCAATCGGATTCTATGTACTGGAATTATTATAAAAAGGAAATTGTAATTAAAATGTGAACAAACTATTTGTAATGGTTTTAAAAATATTTTAAAAGTATTTTAAAATAAGCCCATATAGAGGGTGTGTTATTTATTTATGAAACAGACCCTTAATAAATTTATAAGAATATATTTTAAAAAATAACTTTTTGTGCATGGGTTTTAATGTGAAGAATACTTTAAAAAGACTCTAGGTGAAATATCTGAACCTATGAGATCACTGAGTCAAGTGATGGGAGACTGGCAATGGGCATTTTTTCCCCCCACTCTGGACTTTAGATTTACTTTAGTATAAAGAACTACACTTTAAAGCTAAAGAGAATCAAATGAATACTGTTGATTAAGTAGATGTACTTTACGTCCATATAGGGAGTGTCATGAAATGTACTAGGTGGTGTATCCAATAGGTCTCTCTTCTCCTTAATTGTAGAAGTCTCTCTTTGCCCCAGCTGTGGGGAATCTGCTCAATTGCTTTAATGGTTAGTCCTTTCGGGTCTTTATTATGATGTTGTTTAAAGTGAGTGCTGAGACCGTATTAGAATGTTTCTCCTTCTATATTCTTCACATGTTCCAGTAGTCAAGTCTTCAAAGTCCGTTTGGTTCTTCCTAAGTAAAAAAATTTACAATTACATTCAATTTGATAGACCACGTACTCTGATTTACAGTTTAGAAAGTTAGTGATCGGAATGTGTTCTTTATCATTATTTAAAATCCATTTGTTGTATGTTTTATTTGTGCTGGTGTGCTTGCAGCATTCGCAATTCTTTCTTCCGCATTTGAAAAAACCTGTTACTAGATCTAACACATTTGTTTTTGTTTTATTTAGTTTTTTCAGTTTTGTGGGAGCTAGAATATTCTTTAAATTCATATTGTTTTTATATGTTACCGTAGGTTTATTTGGGATTTCTTCTTTGAGTAAAGGATCATTCTTCAATATATGCCAGTGTTTCCTCAGAATCTTTTCAATTTGGGGTGCTGCATAATTGTAAGTGGTAACAAAACGTGGACCATTTTCTTTGGTTTTCTCAGTTTGCATTTTATGTTTACCTCCCACAAGTGTTTTTCTATCCAGGTCTTTGGCTTTCTTATATGATTCTTCCACAATTTTGGTGTCAAAGTTTTTTTCTCAAAATTTCTCTTTCAAAGAAGATGATGCTAATTCAAAGTCTTCTGATTTTGTACAATTTCTCTTTAATCTTTGCAATTGTCCAAATGGTATGTTCTTGATCCATTGGGGATGGTGTCCACTCTTTGCATCAAAATATCCATTTGTATCTGTCTCTTTTGTGTAGAGTTTCGTGTTAATCTCATTATCTTCTATATACATGGTTAAATTAAGGAAGTTGATTTTTTCTTTATTCCATTCTTTGGTGAATGTGAGATTGTAGTCATTCATGTTGAACCAATCTACAAAATTGTGGAAAATGTGTTCTTCTCCTTTCCAGATGATTAGGATGTCATCTATGAATCTGTACCAGAAAACTTTGACACCAAAATTGTGGAAGAAAAAATTCTGAGGAAACACTGGCATATATTGAAGAACGATCCTTTACTCAAAGAAGAAATTCCTAATAAACCTACGGTAATATATAGAAAGAATATGAATTTAAAGAATATTCTAGCCCCCACAAAACTGAAAACACAAAATAAAACAAAAACAAATGTTTTAGATCCAGTAACAGGTTTTTTCAAATGCGGAAGAAAGAATTGTGAATGCTGCAAACACACCAGCACAAATAAAACATACAACAAATGGATTTTAAATAATGATAAAGAACAAATTCTGTATGTGGTCTATCAAATTGAATGTAATTGTAAAAAAAATGTACATAGGAAGAACCAAACGGACTTTGAAGGCTTGACTACTGGAACATGTGGGGCGCGATCCTATATACGGCGCAGGTTTCGGTGCAAGCGTGGAAACCTGCGCCACCCATAGTTTGACCTTGCACATCGGGCTATCACATATACGGCGCCGGCAGTTGCTAAAGTGCCGTAAGTCGGACAACCTAGCGATGTCTAGAAATAAGCGTAAGTACAAATTTCTGGAGTTGCCAGTGACTTACGGCACTTTAGAAACTGCCTGCACCTACAAAAACTTGCTAAATATGAAATCTCCCGTAACTGTCTAACACGCCTCCCAAACATCATCCCAACACGTATACCCCTCTATCCGCAATCCCCCCTCTCACTCCTAATATTAAATATATTAACCCCTAAATTAAATGTATTACCCCCTAATGTGACCCCCCTAAACCGCTGCCACCTATATTAAATTTATTAACCCCTAATATGATCCCCCTACACCGCCGCCACCTACATTAAATTTATTAACCCCTAATCTAATCCCCCTACACCGCCGCCACCTATATTAAATATATTAACCCCTAATCTAATCCCCCTACACCGCCGCCACCTTTAATAAATGTATTAACCCCTAATCTAATCCCCCTACACTGCCGCCACCTATATCAAATATATTAACCCCTAAACCTAAGTCTAACCCTAACACCCCCTAACTTAATTATTATTGAAATAAATCTGAATAATATTAATAGTATTAAGTAAATTATTCCTATTTAAAACTAAATACTTACCTGTAAAATAAACCCTAAGATAGCTACAATATAATTAATAATTACATTGTAGCTATTTTAGGGTTTATATTTATTTTACAGGTAACTTTGTATTTAATTTAACTAGGTACAATAGCTATTAAATAGTTAATAACTATTTAATAGCTACCTAGTTAAAATAATTACAAAATTACCTGTAAAATAAATCCTAACCTAAATTACCATTACACCTAACACTACACTATCAATAAATGAATTAAATAAACTACAATTATCTCAACTAAAATACAATTAAATACACTAAGCTATATTACAAAAACAAACAAACACTAAATTACAAAAAATAAAAAAAAGATTACAAGAATTTTAAGCTAATTACACCTAATCTAAGCCCCCTAATAAAATGAAAAAGCCCCACAAAATAATAAAATTTCCCTACCCTAAACTAAATTATAAAAGTAATCAGCTCTATTACCAGCCCTTAAAAGGGACTTTTGCGGGGCATTGCATCAAAGTAATCAGCTCTTTTACCTGTAAAAAAAAAGAACAACCTCCCCCCAATTACAAGCCACCACCCACACACCCCTACTCTAAAACCCACCCGATCCCCCCTTAAATGATCCCCCCTTAAAAAACCTATTCAAATTAGCCAATAGAATGTCAGTAGCTCTTATTCTATTGGCTATTCAAATCAGCCATTAGAATTACAGTAGCTCTTATCCGATTGGCTGATTTGAATTTGAAGGCTCAAATCAGCCAATAGGAATTCAAGGGACGCCATTTTTAATCGCGTACCTTGAATTCCTATTCAGTGTATGGCGGAGATCGTATGAAGAGGATCCTCCATGCTCCATGTCTCCTCAGTCTTCATTTCCAGATTTGCCGATCTTCTGTTCCAGCATCGCCGGTCTTCAGTTCCAGAGTGGACGGTCTTCAGCTCCGCAGTCATCGGTCTTAAACTTCTCCGCTCCGTGCTGGCTGGTTCCTGGAAGAAGAAGAGGTCACCGCCTGGAAGAAGACTTTACCGCCTGGAACAGGACCTTGGGTGTTAGACTTAGGTTTTTTTAAGGGGGGATCGGGTGGGTTTTAGAGTAGGGGTGTGTGGGTGGGGGGTTGTAATGGGGGGTGGGTTGTTCTTTTTTTTACAGGTAAAAGAGCTGATTACTTTGGGGCAATGCCCCACAAAAGGCCCTTTTAAGGGCTGGTAATAGAGCTGATTATTTTTGTAATTTAGTTTAGGGAAGGGAAATTTTATTATTTTGGGGGGCTTTTTTATTTTATTAGGGGGCTTAGATTAGGTGTAATTAGCTTAAAATTCTTGTAATCTTTTTTTATGTTTTGTAATTTAGTGTTTGTTTGTTTTTTGTAAAATAGTTTAGTGTATTTAATTGTATTTTAGTTGAGATAATTGTAGTTTATTTAATTAATTTATTGATAGTGTAGTGTTAGGTGTATTGATAACTTAGGATTTATTTTACAGGTAATTTTGTAATTATTTTAACTAGGTAGCTATTACATAGTTATTAACTATTTAATAGCTATTGTACCTAGTTAAAATAAATACAAAGTTACCTGTAAAATAAATATAAACCCTAAAATAGCTACAATGTAATTATTAATTATATTGTAGTTATCTTAGGGTTTATTTTATAGGTAAGTATTTAGTTTTAAATTGTTAAGTATAAATAAAGTTGCGCGGTGACGTCATCACGTTATTGCGCGTGACGTCACCATGCAAAACGGGAAGCCCGGACAATGCCTATCACTCTACAGGCATGATCGCCGGGGTAGGAGCTGATGGGAGCTTTAGATCTCCCTCAAGGTGGGAGAGTGCTAGTGACGGCTCCGAGCCGTCATTAGCACCAGAGTGGGAAACTCTGTGACGGCTCAGAGTCATCATTAGCACTCAAAGGGTTAAGTACATACACAAATCTATCCTGTGGAGTGCAGGTACTAATGCAGTGTCAGGTGACCACCAACCTAACTAGGTTGTAAACAACAGAAAAGAGGAGTATAGTTATAGCGCTGGTACAGGCTAATTAAATATGGGTAAATATCTGTAAATATTTGTGAATATTTGTAAATATTTGTAATTATTTGTAAAAATATGTTTGTAGGAACAGAAACACCAGTATCAATATACACTGATTATTTGATGGTTGGTGGATCATAGGCCCTGAGACCGAATAAACAAAATAATTATAAATATTAAAAAAAAAAATTAAAAGATTTAAATTTATTAATATACATATATTTATGAAAAAGAAAAGTGTTTAAACATATTTCAGAATAACCAGAGAATTGTATTTTAAAAGCATAAAAACTAACCGTATAATGGTCAATTTTTTAATATCGGTGTATTAGACTCCTACCCTTTAACTCATAGAAAGTAGGAGGGAGGGTCTATTGACCTAACTAAAGAAGATGTGCAGAGTGGATGAGTAAAAGTGTACTTGAATTATAAATGTAAAAAATGAATAATGATAGGTTGACCCTTTAATAATAATGACTATAAAAGAATCGCTTATGATGTATATTCCAGAGACAGAATATATAATTATACACACATGTGCCCTGATATCTTAGGTATGATTTAAATTAGTATGGTGAAAAATATATATGCTCTAACTTATCTGAAGCCCATGGGTAATGAACGGAGCTCTGTGTAGCGTGTACGGTCAAAAAACGGAAGCGAAAAAAAACGGAAGTGACCTCACTTATCTTGCGATACCTTACATGTTTCGTTGAGCCCTAGTCAACTTCGTCAGAGGTGTATCCATATCCATCCTCAGCGAGTATTTATGCTAGAGGAGCCGGATATGGGTAGGAATGGAGTCCATTCATTTAGCAATAATAGGATACAATCATTTGTTAATAAATGACATGTTTGGGCATATTTGTGTCTATTTACACATATTTGCATCCAATCGGATTCTATGTACTGGAATTATTATAAAAAGGAAATTGTAATTAAAATGTGAACAAACTATTTGTAATGGTTTTAAAAATATTTTAAAAGTATTTTAAAATAAGCCCATATAGAGGGTGTGTTATTTATTTATGAAACAGACCCTTAATAAATTTATAAGAATATATTTTAAAAAATAACTTTTTGTGCATGGGTTTTAATGTGAAGAATACTTTAAAAAGACTCTAGGTGAAATATCTGAACCTATGGGATCACTGAGTTAAGTGATGGGAGACTGGCAATGGGCATTTTTTCCCCCCACTCTGGACTTTAGATTTACTTTAGTATAAAGAACTACACTTTAAAGCTAAAGAGAATCAAATGAATACTGTTGATTAAGTAGATGTACTTTACGCCCATATAGGGAGTGTCATGAAATGTACTAGGTGGTGTATCCAATAGGTCTCTCTTCTCCTTAATTGTAGAAGTCTCTCTTTGCCCCAGCTGTGGGGAATCTGCTCAATTGCTTTAATGGTTAGTCCTTTCGGGTCTTTATTATGATGTTGTTTAAAGTGAGTGCTGAGACCGTATTAGAATGTTTCTCCTTCTATATTCTTCACATGTTCCAGTAGTCAAGTCTTCAAAGTCCGTTTGGTTCTTCCTAAGTAAAAAAAATTACAATTACATTCAATTTGATAGACCACGTACTCTGATTTACAGTTTAGAAAGTTAGTGATCGGAATGTGTTCTTTATCATTATTTAAAATCCATTTGTTGTATGTTTTATTTGTGCTGGTGTGCTTGCAGCATTCGCAATTCTTTCTTCCGCATTTGAAAAAACCTGTTACTAGATCTAACACATTTGTTTTTGTTTTATTTAGTTTTTTTCAGTTTTGTGGGAGCTAGAATATTCTTTAAATTCATATTGTTTTTATATGTTACCGTAGGTTTATTTGGGATTTCTTCTTTGAGTAAAGGATCATTCTTCAATATATGCCAGTGTTTCCTCAGAATCTTATCAATTTGGGGTGCGGCATAATTGTAAGTGGTAACAAAACGTGGACCATTTTCTTTGGTTTTCTCAGTTTGCATTTTATGTTTGCCTCCCACAAGTGTTTTTCTATCCAGGTCTTTGGCTTTCTTATATGATTCTTCCACAATTTTGGTGTCAAAGTTTTTTTCTCAAAATTTCTCTTTCAAAGAAGATGATGCTAATTCAAAGTCTGATGATTTTGTACAATTTCTCTTTAATCTTTGCAATTGTCCAAATGGTATGTTCTTGATCCATTGGGGATGGTGTCCACTCTTTGCATCAAAATATCCATTTTTATCTGTCTCTTTTGTGTAGAGTTTCGTGTTAATCTCATTATCTTCTATATACATGGTTAAATTAAGGAAGTTGATTTTTTCTTTATTCCATTCTTTGGTGAATGTGAGATTGTAGTCATTCATGTTGAACCAATCTACAAAATTGTGGAAAATGTGTTCTTCTCCTTTCCAGATGATTAGGATGTCATCTATGAATCTGTACCAGAAAACTTTGACACCAAAATTGTGGAAGAAAAAATTCTGAGGAAACACTGGCATATATTGAAGAACGATCCTTTACTCAAAGAAGAAATTCCTAATAAACCTACGGTAATATATAGAAAGAATATGAATTTAAAGAATATTCTAGCCCCCACAAAACTGAAAACACAAAATAAAACAAAAACAAATGTGTTAGATCCAGTAACAGGTTTTTTCAAATGCGGAAGAAAGAATTGTGAATGCTGCAAACACACCAGCACAAATAAAACATACAACAAATGGATTTTAAATAATGATAAAGAACAAATTCTGTAAATGAAAGTATGTGGTCTATCAAATTGAATGTAATTGTAAAAAAAATGTACATAGGAAGAACCAAACGGACTTTGAAGGCTTGACTACTGGAACATGTGGGGCGCGATCCTATATACGGCGCAGGTTTCGGCGCAAACGTGGAAACCTGCGCCACCCATAGTTTGACCTCGCACATCGGGCTATCACATATACAGCGCCGGCAGTTGCTAAAGTGCCGTAAGTCGGACAACCTAGCGATGTCTAGAAATAAGCGTAAGTACAAATTTCTGGAGTTGCCAGTGACTTACGGCACTTTAGAAACTGCCTGCACCTACAAAAACTTGCTAAATATGAAATCTCCCGTAACTGTCTAACACGCCTCCCAAACATCATCCCAACACGTATACCCCTCTATCCGCAATCCCCCCTCTCACTCCTAATATTAAATATATTAACCCCTAAATTAAATGTATTACCCCCTAATGTGACCCCCCTAAACCGCTGCCACCTATATTAAATTTATTAACCCCTAATATGATCCCCCTACACCGCCGCCACCTACATTAAATTTATTAACCCCTAATCTAATCCCCCTACACCGCCGCCACCTATATTAAATATATTAACCCCTAATCTAATCCCCCTACACCGCCGCCACCTTTAATAAATATATTAACCCCTAATCTAATCCCCCTACACTGCCGCCACCTATATCAAATATATTAACCCCTAAACCTAAGTCTAACCCTAACACCCCCTAACTTAATTATTATTGAAATAAATCTGAATAATATTAATAGTATTAAGTAAATTATTCCTATTTAAAACTAAATACTTACCTGTAAAATAAACCCTAAGATAGCTACAATATAATTAATAATTACATTGTAGCTATTTTAGGGTTTATATTTATTTTACAGGTAACTTTGTATTTATTTTAACTAGGTACAATAGCTATTAAATAGTTAATAACTATTTAATAGCTACCTAGTTAAAATAATTACAAAATTACCTGTAAAATAAATCCTAACCTAAATTACCATTACACCTAACACTACACTATCAATAAATGAATTAAATAAACTACAATTATCTCAAATAAAATACAATTAAATACACTAAGCTATATTACAAAAACAAACAAACACTAAATTACAAAAAATAAAAAAAAGATTACAAGAATTTTAAGCTAATTACACCTAATCTAAGCCCCCTAATAAAATGAAAAAGCCCCATAAAATAATAAAATTTCCCTACCCTAAACTAAATTATAAAAGTAATCAGCTCTATTACCAGCCCTTAAAAGGGACTTTTGCGGGGCATTGCATCAAAGTAATCAGCTCTTTTACCTGTAAAAAAAAGAACAACCTCCCCCCAATTACAAGCCACCACCCACACACCCCTACTCTAAAACCCACCCGATCCCCCCTTAAATGATCCCCCCTTAAAAAACCTATTCAAATTAGCCAATAGAATGTCAGTAGCTCTTATTCTATTGGCTATTCAAATCAGCCATTAGAATTACAGTAGCTCTTATCCGATTGGCTGATTTGAATTTGAAGGCTCAAATCAGCCAATAGGAATTCAAGGGACGCCATTTTTAATCGCGTACCTTGAATTCCTATTCAGTGTATGGCGGAGAGCGTATGAAGAGGATCCTCCATGCTCCATGGCTCCTCAGTCTTCAGTTCCAGCGTTGCCGATCTTCTGTTCCAGCATCGCCGGTCTTCAGTTCCAGAGTGGACGGTCTTCAGCTCCGCAGTCATCGGTCTTAAACTTCTCCGCTCCGTGCTGGCTGGTTCCTGGAAGAAGAAAAGGTCACCGCCTGGAAGAAGACTTTACCGCCTGGAACAGGACCTTCTCCGACAGTCTTCAGGACAGGTAAGGAGCACTTGGGTGTTAGACTTAGGTTTTTTTAAGGGGGGATTGGGTGGGTTTTAGAGTAGGGGTGTGTGGGTGGTGGGTTGTAATGGGGGGTGGGTTGTTCTTTTTTATACAGGTAAAATAGCTGATTACTTTGGGGCAATGCCCCACAAAAGGCCCTTTTAAGGGCTGGTAATAGAGCTGATTACTTTTGTAATTTAGTTTAGGGTAGGGAAATTTTATTATTTTGGGGGGCTTTTTTATTTTATTAGGGGGCTTAGATTAGGTGTAATTAGCTTAAAATTCTTGTAATCTTTTTTTATGTTTTGTAATTTAGTGTTTGTTTGTTTTTTGTAAAATAGTTTAGTGTATTTAATTTTATTTTAGTTGAGATAATTGTAGTTTATTTAATTAATTTATTGATAGTGTAGTGTTAGGTGTAATGATAACTTGGGATTTATTTTACAGGTAATTTTGTAATTATTTTAACTAGGTAGCTATTACATAGTTATTAACTATTTAATAGCTATTGTACCTAGTTAAAATAAATACAAAGTTACCTGTAAAATAAATATAAACCCTAAAACAGCTACAATGTAATTATTTATTATATTGTAGTTATCTTAGGGTTTATTTTATAGGTAAGTATTTAGTTTTAAATAGGAATAATTTAGTTAATAAGATTAATATTATTTAGATTTATTTCAATAATAATTAAGTTAGGGGGTGTTAGGGTTAGACTTAGGTTTAGGGGTTAATACATTTAATTTAGGTGGCGGCGGTGTAGGGGGATTAGATTAGGGGTTAATATATTTAATATAGGTGGTGGTGGTGTAGGGGATTAGATAAGGGGTTAATAAATTTAATATAGGTGGCGGCAGTGTAGTGGGATCATATTAAGGGTTAATAAATTTAATGTAGGTGGCAGCGGTGTATGGGGATCATATTAGGTGTTAATAAATTTAATGTAGGTGGCGGCGGTGTAGGGGGATCATATTAGGGATTAATAAATTTAATATAGGTAGTGGCGGCGGTGTAGGGGGGTCAGATTAGGGGTTAATAAATTTAATGTAGGTGGCGGTGGTGTAGGGGGATCATATTAGGGGTTAATATATTTAATATAGGTAGTGGCGGTGTAGGGAGGTCAGATTAGGGGGTAATACAAATAATATAGGTGGTGGCGGTGTAGGGAGGTCAGATTAGGGGGTAATACATATAATGTAGGTGGCGGCGGGGTCCGGGAGTGGCGGTTTAGGGGTTAAACACTTTATTAGGGATTGCGGCGGGGGATTGCGGATGACAGGTAGATAGACATTGCGCATGCGTTAAGTGTTATTTTTTATTTTGCAGGCAGTTTAGGGAGTTACGGGGCTCCAATACTCAGCGTAAGGCTTACTACGCCTGCATTTTGTGGCGAGGTGAAAATGGAGTAAGATTTCTCCATTTTCGCCACGTAAGTACTAACGCTGTATATTGGATACCAAACTGCGCGGGTTTGGTATATTGGTCTATGGGCCAAAAAACTACGGCCAAAGGGTGAAATATACGAGCGTAACTTCTAGGTTACGCCGTATATAGGATACCAAACCAGCGCAATATTTGGCGTCGCCCGCAAAAGCCGCTGCAAATCGGATCGGGCCCGTGAAGAATATAGAAGGAGAAACGTCTGAATACGGTCACAGCACTCACTTTGAACAACATCATAATAAAGACCCGAAAGAACTGACCATTAAAGCAATTGAGCAGATCCCCCACAGCTGGGGAAAAGAGATACTTCTACAATTAAGGAGAAGAGAGACCTATTGGATACACCACCTAAATACCCGAGTACCATACGGGCTAAATAAGGATATTGACCGAGCCGCATTCCTTTAACTCAAACTGTATATAATTTTTTCTTCTTTCTTAGTTTAAAATACATATTGATGTACACTTTTAGGCTATTTAATAACTACTGCTATGTGTAAAGTACATTTCATGACACTCCCTATATGGGTGTAAATAAGTACATCTACTTAATCAACAGTATTCATTTGATTCTCTTTAGCTTTAAAGTGTAGTTCTTTATACTAAAGTAAATCTAAAGTCCAGAGTGGGGGGAAAAAATGCCCATTGCCAGTCTTTCATCACTTAACTCAGTGACCCCATATGTTCAGATATTTCACCTGGAGTCTTTTTAAAGTATTCTTCCCGTTAAAACCATACACAAAAAGTTATTTTTTTAAATATATTCTTATAAATTTATTAAGGATCCGTTTCATAAGTAAATAACACACCCTCCATATAGGCTTATTTTAAAATACTTTTAAAATATTTTTAAAACCATTACAAATAGTTTGTTCAGATTTTAATTACAATTTTGTTTTTATAATAATTCCAGTACAAAGAATCCGATTGGATACAAATATATGTAAATAGACACAAATATGCCCAAACATGTCATTTATTAACATTTATTGATTGTATACTATTATTGCTAAATGAATGGACTCCATTCCTACCCAAATCCGGCTCCTCTAGCATATATACTAGCTGAAGATGGATATGGATACACCTCTGATGAAGTTGACTAGGGCTCAATGAAATGCGTAAGGTATAGCGAGATAAGTGACGTCACTTCCGTTTCTTCTCGCTTCTGGTTTTTGGACTGTACATGCTACACAGAGCTCCGTTCGTTACTTATGGACTTCAGAAGTTCAGATAAGTTTTAGTTAATCTTTTTTCATTACTTAATTGTTCTGAATTTCAGGCTTTTTAAATACACTAAATAAACCGATGTGATCACTAGGTTTAATAGTTTTAAACCTATTTTTATGACGTGTTAATGTCATGGGAAATAGAGCATATATATTTTTCACCATACTAATTTTCATCATACCTAAGATATCAGGGCACATGTGTGTATAATTATATATTCTGTCTCTGGAAAATACATCATAAGCGATTCTTTTATAGTCAATATTATTAAAGGGTCAACCTATCATTATTCATTTTTTACATTTATAATTCAAGTACACTTTTACTCATCCACTCTGCACATCTTCTTTTGTTAGGTCAATAGACCCTCCCTCCTACTTTCTATGAGTTAAAGGGTAGGAGTCTAATACACCGGTATTAAAAAATTGACCATTATACGGTTAGTTTTTATGCTTTTAAAATACATATCTCTGGTTATTCTGAAATATGTTTAAACACTTTTCTTTTTCATAAATATATGTATATTAATAAATTTAAATCTTTTAAAAAATTTTTTTTAATATTTATAATTATTTTGTTTATTCGGTCTCAGGGCCTATGATCCACCAACCATCAAATAATCAGTGTATATTGATACTGGTGTTTCTGTTCCTACAAACATATTTTTACAAATAATTACAAATATTTACAAATATTCACAAATATTTACAGATATTTACCCATATTTAATTAACCTGTACCAGCGCTATTACTATACTCCTCCTAAATCATGTAGAACTGGAAAAGAAAGAGCACTCCACAGGTCTTGGCAATGATATTAATCTTTACTGTGAATGTTTTCAGACCAAAAAATCCGTCCTCAGACAAAGTTTTGCAAACAAACTTACCCACCACCTTATAACTCCACAACTAAGTGCCACACGCACCCTCTTCCGGGTTGGCCTGCCCCCAAAGGTGACGTTGCCGTCCCGGACAACGTGACGAACAGCTGTGAAAATAAAAACAAACAGAACGAGGGACTTCCGGTGGGCGGAGCAACGGGCTGGCAGCAAACGAAAGGAGCTCCGCATATCCAGCTCCCTAAAACGGCCGAAAGTTTGCTGCCAGTCTAAATCCCACACAAGATAGCCTTGCTGGGACACTCTGGTAACCTACCTCAGCTGGGGACACCGTGTGAAGGGCTATTACACCGCCCTTGCCCCCAGAACACTAGTGGTGCGCATCGGAGCGCAAAGTTCAGGCGCCATCTTGGCCCGCGACCCTCCTTCTCCTTCAGCTGCTACGCCGGTCAAGACAAAGCCATCGGAGGATATACCCGGCACTACAGAGGAGCGGTAAGGGTGAGGTGGCCGCAAAAGTATACATAGGCCCATCTATAAGGGTAACGCTTATCTACTCAAAAGAGCATTACAGGGGGAGAAATATAGACTGTGTTTAAGGAGGGAGCAAACTTGTGCAGCTTGGGGAACACTGAAGTACACGCTGCTGCACCTTACATCGCTGTCCCTAGTCAGAAAGCTAAAGTGGGAAACATCTAGTTCCATAGCCCTGCACATAAGAGCTACCAAGTGGGAACCAGCTACTACATATCTCTCTGTGCTTAACATACAGCCATCCCTGCAGGGACTTTCTGAACACTCTCACCCTATAAACCCCTGCACAGCCTTTGGGACATATATTTTTTAACAGGGCTGGTGACACATAGTGCAGCACCATGCTGCTGCTCTGATCTGCTTACTAGCCTCCTATGAACCTCTTACCTTGCTGAGAGGGTTGTGGAGCTACAGAATAAGAGATTACTGCTTGTGCTTATGTTATGAACTCTTACACCAGCTCAACATTCTACACTGCTTAATGCTTTAATTGTTTTTGCTCTCTCATTATCTTCTTGGATTGGTATTTACCGTTTACAACACCTCTGGGTGAAATCTTTCTATCTACACAATTCAATTGTGAAGTTCTGGTGAATAACCTCTGCCACTCTTCTCTGGGACTATCCCTGCAATCAAAATTTGCTGTCCTGCACTGCCACCTAGAGGCCATATACAGTTTTAACAAGCATTTACCATCTGAACTTTGTAACTATCAGCATATTGTTTGTATGAAGCTTGATCATTATTTCGCGCCTATTACCAGCAAGGCTGCGGAAATAATGACTTCCAGAGGCAAGCATACAGAGAAGAAGCGGCCAGCAACATATCTACACTCGGATCCCCCGCCCTCCCCTAGGGCCTCACAGGTCATCACGACAGACTCGTCGGCACTACTTCAGGAACTTAAGTCCTTCTTCCTCCCCAAAATGGAGACTCTCCAGGCTGGTGTTGACACACTCACTAGCGAAGTGCGCCAATTCTCAACTAGGCTTACGCACGCTGAGCAACGCATCTCTGATGTGGAGGATATGCAGGCGTCTACATCTACTTCAGTAAGACAACTTCAGCGACAGAATCGAGCACTGCAGGAGAAAGTAGATGACCTTGAAAATAGAAGTCGCAGGAACAATCTGCGAGTAGTGGGGGTCCTGGAAACGATAAAAAGCAAAGATCTACTGGAATTCACTGCCTTAACCCTGCCCAAGCTTCTAAAGATGAATGCTGACCACCTACCCTTGGACGTAGAGCGTGCACACCGCCTGGGCCCGGACAAGGGACTTGAAACTCTGAACTCCCGCCCACGTCAGGTAATTTTCAAATGCCTGAATTATCAGGAAAAATTGGCTCTCTTGAGAGCATACCGGGCCCACACTGGACAATTACAATTTGAAGGAAAACAACTCCTGATTTTTCAAGACTTCTCTGCAGAAGTGTCCAAGATGCGAAGAGACTTTGCCCCACTCTGCTCTAGGCTACACAAGGAAGGGAAGCAAGCTACACTATTGTATCCGGCTAAGCTAAGGCTACAGACACCTACTGGGCCTAAATACTTTAATAATCCAAAGGAACTGCAAACATTCCTAGACAAGGACATGCAAGATGAAGTGCACTGACTTTGGGCGCCCAAATTTCTTGCACCTTCTTTCCCTCTTCCTCTGTCTTCATATGAGAATTCAAGGCAGTGGGATATTTTTCACCTTGGGAAAAACTCTAGAGGTGAACCAAGTGAGAGATGCTCTCCCTCAGAAGATGTTGATCTATTGGCTACTGTACCTAACACTGCAACAGCATACCCCTGCTGCAGTTTTTCTAAGCTGCTTGGTCGAGGTGGCGATCCCTGCTGAGACTGTATTTGCAATATTAATGGTTGAGATCTTTTATGTTAACTGTTATTTAATGTTCTTGAAGGTTAAAAAAAACTGTTATTGTTTCTTTTGTTCCATTGCCTATATCTCTAAATTTTGTAGTCTGGGGCCCTAGATATAGCACATATCTTCCCCCCTACGTAGGTACAACTAAAATTGATGGAGGCCTACCACACTTTGCTCCCGATAAAGGCTCCCCTCCTAAACCAGCTATCTCACATATCTTGCATAGTCCGGCTCCGGCCGACTGTACTTTGCTGCTGAGACCTCCCTACCACTTATTGTTAACGTTAATTTATTTGGCCCTTTTCCTTACCTGGAAACCCTATGCATGTGTGTACCCTCGCACTCGCAGCTTAACCATACGTTTGCCAGGACACCCTTGCCTGTTTTGGGCGTATTTCTTCTTAGTTAAAAAAAGTATCCTTGATCGGCTCTCAACTATCATATTAATTCCCAGTGCACAAGAGCCTCCCGGACTGTACTTGAAAGCCCCTATGCCCTTTACTCCATCCAGCCCATGCCTAGCTATAGACCATGATAACGGCAATACCCCTAAACTATGTGCTTTGAAATGTCGGGTCTGGATATTACTTTTCTATACCTGTAAATTATTAACCACATTTTTACTGCTGTATGTCCATCATTCCCCCAGTGCTCCACTCATAAGCAATCACCGAGAGATGGCTTTGATCTCTCCTTCCCGCATGGGCAAAGTGACTGACAGCACCGGCGGAATGGGATGGGGATCTCCTGCCTTCCTATTTATGTAAGTACTGCACCCTGGCACACATTACTAGACTTCCTGGTATACTTCCCCACTATCTGGCAGCCTGGGAGAGAGACACCGCCTCCCTGCCTCCCTTCTCCCTCAGACACCCCACCATGCCCAAGCCAACCTCTCCTCCACTACATACTTTATGGCAGTACGATGTAACATAGTCTCATGGAACGTGGGGGGCATTATATCCCCCGCTAAACGCAGTAAAATACTGCACTTGTTAAACTCCATACATGCTGACATAGCTCTCCTACAGGAGACCCGACTAACTCAAGAGGAACATGACAAGCTCAAAACCAGATGGGTGGGACAGGTTGTTAGCACGCCCACGGAGGGACGGAAGAGAGGAGTAGCAATTTTGATTAGAAAAGGACTCCCTGTCACCCTCAAAGACATACAATTAGATGCTAGGGGACGCTACATATTTACCACCTTATGTATCGCTTCAAAATCATATCTACTCTGTAACGTATATAGCCCGAATAACCTTTCGCCTCAATTTTGCCAACACTTACAACTTTGCTTAGCGGGAAGGAGTGAGCTCCCAATAATCGCAGGGGGGTGACTTTAACATGACGCAACTCTTGCCACTTGACAGATTTGTGGAAGTCTTGACGGGACCACCCCTACGAATTGCTTCACGCAGACAGAAAGCTGAGGTAAAACTTACTGATAGATTCAAAACTGACTTAGGATTGGTGGACTTGTGGAGATTGCGCAACCCAACAGACAAAGACTATACCTGTATTTCTAAAACGCATCATACTATGTCTAGGATTGACTATTTCCTGACAGCTCCCATCCTCACACCATATATCCCTCTCACTAAGATCTTTCCTGTGACCATCTCAGACCACGCACCTATTCTGCTCCTTTTAGACTTCACTCCACCATCTAACCTACAGAAAACTTGGCGATTCCCCTCTTTCCTTTACAATAATGCAGACTTTCGGCAGCAATTACGTTCTTTCTGGATAGACTACAATGCAGACAATGCACAACACAGGGACAGTTCAGACCTCTTTTGGCATGCCTCAAAGGCTGTTATGAGAGGGAGAATTACAGCATATACTTCACACCACAACCGCAAGAGCAAAAAGATCACAGACGCTAAGTTGACTAATCTTGCAACAGCGTATAACAACTATCTTTCCCATCCCACACCTAAAACTAGACAGCAGTACTACGACCTTAAAAAGGAGAGAGACACACATATTCAAATGATAGATAACGCGTATGCTATCCACAGGCAAGGGAGGTTTTATAGGTACGGAAACAAGGCTGGTAGAACCATGGCCTCCATGGTCAGAGTGGTTACACCTAAAACTTATATCCCAGCGCTGGCTGTTGGGGGAAAGCTATGCACTGACACCCCGGCAATTATGCGAGAATTTGTCTCTTACTATACCAACCTGTACTCTAAGCAAGAGATCTCAGAACCTGACAAATGCTCATTCTGGAATGATGTAGGTGTCCCTACCTTGACGCAGGATCAACTGTCCTCTCTCAATGGCCCCATTCAGCAGCGGGAGGTAATAGACACCATTAAGCGCATTAAACTTGGCAAAGCGGCGGGACCTGACGGTCTCCCCGCAGAGTACTACAAAATTTTAGCTCCTGACATAGCCCCTACTTTGGCGACCCTTTTCTCTGAGTATCTCTCTGGGGCTTCTGTCCCCGACTCCAGATTTTCTGATGCGAACATCTGTGTCATACTCAAGCCTGATAGAGACCCCACGGTGCCCTCCTCTTACAGGCCGATCTCCCTACTAAATGGAGACTATAAATTACTAACTAAAATTCTGGCTAATAGGTTGGCAGAAGTCCTCCACTTTCTGGTGCACCCCGATCAAACAGGCTTCGTCAAGCATCGTTCCTCGGTACTCAATTTGAGGAAAACGCTTGCGGTCATTGACCACTATCACAGAGCCCAGGCATCCTCCATAGATACCCCACTGCCTGATGCTTGCCTTCTTGCAGTAGACGCTGAAAAGGCGTTTGACAGGGTGGAATGGGACCATCTCTATACAGCGCTGGCAAAATTTGGAATAACAGGGCATTTCCTCAAGGTCATACAAAGGCTGTACGACTCTCCCTCAGCATCCATAGTCATAAATAGTGGTTTGTCTCCTTCCTTCGAGCTGGGTAGGGGAACTAGGCAAGGTTGCCCACTGTCCCCGCTCCTATTTGATCTGGCAATTGAGCCTTTAGCCTGTTACATACGCCAACATTGTGCTGGCCTCCAGATCCACTCGCAACTTCTACACTTATCTCTCTTTGCAGATGACTTGCTACTATATGTAAGCGATCCTGTCATAAACATATCTAAACTGCTGGACATCCTGTCAACCTTTGGTAGATTCACTGGCTATAAAATAAATATTGACAAATCGGAAGTGACATGGCTCCAAAATAATAAAAATAACACACTCAGCGACACGAATGTACATGTCACAACTGGGTCCTTTAAATATTTAGGCATCCTGCTCCATGTCAACCCTATGCGCCTCTACAACCTCAATATTCCCAAAGTCATAGCTTGTACCCAGGCTCTTATCAAGGGTTGGAGGGGGCTCCCATTAACTTTACATGGTAGAATTCACCTCCTTAAAATGATCATCTTTCCAAAAATGTTATACCCCTTGCAGATGCTCCCTCTCCTGCTCCACAACAGAGACATCCAAAACATTTCTGCTACATTTGCTTCATTTGTTTGGAACCAGAAGAAACATAGGATTAGTAAAACTAAACTATCTATGTCAGTGAATGCGGGGGGCCTCAAGTTTCCCAATATCCAATGGTACAATTGGGCAACGTTGGCTAAACTGACCATAGGGTGGCTTGCCAGATCTACCTACTTCAGCCCCACTGTAGAACTCGATTTAATTGCACCCCTCAATGCGGCTTATCTGCCACATGCTAGGCTGTCGTCCCTCCCCTCCCACATTTCTCAAAATGTACTCTTTCGGGACCCCCTCAGAGCGTGGCACAGATTGTGCAGATTCTGGAAAATTGATCATGAAACCACCAAGTATTTACCTCTCCAAGGGAACCCCAAATTCATCCCGGGATATACTACAAGGGCCTTCCAAATATGGGAGACCCTTGGTTTGATGTCTATCGCGCAACTTTTCAACCCCACTACACTTCAAATTCTACCTTTCCAGGCCCTGAGAGAGACACACAACATTCCACCGGGCACTATGTTTGCCTATTTTCAATGTAGACACTATGTTAAGGCCCTCATTACTACTAACCAGCTCACAAATACTAGTTCCTGCATAGATAGGCTATATCGTATTACACTACGAGGCTCACACTCCATTACCAATATATACAACGAGATAGTGACCCATTTGGAGCAACAGGCCCTACAGACAATACATGACAAATGGCAGGGAACAAGGACAATATCTATCACTATGCCTGACCTAACTGATAGCTTCTCCAAGGTTCACATGGCCACTGTCTCAGCATATTCGAGGGAAGCCCACACTAAACTTCTCCACCAGGCATACATCCTCCCGAAGCTTCGAGCTAAGATGATACCACAGGCAGTTGACAGCTGTAGTAAGTGCTCTTTCCCGTCCCCTGACATTATACACCTCCTTTGGGACTGTCCCAAACTTGTTGGACTGTGAGGTAAACTTAGCTACTGGTTACAAAGGGTTTTAGGCGATAGAGTAGCCTTGATGTCTACCAACATCATATTCTTACATAACTTCGAGGTTACATTGAAACACAGAAAATTCCTCTACTCTGTTATCCTCCTTGCTAGGAGACTAATTTTGCAATTCTGGGTATCTAGCAGCCCCCCCCCCCCTTTAGAAAGCTTCTACACGCCATACATAATCAAGTGCTTATAGAACAATCAGATGTACAGGGGGATTTAGAGAAAAGAATTAAAGTTTTTATACATAAATAGGAACCCTACCTCTTACATGTACCCCCGCAGGTGCGAAATAGGATAATCTACCCCTTCCGCAACTCTTTGTTCATGTTGGAAGAAAATCTCCATGGCAGATGGTGCCTCCCTCACTCACCCTCCACATCCTGAGAGCTATGCCTTATCTCCCTCTTGTGCCTAGACCTCATCTGACCTTATCACACTTGCCTTTTCTTCACCTGTGTGCCAGGGTGCGAGTACCCCCCCTCCCCCCCCACCCCTATCCCCTGGAGTGGATGGTTTGGTTAGGAGATTTCTCTCTCTTGTTTTGTGTTAAGTTAATGTTTGTTTAAATGTTTGTCATAATAGAAAAAGATGCTGGACTCTGTAGCAACGTGGAACCAATCTTGCTGTTAGCAGCATTTGCTTTTCAACTTCTGTTATGTAATAGTGACTCTCTGTATACTGTTTTCTTGTTGTGGTGGAGCCAGTAATTATATAAATAAAGTTATTAATAAAAAACAAAACAAAAAACAGAACATGACAATAGATATGGTACATCGTAAAGCATGATATATCATAACGAATATGGAGACCAAAGTGAAACAAAGTAAAACAGAGGAGAGGCGAAAAGCAAAAAAGGAATACATAAATAAATAAATAAATAAATAATTCCTAGATCATAGTTGCGCAAGAAAGCACCAAACAAACCTAAGATACTATACAGCAAAAAAGTCTGTGGTGTAATATAATACACACACCAGATTATGGCATATACAAAGAAAATGGTAATATGCAACAATATGCAATGTAAATAAAAAAGGGGGTATTGGTCACTGTATACAGAACGGTGAAAAGGTGAGTTGCCATAGCAACTGCTAACAAAGCAATAAGTATGGATATAAATGCAACAGATTAAAGCTCCACTGATCGAGAGATTACATTATAATATGATAATAATATAAACTATCAGGAACAAATAAATGGAGATATAGTGCAAAGAAGATTGGATAAATTGAAGGAATCTAACAATATATATCACCTGAGATAGTAAATATATGTATTTTTATTTTTATCAAAGAAAATGAATCGTAACTCTCATGGTATTAATGTTAAAGCAAATCAAATACAATGGCATCGTAAATCTCATTGTTGTTAAAGCATTCACAAGAATGCCTGCCATTCTAGGTGGGTATTTAGTCCCTGTGGGGCCAGTGTCCCCGAGTTGTATGTCCAGCGTGCTTCCTTTTGCAGCAATAGTCGATTGCGATCACCCCCTCTATTGAGTGGGGGGACATGGTCGATAATGGTATACTTCAAGTCTACCACATTGTGTCCTGTTTGCAGAAAATGATGCGCTACTGGTTTTTCAGTAGTGCCCTTTTGTATAGCTGACCTGATTGCTGACTGATGATTGGCCATCCTGGTCCATAGGTCATCACAGGTCTTCCCTACGTAGTAGAGTCCACATGTACAGTGCAGCAAATATACCACATGAGTGGTGGCACATGCCAATCAAAATCTATGTTTATAAGGCTTTCTTCTGTATGGATGAGAAAATGTGGCCCCTGTGATCAAACCACTGCAAGTGGTGCATCCTAAGCATCAGTATACTTCAGGTTTTTTGATATTCAACCATGTTGGATTACTGTAGCACTGGATCGGGTCAGTTTTTACTAAAATGTCCCTTAATGATCTGGCTCTCTTAAAGCCAATTCTTGGTGGTGCCCAACTATTGAGCGGTAGGAGTGGGTCTGTGTGTATTATATCCCAGTTTTTGTCATAGGATTTCCACTACACCTCTTTTGTCACCCGTATACTCTGTCACAAATGTCATCCTGTTGCCTTGTTCTTTGTCTTTATCCTGAGCTGTCTTATCATTTAAGAGACTTTCTGTTTTTCCAAAAGCTGTACAGGGTAGCTACATTGTTGGAAGTGTTGTTGCATTTCCAACAACTGATTATAACGGTTCTGAATTGCAGAATTATTCCTCAGAACCCTTTGTAGCTGAGATTTTAGCAAAGCCTGTTTTAAGGCTGGAGGGTGAGCTGGAAAAGTGTAGCAAAGCATTTCGATTCTTCATCTTCCTGAACAGTGTTGAACATACCATACTGTATTTAATGTATAGTCATACATCAAGGAAATCTATTTGCTGTTTGTCGTAGTGCATTTTGAATTTTAATGCTTGATTGGAGGAATTTAGTTTTTTAAACCAGTTTTCCAGTCCCTGTGTGTAGCCCCTCCAGATGACAAACAAATCGTCAATGTATCTCTTGAAGTATAGGATTTCACATTGCTTGAATAAATCTATTTCCTCCTCCTCAAAGTTAGCCATAAATAAATTGGCATAAGATGGGGCCACGTTGGACCCCATCGCTGTCCCCTGGAGTTGTAAGTAAAGTTCCTTCTCAAAGCGAAAGTAGTTTGATATTAAACATAGTTCCAGAAGGTGAATAATAATCTCAACTGGGGGGCCTACATATGGGTACTTCAAATAATTTTTACTGCTGGCAAGAAGTCCTTCATAATGCGGAATCACAGTATAAGGACTGGTCACATCAAGTGTGACCATTATGTCGTCAGTTTCCAAGTTGTCAAAAATCTTTAAGTCCTGTAGTAGGGATGTAGAGGACATATTCAAGCCATTCTAGCCATTCATCTAGAGATATGAGGACATATTCAAGATGAATGGCTTTAAGAGGGAATCCAAAAAAGTTGCTACTGGTTGGAAGATGGAGCCAATGGCCGAGACAATGGGTCTGCCTGGTGGTGAAACTAAACTTTTGTGGATCTTTGGCAATGTGTATATCACCGGTTTTCTGGGATGTGTGGTAGTTAGGTACATGAGTGTAGCTTTATCAATGTATCCCTGTGTAAATACATCCCTCAAGTAATCATCCAATTGTTTCTTCAGACCTTGGGTGGGATCCCCCTGTAGTTGTTTATAGGTCATAGGGTCTGACAGCTGTCCCATTATTTCTGATCTGTAATCCTTGTAATTCATAAGAACTATGGCTCCGCCCTTGTCGACTTCCCTTATGACGATGTTTTTGTCTTCCGCCAGATTCTTCAATACATTCATTTCTATCAATGACATATTATTGAATGTGTTATTATTGTGTTCCTTAATAGAGTCCTCCATTGCTTTAAGTGTACTAGGGTTGGTTGATGTTGGGGTATAATTAGATTTTGCCCGAAAACTCTGTTGCATTTCTTGTGGTTGAGTCCCAAACTTTTCTTTTAACTATAATTGCCTTTTAAACTTATGCATGTCAATGAGTAAATCAAAATTGTCGGTCTTACAGGTTTGGATAAAAGTTAGTCCTTTGTTAAATACATGAATCTCTAAAGGGCTAAGTTGTCGTACACTCAACTTTACCACTATATTTTCAGCCATCACTTGGGTGGTATTGGAGGTGGCTTTTTCTTTATACCCCCCGTCTGGTGGTGGCTCTTTTCCTTGGTAGTTTTTTGAGCATGTCACCACTACTAAATTCTGTGCACCTTGGTTACTTGCGCTTGGTTGTGTTTCAATGTCCGTGCCTGAGTCAGACCCCAAACTCTCCACTGTGCTGTCGTTTCCTATACCTCTGCCATCCTTGTCTAGTTTGAAATTGCCTTTGTCTTTCCTGTTTAGGTAGTAACCACAGGTATACCCTCTTATCCCGGTAATCACCAATTACTGCTTCAAGTTTCTTGTTCTAAAAGTCTATAAGATCAGACTCATACTTGGTCACTTGGTCCTCTAGTTTTTTCAGCCAGTCCTCACTGTCATCAATCTGTAATTTAGTGATATTGATATTTTCATAAGTGACAATTTCATTTTTAATAAGTGCTAATAGTCTGCCCACTTCTTGTATCACTAAGAGTACTAAATCCAATGAGCATTTATTCTCAATATTGAACCAAGTGTCACGGAAGGCCGGATTATTTCTACCAGTTGTTGGTATATTGCGTATCCAAAAAACCCTGTGGATATACCCCTTGCGGTGATATTCGGATAAGTAGGTACCGTGTAATGTCAAATCTTTCTCCTTTTGTCTTAGTTTAAGTAAGTGGGTGTAAATAAATGAGGGTTTATCCGTTGTGGGTCCAGTGGTTAGTAAACCAAAACGTATTGTATCCACATCTGCTTAAGTAAACTGAAACATTAAAGCCCCAGGTATCCCCTGTATCCAAATCCCTAACATGTGTCATGTTATGCAAATATTTTTTTTATATTTGGTGCACCCTGGGCGTCATCCTGGATTCTGGAGTGCGGTCTGTATCTCATTTCTTATATAAATAATGTATATATACATTTATACATAAGTATATATTTATTGATGCGTTTTACTGTACATATTTAACATTCCAATGTTTTTCACTTAAATACATGTTTTTTTATTGTACATACATATTTATATATATATATATATATATATATATATATATATATATATATATATATATATATATATATATATATATATATATATATATATATATATATATATATATATATCTGTATATACCTATATCTGTATATCTAGTCATATAGCTATATAGGTATATATATTTATATATGCATTTTACATGAACAGTATTAGATATATATAAAAATATATATTTAATAATAAAAATTATGTAAAGAACATCGGAATGTAAAATATTAATTTTGCGCATCTGGTTTCACACCTTAGATTTAATGCAAGTTGGGTTAGTGCACATGAAAACGTTTTAATCTTAAGGCACGTTATTGAAATATTACATATAAAATATAAAAAAATATAAATACAAATTATTAAAATTATTAAACATACTGTAAATTATTCTAAATAATCCATAGAATATATCTATATTTTTACAGTATGTGTAATATTTTTTATTAATATTTTTAATATGTTATATTACAGGAAAAGGAGAGGGGTGAAAAAATTCAAGTATACTTCCAAAAATGTTAACATGTTGAAATAGTTACTGTACCTTTAAGTTGTCTACATGCTTCATAGATTCAATGTAAGCAGTCTTAAAGTTTTCACTCATTGGGCTAGATTACAAGTGCAGCGTAAACAGTTTTTCACTAGCACGATCACGATCTCGTGAACCATTTTTAATCCCCTGATATTACAAGTGCTGCAAAATCGTTATTGTGCTAATGCAATCGCCTTTTCTGCCTTCAATCCTTTCCTCGATCTAAGAACTGTGGTAAACTGGTTTCTGAAAATAAAAAGTTACACAACAAAAATACATTTTAAAGTACACTTACACCCATAAATAAACGTATTAATCCCTAAATCGCCATCCACCCACATTAAAAACACTAAATAAAAGTATAAACCACTTAACAGCCACCCCCCACATTACAACATACCTAAATAATTAACCCCTAAACCGCCATCCCCCACATCAAAAAGTACCTAAATACATTTTTAACCCCTAAACCGCCATACTTTTTCCTTTCATTCTATTGGCTGATTTAAATTTGAAGATTCAAATCAGCCAATAGAAATGCAAGGATCCACCCTATAAAAAAGGGGTTCCTCACATTCACTCAGTGTTGAGGGTCCGAAAAGGACCACTGACATTGCCGCTGCCATCGCTGCTGACCTCCCCACTGACACTTGGATGAAGCTGTTATGGTAGATTTTTTAAAGGTAAAATTAGCTTTTTTTTAACATTTTACAGATATTTTTTTTTTGTTAAGGTAGTTAGGATTTTTTTAAGTTAATTTAGGGGGTATTTTAAATTTGGTTAAAGTTAGGGGCTGTTAGGTTACGGAGTTTTGATGTTAGTTTATAACTTTGCGTTGTGGGGGGATGTGGTTTAGAGGTTAATAGTTTATTTAGGTATCTTGTGATGTGGGGGAATGGAGGTTTAGGGGTTACTTGCTTATTTAGGTATCTTGCAATGAGGGGGGTTGGCAGTTTAGGGCTTAATACTTTTTATTTAGGTATGTTGCGATGTGGCAGGATGGCAGTTTAGGGGTTAATACTTTTATTTAGTGTTTGCGATTTGGTGGGATGAAGGATTAGGGGTTATTAGGCTAGGGGCTCATGGTATGGTTTTTTTTTCTCCATTGATTTCTATGGGGAATGCGAAAATGCTAAGTCATTTGCGCGAGTTGGGTGTTTTTTCCCCACTTTTTTTTTCCATTGATTTCTACGGGGGAACACATGCATACAAACACAAAAAACTCTGATTAGGATTTTTACACTTTTCGGGTTACCGAAAGTGTAAAATACCAGCGAGTAAAAAGTCTACCGCGGCACGTGTAATCTTGCCCATACTTGGTTGACAAGTTAATAAACACAACAGTAAGAATATGAATCAAACTGTCAATATTGTTGAAAGAGGTCAAAATGGATTTTTAAGAGGTTAAGAATGTTCAAACAGAAAATTAAAAAAATCATTTAAAAAGTTACTTAAAAAGGATTTTTTGAAGGATTAAAAAAAAATGGTTATTTCATTTGCATTCACTTCTATAAAACCTCAAATACCATGTATGGGGACATTTTGAAAATAGCATTCTGTTCATTCAAAAAATACTTTTCAAGCAGCTTTTCACAGGATTTTTTTGGGTTCTAATTCAAACTCTTTGATCTCTTGAAAAAATATTGAAAGTTTTACATATATCTTTTTCATTGCTAAAGCTCATTTGAATGTAGGGTTTGGATGCGAAAAGACATTTGAGCATGCAGTATTATTGTTGGTGAAAATACTGCTCTTTTCTTCAAGAACTGTTCTTCTCAGGCAAGATCACTAAACATTTAAATGAGACTATGAATCTTTAAATCATGTATAAAACATCATGTCTACATTATAAAATATGTTAAAATATTTATTTAAACTTACAAAAAAATATTATATATTGATGCCATAGTAATGCATCATATTGGGTTCACTAGACCCTTACCAACAATCATAATACATAGAAGGGGGGGAAAAGGACATAGGTAAGAAGGCTAAGGACATAAAAAAAATAATACAAAACAAAGTAATAGTAATAAAATACAGCTTTATGTATACTTATATTTAAACACGGGTAGGCAAACTATAGACTGGAGCTCAAATCAGGTCCCCTCTGTCTGTTTGGTATGACTTAAGAACTAATGAACTAAGAATGATTTTTGAAAAAAGAATGAAGAATCATTTTCAGATTTTAATTTACATTCAGAAGTGGGGTAATTAATAGAAATATATTGGCTGTGGTCTTGGGTCTTTCTTTACTGTTATTGAACCATAGGGGGAGAGCAGGCTGAGGCATTTCTTCTGGTCTGGTCTCAAATTCCCAAATTTCACACATCATTGTAAAAGTCTAAATAGTGATATTGTGTTAGTGACAGATTAGTTGTGTAATTCCTGTTGTGTGGGTGTAATTGTTTTCTTCCACAATCTAGGGATTAATCTGGCACTGTTGATAGACAATTGAAAAAGTTTAGTGTGTGTTTTTTTTTTTTTCAAAATTAATAGGAATACCATTGAGCCCAATTGCATATTACAGTCAAACAAACTATGCCCAAAGTATACCAAAAATGGA
Source organism: Bombina bombina (assembly GCF_027579735.1). Lineage (NCBI taxonomy): Eukaryota > Metazoa > Chordata > Amphibia > Anura > Bombinatoridae > Bombina > Bombina bombina. The sequence goes on from NC_069501.1 coordinate 315,476,304, forward strand.
TGTATCTTGGGGGGCAGATATGAAATAGGAAACCTGTTTGTTTCCTTCAGCGGTGGTAAGAAGCTGTCAAGAATAAATGATTTGCGGAGTCACATGTCGTAGTTTTAATAATATGTAGTTTGTGTTTGTAAGGGTAACTGAGTGTGATAATTGGGTTGTAAGCATAAATATTTGGGAACACTGGATTTATCAGAGATGGGGGTTAATGTGAAGATTAAAGATAATGTTGGAATTATTTTTATATTTTTTGCTCAGGTTTCAAAAAATCCTTATATAGTAGGTAAGCTTTTATTTGTGAAGAATGAAATGCTAGTAAAACAAGCAAGTGCTTCAAAGATGTGGACATTTTGCTAAACTATGAGCTATGTGGACCAAAGCTTTGTACTATGTTTCATCATATATGTTTGAGTATATTATTCTGGACAATATAGTGGTACATATTTATAGTTGAAGGTCTGGGACTACAAACAAGAGGAGGATATAAAGTGTAGGTTTGGCTATACTGAGTGGCCTTTTGCACAATAAATATGATCTCAGCATAGACTGAAGCCTAGTAATATTGTTAAATATAGAAATCACATGCCTAGGAGGTGCATTTTTGGCAGATTTAGGTGTTAGAGCCCTATGTGATATCTCCTGAGGTATAAAAGGGTCAATAGCAGATATTGGTTAGGTGAATGAATAGATCTTGCAGGTAAGTGTCCATTTTGGTCAGCAAGATAGATTTAGGGATGCCCCTGATGGGGAGGTTTTGTCTGCAAACCCTATTCTCCAAATTTTTAAACTTATCTTGAAGTTGATGAATAATACTTTCTGGGCTTTCAAAATTTTGGTTACGTTTGGACTGCTCTGACTGATGTGATTCAGTCTCCTCTTCTAGGTTCTCCACCCTTCTTCAAATTTGTGACTTAGCCTGTTTATTTTGCTATTTTTGGAGAAATCTTGGGTCTTGTTGTAGAAAACACCTTGAGTGTCATTAATCCTTTATCATAACAAATGAGTGTAAATGCTGTGGTTTGCAAAAGAGTTGGTTAGCTTTGAGTCAAAAGAAGGAAGCTTTTGTATCTCATGTTTCAAGAAGGTAGGATTGGATTTTGAGAACATTAATGAAGTTCAAGCAGGCAGGTCAGATCCCTTCCATTGCGTTACTCATGGGGCTGTGATGGTTTACAAGCCATATCGAAACAAAGAGTAAGGAGTACACAAAACTTTAGGTGCAAGCAGGCTCTTATTTAAGAAAAATGCATGGTAAAATGCAGTAGCTAATAAAAGAAGACATCTTTCACAAATTGCATTGAAGCCCACAGAAATAAATAGTTGTAGATGGCTGAGAGTGTCTTTTTATCTTAAATATAGGAGGAAAGTGTCTTTTTTTTTTTTATTTATTTTTTATTTTAATATTGAAAGAACAGATTAACAATACATACATTTCAAAATACGATACTCACATGTATCCAGTTCAATATAACAATGTTTACATGTATATTGTAAGTTACAAAAAAGGAAAGGGAAAGGGGTTAATTATACCCATCAGGGTAGCATGGGTATCTGCTATTTTACATCTTAATATAGATTGATACTTTCAAGAGAGACTAGTTGACGACATGAAAAAAAAATAAAAAAAATATTTCATACATCTCCTCCCCCCCCACTTACCCCCTCCCCTCCACCCCCCGTCCACTCCGAGCCAATAGAGTCTCCCACTCAGGGCTTTCTCACTATAATTGAATATTAATAATTTGTTCTATATTTGCTATAAAATCTTTACCCTGGCTTAAGACAAGGTCTTTCCATTCCTTTAAATATGAATTGTCTTTTTTCCTTTCTAGCCTATAGTCATAGGCTGCTATTATTGCCGTATCAATAAGAAGCTTTTTTGCTTCCTTAACCGAGGGTACCCGGGATTTAGACCAATTACCAAAAAGAAGTTTTCTAAGATTCAGTATCGCTATTAAAATAAATCTCTTCTTATTCCCCCATAAGGGACAGGGAGTCAATAGAATTATAGAGTTTATTGAAAACGTTACTTTAATACTTGTCATTTGTGAGAGTAAATATGCTACCTTGTGCCAAAATTGATTAACCTTCGGGCACTCCCACAATAGATGTCCCAGATCTGGATCATTTAAATGGCACTTAGTACATAGGTTCCTGACCTTGCTATTCCACTTGGCTACCCGCCGCGGGATAAGATAATCTCTATTAAAGATCCTGAACTGCGTTTCTCTCAAATAAGTTGAATTAGAAATGGAAAACGTTGTCCTTAGACTATTAACTAATTGCTCTGAAAGGTCCGATAAACTTATTATTCTCTCCCAATGGGACCTTGCTCGTTCTATATATTTATCTGTCTCTGCAGATCTTAAGATTTTATATATGGAGGACAGAGAACATTTCTCCCGTTTTAGGTGATCCATTAATGGATGGTCTTGAAAGATCTGGGGAAATAGACAGGATAATTTACAAATATAATCTTTGACTTGCAAAAAGTAAAACATTTGTTTTTTTCTGTACTGTAGGGAAAATATTCTGGAATTCTGAAAAATTATAAAGTTTTCTAGTCTTAAAGTCATAGAAATCTGCAACCGAAAGGGGTTTAATAGGTGACCATAGACTAAAAATATTAGCTAAGTTACCTAATGGAAAGTAACAGTTACCTTGAATGGGTAGCCATTTAGAGACTACAGTAGAGTAACCACATAGCTTCATGGTATTTCTCCATGCTCTTAAGATATCTTTAAGTAAGGGGTGGTTAGCGATTGTCTTACCCAAAATCTTGTTTGATGCGTGGAGTATAAAGCCCATAGAGTGGGGGGCACAGATCTGTTCTTCTAGTTACCTATGGAATAATTTAAATGACTGGAAAAGCCATTCTATTGGGAACTTTAATAAAGTTGATAGATTGTACCATTCCAAATTAGGTAGTGCTAACCCACCTCCCAAATATGGTTGGTACAGTATTTCTAGTTTTATTCTGGGTTTCCTCCCACTCCACAGGAAGTATCTCAATGCCCGATTAAAACGCCATAGATCCATTTTTTTTATAAGAAGAGGAAGCATTCTACATGGATACAGAATTTTAGGGATTATGAACATTTTATAAAGATTAACTTTGCCCAACTTCTCAATTTTATCATAGTTTCTAGAAGAACTGTGAGAATATTATTGCGATACCTACCAGTCATCAGGATTAACAGAAAGTTTCAGACCCAGGTATTCCAATACCTTGGATTCAATGAATTCATAAGTCTGATGTTTGTGCCATTTATTCAACCAGATTACCTTTGATTTTGCCAAGTTGGTTTTGTAGCCGGATATGTTCCCGTAATCCTTCAAAAGATCTAGGACTGAATTAATCGTGTCTTTCGGATTGCTAACATACAAAAGTAAGTCATCAGCAAATAAAGATACCTTTAGTACTTCCTTACCTATATTAATTCCTATAGGAAGTTCCCTCAACTTAATTGCCAATGGCTCCAAAACTAAGTAAAAAAGCAGGGGAGAAAGGGGGCACCCCTGTCGCGTGTCAATTTGAGAGTGTGAAGGGTTGGGTAATTCATTGTTAATCATAATCGATGCCTTAGCATCCGAATAGATATTACTAATAAAGGTACAAAACTTTTCCCCGAATCCATATCTGGCCATAACTTTAAACATAAATGGCCATTCCACTCTATCGAAGGCCTTCTCTGCATCCAAAGATAGCAGGAAGGCCTCCGGCAGAGCAGATCCGCCACTACTATACTGAGAAATAGCATGAAGTATTTTCCTCACATTTTTCTCGGATGATCTTCCACTCACAAATCCCACCTGATCCTCATGTATGATTTTAGGTGCGATAAGCTTCAGTCTTTCTGCCAGGATTTTCATCATAATCTTGTAATCAAGATTAAGCAGGGATATCGTCTATAAACTGTAAAGTCCAAAGGATCTTTATTAGGTTTAGGGATTAATACAATATTTGCCCTTTTGAAATCTTCCGAAACCTTAATATTTTCTTCAAAATAACCTTTATATAGCTCTCTTAAAACTGGTGTAATTTTTTCTAACAATATTATATAAAACTCTAAGGGCAAGTTATCTGGGCCTGGTGTCTTTCCTCTAGCTAAAGATTTAATAACCCCTACTATCTCTTGATCAAGTATAGGCTTGTCCATAGCTTCCAAATCTGGTCCTGATACCTTTGGCACCTTTAAAGAATCTAAAAATCGATCAATCTCCTCAACTTGAGGTTGTTGTGATGCATAAAGGTCTGTGAAGAAATTACAGAATAGCAGAGCCATTTGCTCCTGATCAGAAGTGATGCCATTGTCCTTTTTAATAGCCACAATAGGTTTTCTTTGAGTTTGTGTCTTAAAAATAGAAGCTAGAAGCTTTCCTGCTTTATTGCCATATCTTTTAAATTTAGCTGCTTTGATTTGTATTGTTTCCTGGGCTTGCTCTAATAAAAAATAGTCTCTTTCCTTTTTATTAGAGAAATACATTTCTCTATTTACTATGGTTGGATTCTGTATATAAATAGCGTAGGCCTCTTTAAGTCTATTTGATAAATCCTGATGTTTAGAGTTTTTTTTTTTTTTTAATCTGTCCATGTATGATATTATCTCTGCTTTTAAGTATACTTTAGCCGTTTCCCAAAAGATAGGAGTGTTACCTCTGCAATGGCCATTAAAAGAACAGTAATCTTCCCAGGCACTTACCAAAAAGGACTTACATTTTTCTGAGTTGGCTAAATAAACTGGAAAGAAGAAAGAGTTGAACGTATATGGTTTCTTAATTTGAATTTGTAGTATTACAGGGGCATGATCAGAAAGAGTGATTTCCAGAATTTCACATTTAGAAACTCTAGGAACCATAACCTCTGATATTAAATATAAATCTAATCTAGACATGGTACTATGAGACTTAGAATGACATGTAAACTCCCGGTAATTGGGATTCATATTCCTCCAGATGTCTATAAGATTGAGTGATTGGGAAAGTAAGCTAAAGATTTTTTCTTCATACTTAAGTTGAGACTTTGTATAGTTCTTTATTTTTTTACTCAAACCCAGTCTGATTCTATCAACATTTGAGTTCAGGGTTATATTGAAATCCCCTGTTATAATTATCTTATCTTTTGCAAATTTCAAATTCTTGAGTAACCGGGTCCAGAATACTACATCTGGGCTATTAGGACCATACAGGTTAACTATTAAAAAGGTCTGCTTTTGAATCTTTATTCTAACCATTATGTACCTTGCCTCTCTATCTTTCACTACCTTAATAATTTCATGTCCAAGATTTTTATGGATCAGGATCATAACCCCTCTAGCTGCTTTCCTATATGAGGAAAAGAAAGATTGTGAGAACCCACGTACCTTAAGTTTATTATGTTCAGCATTGGAGAGGTGAGTCTCCTGCAGACAAATTATATCAAGGGCCTTTTTGCTTAAGAAATTTACCACCGCTTTCATTTTAATGGGGGAGTGGATTCCTCCCACATTCCAAGAGATCAACTTTATCTTCTAACTATTTTTTGGAACAGGGTTCAAGGTGATCTTTGCCCCTAAATATAGAAATAGTGAGTAGCCCAGATAGGGGAGCACCGGAGTACAAAAAAAAAACAAAACAAAAAAAATGAGGGGTGGGGAAGGTACGCGAGGGAGAGAGGAAAGCACAAAAAAAAAAATATATATGTATACTTTTTATTTATCCAAGTATTAATAATATACAATAAGGACCAGATATATACATTTATCAAAAAAGAACCTTTTCCTATTGAGAATAAACACAGTAAATAGTGATATAGAACAATAAAAAAGTGATATTTAAACCTTAAGCCATTTCTATCACAAAGAGTAAATCTTTTTGATTCTGATTCACAGAAATGGAGCAATGTGCCTATACTTTCATCAATTAAACCTGTGATATATATTTCAATTTCTAAAATATGAATATCTTCGTGCATATAAAAATTGATTGTGAACATACACATAAAATGAAGAGATAGTGTTTAAACCTTAGCCCATTCCTATTAATTAAAAACCTTTTTGAATCAATTTCACAGAAGTGGAACAATATACCAATAATCTTATCCAATATACCTATGGTGCGAAGATAAATTTCTATCCTCACAGGGAGAGAATTTTTTTATTTTTTTTTAAATTACTATAACATTAATCCACCGCACTTTCTCCTCTCTTCCTCGCCTCCCCCACCCCAAAAAAGGGGGTGGAGAAGAGGCAGAGAAGAGGAGGAAAAAAAAAATTCCTATTGTTTTCCACATATTCATAGTAAACATTTAGATCCAAGTACACACATCTATCAAAAAAATGCATTCTCCTATTTATAATAGACATAATAATTGAGTGACAAATACATATAAACATTGCAAAGGAAAAGTGATATTCAAATTTTAGCCCACTACTATCAGTGCAAGACCTAATTGAATCAAATTCATAAAACTGAAATAGTGCATACATATTCTTCTCCATTAAAATTATAATACATTCTTCAGCTTCTAACATGCATAAATCTTCGGGAAGAAAAAAAATATATATATTAAATACAAAAATGATCTTAAACATTTTCTCTTCTCTTCCTCCCCTCCCCCACCCAAAAAGGGGGTGGAGAAGAGGCAGAGGGAAAAAAAATAAAAAAAAATTTAAGTATAGAAATGATCCTACACGTTATCTCCTCTCTTCCTCTCCTCCCCCACCCAAAAAAGGGGGTGGGGAAGGGGCAGAGATGAGGGGAACAAAAAAAAAAAAAGTCAACAAATCAAGGACTCTCATTAATCTAAACTTATTGTTTTGATTCATTATCTAAGAACAGTTGTGCGGCTTCTGGGGTTTCAAACACAAAAATTTTTGGCCCAGACTTAATTCTAAGTTTAGCCGGATAAAGTAGAGAGAAAAATCTCTTTTCTTGCACTAATTGGGAGCAGATTGAGGAGAATTTTCTCCTTTTAAGTGAGGTCTCTATTGAAAAGTCCTGGAATATTAGGATCCTAGCTCCATTAAACTGTAGGGGTTGTTGTTTCCTAAATGTTTGGATAAGTTCATTCTTTCCTTGGTAATTGAAGAACTTGGCAATTACTGGGTGCGATTTCTTCATGCCTTGATCCATACCCTCTTGCTCTCTGCCCAATCTATGCACTCTTTCCACAGTGAACAAAGATTTTTGTTGTTGGATAGCCATAAGATTTGGGAGCATTTCCTCCACAAACTTCTTTAGTTCCTGGGATTTCACTGTTTCAGGCAGACCAATTATTCGCAGGTTATTACGCCTCGCTCTATTCTCAATATCTTCCATTTTGTTAATAAGAATTTTATTTTGCGAAAGTACAGCTTCCAATTTTACACTCATTACGTTTTGAATGTCCTCAAAGTCTGAGATCCTTTGCTCTAGATGATTTATTCTCTCATTTTGAGCTCTTATTTACCCCATGATGGTATCCAGCCGTATATATTTAATTCTTCAATCTTGGGTATAATCAATGCAGATACCTGCATAGCAATTGTTGCAGCATCCAAGGCCTCAGGTATTCTCTCTTCCACAGAAGATTTATTAGGAGAGGTTATAGATTTATTGATTTTCTTGTCTGTGGCCTTTAACTTAGGTGACATTTTTTGATGTATAAGATATTTATCCATTAATTAGTATTGGAAGGATTTAAAAATGTCCCCAACCACACTTTTACACTTTGGGCCAAAGACTTTTACTTCTTTAACTTTGGCTAAATAAAACACCTGCCCTTAAGCGTCCTTTTGTTACATCATTTGTTTATAATGCTCTAAGGTTAGCATACACAGCCAATGCAAGATATAATAATCAAATAATTAGCCTTATAATTCCATTTTCTCACTTTTACTCCTTCCTAGTAAGGTAAGATAAAATCTTATGTGAGAGAAGGATTTTATGTGAGGGAGGCTTTCAAATAGTGCATGTGCGTTTCAACAGTTACAAGAAACCATTATAACATTAATATCCAATACTGGGGCCAATTACCTCACTCCATGTATCCATATCCTATGCAGTCCTGCCATCCGGGGGTGAAAACCTCTTTGCATGAGGTTAAACTGCAGTCCAGGTTCCACCTTCAACTCCTGGTCCCTGCTTTTTAGGTCGGGGCTCCTACTCCCAGCACGCCCCTAGACCCTTTGCGTGTTTGGTGCTTGCAGCTACTTTGAGATGTACCACCTCCACCTCCTCTGACAGGCGTTTCTTAGGGGCACCTTTGCTAGACCGGATTAGTGCTCCCGGTATCCAACCACCAGTGCGCCTTCCTAATTCAGGGTTGGAGACACGGCCTGATATCCGCCGCTATTCCATCTCCTTACTTCCTCAGGAACCTCGCCGGCATCATTCACTTGTGCAGCTCTGCGCTACTCTTCCCCGCGCTGTGTGCTGACATCACCATACACGTCTACCCCCGTCGTTCACCAACGTGTCTACTCCATCTCTCAATAGCAGATATTGGTTAGGTGAATGAAAAGCTCTTGCAGGTAAGTGTCCATTTTGGTCAGCAAGATAGATTTAGGGATGCCCCTGATGGGGAGGTTTTGTCTGCAAACCCTATTCTCCAAATTTTTAAACTTATCTTGAAGTTGATGACTAATACTTTCTTGGCTTTTAAAATATTGGTTACGTTTGGACTGCTCTGACTGATGTGATTCAGTCTCCTCTTCTAGGTTCTCCACCCTTCTTCAAATTTGTGACTTAGCCTGTTTATTTTGCTATTTTTGGAGAAATCTTGGATCTTGTTGTAGAAAACACCTTGAGTGTCATTAATCCTTTATCATAACAAATGAGTGTAAATGCTGTGGTTTGCAAAAGAGTTGGTTAGCTTTGAGTCAAAAGAAGGAAGCTTTTGTATCTCATGTTTCAAGAAGGTAGGATTGGATTTTGAGAACATTAATTAAGTTCAAGCAGGCAGGTCAGATCCCTTCCATTACTTTACTCATGGAGCTGTGATGGTTTACAAGCCATATCGAAACAAAGAGCTAAGATTATTTATGTCTCACTTCTGAAGAATGGAGAGAACATCTAGTAAGGAGTACACAAAACTTTAGGTGCAAGCAGGCTCTTATTTAAGAAAAATTAATGGTAAAATGCAGTAGCTAATAAAAGAAGACATCTTTCACAAATTGCATTGAAGCCCACAGAAATAAATAGTTGTAGATGGCTGAGAGTGTCTTTTTATCTTAAATATAGGAGGAAAGTGTCTATTTAGCTTTATAATAAGCTGTAATACATCACTCCCTGATGGTCCAGTATAAGTCAATGGAGAGTACATCATACAATGTTTAATTCTATTTTTAGGGTACAGGCTGAATGAGGTGTCTAAGCTATCAAATTAGACAGGATTATGAGACATCAAATGTAGACATGATGTGAGAATAATACATTTTTTTCAACCATACTGGTCTATGAGTAATGGGCCTAGTCCAGTGATAATGTCCTAGATCTCAGCTGCAGAACCTCCCACTAATAGTTAGAGTGGAAGCGTGGCAAGTATGAATTGTCAGATACAACTTCCAAAATAGATACTTTGTCTCACAGAGGGAATAGTATCTACTGTGTAGAGATATCAAGGTTGTAATGTAGATTTCCTATCACTTGTTGGCAGTTTCCCTCTATTTTTGTGAACCCCTCTGCAGTGTAGAAGAAAAACAGCTCAGTATGATACAGACAGAGGGTTCACAGTAGGAATTTTTCTAAACTTAAAAATACTGCTAGTAGGGAGGTGAGTTACCAGTGGAGGTTAGAGGAGAGCTGTCTTTGTACAAAGTGTGGGGGCAGTAGGAGGAAAGATCAACATTGGCATTTGCAGGAAATTGGGAGAGGGAGCTTGCACAGTTGTAAGCGGTTAGAAAACACAACTCGTTAGATGCTACTCAAACTGACTCTTTATATGCTGATAGGAGAACACACTGCAGGTCAGAGAGACCCCTTGAGAGGCTGGAGTAAAAGAAGCAACACAGAGCTTCTAGTTTCCCTGGATCCTAACTGAACAGTGGCCCTGCTGTTTTACTACCCCAGTGGGAGACAGACCTCCTGTGTTGCTTGAGGTTTTATAAATCTAGCAGCCAGAACAAGGAGAGGTTGTGTAAGCAAATCCTGTTAACACTCTGACAGGACAGTACAGGATCAAGCCAAAGAGAGAGGTAAGCAAGCAGAATCTCAGAATATTTTGCAGTCCAGAACACACAACTGAAGTCTGCATACGATAAGCTTGTTAACAATTAAGCAAGGATATTCAGGCTTGGCGGGGTTATATGTGCAATATGACATCATAGCTGGAAGATTTGTGTTAAAGGTATATTACAAGTCCGTTATCTGGTGTTCCCATTTAGAAAGGAAAAAAGATGGTGGCTTTTCCTGTGCTGATGTGAAGATACAGCCCGTGATGTTGATTGGAGGCTCTGGAGTATTGCCAGTCTCACAGGAGGATCAGCGTTTGTGGCTCTCAAGATGATGATTGAGTTCCTCTCAGGAGTTTAAAGTCAGGTGTCCTTCTCCATGAGATCATTGTTGAACAGCTGCTCCATAAAACGTTGCAGAGCTTGAGAGTTATAACTAGCAGGAGCTGATGTTAGTTAGCCCACATTTATATAGTTGCTGTGGGAAGTTATGAGGTAAGTGGCCTGTCTCATCAGGAGCAATCTCTGCTGACATACAAAGGCTATGATAATCATGGTGCAAATTTAATAGCTCAGGGTTGGAAAGAGGTTATTTAATAATTTTGGAGATTGCTTGATGTACATATTGGGCAAACAAAAAAACAGTTATTGCTCAAATTTTAGAAGGACAAGGCACATGGAGCTCACTCACCCATCAAAAATAAAGTTTTATTGCAACACAGCCACTATAATTTGTTTATTAATTTTCTATGACTGCTTTCATTGAGTAGTTGTAGAAGAGACTGTATTTGGTGCTTTGCACACTACAATGTACAGCAAAGCAACGGGCAAACCAGTTAGAAAATGTAAAATCATAGCAGAATTTATTCACAAAAATTAAAAATGAAAATGAAGCTGCAATCAAGTAAGTTACTGAGAAACCATTTGTTTATCATACATTTTCTATATTTTCAATTTTGTCAATAAAAATTTGTGAAAACTTGTTTTCTCTCTTGTTATAGAAGTACCTACATAATATCTTTTATTTTAACTCTTGTACTGTAAATTTTAAATTATTTACTATCTGGTCCTTATATACAAAAGGTTTGCCAACTCCCTCTTTATAGGTAGATGAAGGAGACATATTACATCAATTGTAAGAGGATTCATGGCTCAGTAAACAATAAGGTTCATGATTACTCATGGATACAAGTCCCTGATAGCACAGAATATCATCAGAAAATGTAGTTTTATATCCACTTATCCACTAGATGAGGAAATAGTTCTACTCCCTACAATTATTTTATAACTAGCAAGCAGTGTTATAGAATATGAGCAAAATTCTTATCATTGACATTAAAATATAAACAAAATTTTATAATGAGCTAAAATCTCTTATAAGTAACTTCAAAATGTAAACTAGCTATCCTGCAATACACCCTTGTGGTCAACAAAACTATGATTATTAATTAGACAAAATAAACCCTTTCCAACTCTTTAGAGGCTAATAAGCATAAAATAATTAAAGTAAATAAATGAGAGGAAAAAAAACATGTTTTAAACAGGTCACAGTTGGTCATTACCAGGGATAACATATGAAGACTTTCATGGCAATTATAAACTCAATAAAACACAAGGATTTATTTTAGGAAAATTATACTGTTTTTTAACATTCTGAAAGCTACATGTATTTTATGTCCCTTTTTCATTTATTTGTGCATTCTTTTTTGAATAATCATTTATATATAGCAGTTGAAAACAGATATGTAGGCATCAAGTACTGGACATTAAACATATGCACATATTTGTTTTGGGCAAATCATTTGCCATACATTTTTCATTAATGCCGGTTTGGCACTTCACTCACATTTTTGTTTGTCAAAAGTTTTTGTTAAAAACTAAATAAAATATATTTGAAGAACCCAAGCCCTTAACCGCAAAACCTCCTTACCAAACTTAACTCCTAAATGCTGGGCAACATCGTCCAATTTTACAGATTTATGGCCAGAAACACTGTCATCAAATGTAAGCCACCAAACAGCAGGGTCCTCACCCAATTTCATCTCTAACCAGACTGCCTCCCCCCTCACCAACATAACCCTCTAGCTGCCAGACCCCCCTCCAACCCTTACCCAACTTAGCCCCCAAGCCAATGTACCCCTCACCCAACTTAACCCTCTAACCACTTAATCCTCTTTCTGCTAGACTTACCTTCCCCAAATTAAACCACTGACTGCTAGACCCAAGACCATATCCAACCCCCTCAATCAACTTAACCCCTCATTGCAAGAACCTTGATTCAATGAATCCCCCTCTATCTGCTAGACTCCCTAACCCATATTAACCCCCTAACATGGACCCTCACCTAAACCCCTCTTGACTAGGATTTACATGTAATTGTTTTATTTTCACAGTATCCTACTTAAAAAAATAGTTGACAACCCATTTATTTAAGCATGACATCAGTATATTAAACTATATGCTTCAAAAGCTTTTATGTTAATATTGTACTTTATAAGCATCAAACAGGTCAAACTCTGCCTTTTGAAAGAGGACAAATGTACTTTTAATACCTTTCTTGTTAATTAAAGGGACACTCAGGTTAAATTACATTTTCATGATTCAGATACAGCATGTAATTTTAAACAACTTTCCAATTTACTTCCATTAAAAAAAAATGTGCACAGTCTTTTATATTTACAATTTTTGAGTCACCAGATCCTACTGAGCATGTGCAAGAATACACAGACTATACGTATATGCATTTGTGATTGGCTAATTGCTATCACATGGTATAAGGGGAGTGGAAATATACATAACTTTGAAATTTGTTATAAAAAAATCTACTACTCATTTGATGTTCAAACTAAGTGCTGTTGCATTGTCTTGTTATCTTGCATTTGTTGATTATGCAAATCTAATGTGTTGACTGGTCCTTTAATACATTTGAATATTTTTGTCAAATTGTCAACAAGGGTGTATTAAATGCTTATGGGAAAAAGTGGGATTTTCTGAGTTTCTTGATTTGATCAGAATAGCTTTAAATATGGAAACACTTCAAAAAGCCATAAGAATCAATTTACACAACTTTTCTAATATATATGAATAGGGGCATATGTTATAATGGCGATGAGTTAAGATAACAAAATGCTTTAGCTCATACCCTTAATGCAGCTTTAACTAATTATTTTTATTCCAATTATCTTCAATGTGAAGATTAAACAGTTTTTTATATTATATTAAAATATTTAAAGAATTTGTAAAATATTATATGGAAATAAAGTTTTGGATCACGGTGAAAACATATTTGTTATCATATGTCTTGGTCTAGAACATTCATTGTTAACCATATTGCTGTGTGCAAACTAGGATTTTGTTTTACCTTGCACATTTTGCAATAGCATTTATGAGTTTGTATGTCATTGCCACATGCATTTTATTTCAGAGAATGCTTTCCCATTTATTGCATTCAATTATTCCTAATTGCCCAACTACCAGACCTTTGCCTCTGGCTGGGAATTCACATGAGAACCTCCTGTCAATAGAAATTAGAGTACTATTTTGCTACTAAGAAAAGGAGGGTGTTGTCTAATATTCACTTCCAGTAGACCACTTAAACTGGTATAAGAAAATCTTATATTGCAAAGAAATATCTTAAAAAATATTTATTTGAAACTGTGATCACGATATAAATAAATCATGTATATGAAATGTATACTGCACATAAAGGGCTAAATTATGGGTTGCATGCTAACTTGCATGTGAGCGAAAAGGGGTGTGTTGCGGCTGTTTGTGCGCGTCAGATTTTTTCGCTTGTATAACAAGTTGAAAGTCTCAAAATCAGACATAAAAAATACATTAGAAAGTACAGTTGCACTGATAATAATATCATCTAATAAAAATTATTCAAAAAAATATTGCATAAAAAAATTTATAGGGGCTCAAAGATATGAGGTCTTGGGTGTTAGATCAGTGTCATATTTTTTAAGTCATTGTTCTATTAAAAAGTGCATAAAAATACTCAGAGCATGATTAACATATTGAGACTGTACATAAAATGAGGCCTACTGTCATATAGGTAACAGATCACATTTAAAATAAAAAGTATTATTAAAGCAATCTTGCAAATAAAACAATGATTATGATCAGCTTTCTCTTATAGCTTAACAAAACCAACTCCCTAATCCATGAGGAATGAAATAAATAAAACTAAAAACTCCTAACAATAGAAAGTGATAAACCGATAAAGACAAGCCAGATATAATCATTGCGCTTTTTCTTTCAAATTTGCACATTTAGGTTGCAAAATATGGTATATCAATGCATTTATTTCAGCCATACGTATTTTAGAAGAAAACAGCTTCTTTTAAATTTAAAATGACCTGTTTCCCACAAATTTTGAGATTAATATATTTAAATTGCATGTGAAATGACTCTCCATCTTAACTGTTAATATTTGTGCATATATAAAGAGGTGTGTCTGTAGTATGTAGGTGTTTGGACAGAGACAGCAGTAGATTTACAGAAAGTGAACGAAAAGCTCAGTATATCCATGGAGCCACAGAACCTTCATTTTTATTTCTAAATTCCAGAATTGATTTTTAAATATTTCCGTTCAGTTTATCTGTGTATGTTTTTATAGATCTTAAAAATCAAACAAAAAAAATATAAAAAAAAAACAACAAAGAAGAAGGAAAATGGATTTGGGAAGACAGCATACTAATCTACATGGACAACCCTAAATTTACAGAATTATCTCAGTGGTTTATCCTGGTCAGGGCGTAAGCACAAGTTTGAAACAATTAATAAATAATTGTAAATAGGCATACAAAGAGAGACAGTAGTGCTGAACCTTGTGTTAAATTAACATGAACTGTCTTACAAAAAATTTCATGAAATTTAAATCAAAGAACTAGCGTAATCCACACATACATAATATTTACAAAGTAAAGAAATTGTCACAACAGCCACGCACTTAAAAACACTTCAACCATTACACTATAATTTTTATTATAAAATTGATATAGTATTCACATATTTTGAGATGGTAATTCTGTTATCTCAATATTATCTTAGCTGCAGCTGCCAGATAAATATAGACTAGGCTCCTAAAATCCAGGAGCCAACTTTACAGTTAATATTACTTTCCAAGTCTAGCTGCACAAAAATTCTAATTGTTACCACCAGGAGAAAAAAATCGCTATGTAATTCTTATAGCTAAGATAAGCAGTTTAAAAAGGAGAGACAGAGCTTCTCCTATAGACCTCTGACACGCATTTCACAATAACGCTTCCTCAGCGCTCAGAGCTAAGAAAATATTGAGATAACAGAATTCCCACCTCAGAATATGTGAATACTATATGAAAAAAATTGTAGTGTAATTTTCAAGTATTTTTAAATGTGTGGCTGTTGTGACTGTTTGTTTACTTAGTAAACTTTATGTATGTATGGGGTTATGTTAATTATTTGATTAAAATTTCATGACATTTTATTAAGACAGTCCATGTAAATTTAACTCAGGGTTCAGCAATACTTTCTCTCTTTGTATGCCTATTTATGATTATTTATTAATTTAAAAAAAAAAAATTATATATATATATATATATATATATATATATATATATATATATATATATGTCAGGCTTACTCATTTGGAAGGTTCCTAAATGTGACACTATTTTATCAGCCTATACATAATACTTTGCTTAAAGGGACATTATACCCAAATGTTGAAGCACTTGAAAGTGAAGCAGTATAGCTGTAAAAAGCTGACAATAAAATATCAGCTGAATATCTCTATGTATAAAAGGAAGATATTTTACCTCACAATTTCTTAATATTACTCAATAGTTACATGCCATTGTAAAGTGATTTTAAACAGCCAATCAGTTGCTAGTCCCAGGACTTGCAATGGAGCATGCATCTGGCATGTGCAGACACAGTTATGCTATTTCCCTACATGTGGCTGGATTACGAGTTTTGCGTTAAGAGTGAAAAAGCTTCATAACGATGCTTTTTCACTACCAATGGTGTTACGAGTCTTGCAGGTATATCTGTACCGCACACTTTTTTGGCCGTAACACAACGTAACTACCGCAGCTTGTTGAATTGATTAAAAAATGAAATGAAACATGCTTTATTTAATAAAAAAAACATTTATTTTTGTTTTATTAATATCTTAAATTGATTGATTCACGTAAAATGTTCTGCTGCCTTAAGCATAGGCCTGGTTGGAATTATGATGTGTTAAATTTTTATATGTAACTACATATTTATATATATATTTTTTTTCTCCAAAATTTGTTTTATTGAGGTAAACTGATTACAGCACATCAATGATGGAAATAACATTATAACAACATGTGAGAATAGTTGCGTACAAATTGTCAAATATAAACATAAACAACGGCGATGCAACCATCGTACTTTACAATACTTTAGTGTATACTTATATGAAGAACCTCAATTATGGTTTTGTCATTTAAGTGCTAAATGGGGGAATACATCTATGAAGTTGCAGTTGAATCATTGTTATTATAGGGTAAACAATAAGGGGCTAGTTAGGAGTAGGATAGTCCTATCCAACTAGATACATCCGTGCTTTTAATTCGCTTTCTTAAGAACTATTTAAGAGGCCCAATTCGGTCTGGGCTCCGGGAACAGGAGAAAAAAAAAAAGGTGAGGGGGGGGGGGGGGGAGAAGATAAGAAGAAAGAGAGATTATTTATATTATAATTGAAGCCAGTCACTCCAAATAGTCCAATAATTGTCCATGGAATCCTGCATTTTATGTACATATCTTTCCATGGTTGCAAAATGATTTATCAAATCACTTATACTTGTAAGTTAGGGGGGGTCAATTTGTTTCCAAGCTCTGGCAATGTATAGCTTGACAGCTGCCATCACATATATTAAGATTTTCTTTGTGGAAAGAAAAGGTTTTCTTCAAAGATATGAAAAAGAACCAATTGAGGGGAGAGAGTTATATGTATGCCTAGAGACTGCAGCAATGATTTTTTTTATTTCACTCCACAATGGTGTTAATTTCGGGCACGTCCACCATATATGGGTATCTGTTCCCTGCTGCCCACATTGCCTCCAGCACTGTGAAGAGACAGAGCTGAACATTTTAGAAAGTCTCATAGGTGTTCTGTGCCACTTCAGTAGAACTTTAACATATTTTACAGTTACACAGTGTAGCGTTTTTTTTGTGAGAGTGATTGCCATAAAAATGTCTTGCTCAGGTATTGTGATATCTAGCTCCTGTGACAAGGCCTTAAGCTGCCAAGGGATACCTAGGGAATGGTCTTTCAGTAAGGCATAATAATAGAATGTAAGGGGCGTTCTCATACAGTTCCCACTAACCCATCTCTCCTCCCACTTAGTGAGGTCTCGCAGACCATACACGACTTAATTAAACTGAGGATTCTGCATGCCTCAAATTGAAGCCAAGGAGGATTCCTTTCTTGAAGTTGGGAGATTTGGGCCACTGTGATCAGATTATTGCTTAAATAAAGATCTTTTAATAGGACTATATTGAGACCCTTCCAGTAGTTTATATGTATGTTTGGGAAACCCCATAGCAGACTATTTACGTGATGGATTGGGGAAGGATGAAGGGCAATTTAAGTCCGATGTCTGAGGTAATGCCATATAGCTATATTCTGTTTAACTATAGGGTTATCAATTGGCTTGGTTAAAGATTTATGTCTGGGGAACCATATGGACTGAGCCAAGTCTAGACCATCCAGCATAGTAGTCTCTTCCAGCTTGTACCAACCTGGTCTTTCTTCTTTTTGACTCTAAGCTGCTAAATGAGTCAGCCTGGCTGCCTCATAATATAGAAATACATTAGGGAAAGAGGCCCCCCTCTTGTAACATGCCTCTAAAGGATCTTATGTTCTATTCTTGGGGTTCTATTATTCCACACATATCTTAAGAACAATTGATGTATCAGTTGTAAGATTTTGTGTGGTACGTTCAAGGGAAGGCATCTGAAGAGGTATAGAACCTTTGGTAGCAGGGACATTTGTATAGTGGCAATTCTTATGAGCCAGGAGATCTCTCTATAATCCCATTTTACTGTAATGCATTTAATTTCATGAATAAGTGTGTCAAAGTTGAGTTTTAGGGTATCTTCCCTGTCTGTGCATAATTTAATACGTAGATGTGTTAAATATTCCAGGGACCAGTGAAATTTGTAACGTGCTTGTAGTTCCTTTAACTGGGCTGTATTGGAATTAATAAAGTTAACCTCAGTTTTAGAGCGGTTAACTTTATAATAGCTATTATTGCCGAATTGCGCAATCAGTTTAAACACTGTCTGTCAATAAAAGAGTAACATCATCTGTGAAAAATATGATTCTTTCCTCAAATGGTACCCCTGCAATTGATGTTGAATTTCGGACTGCTTGAGCGAAGGGATCCATAACTAAAGCAAATATCAAAGGAGAGAGGGTACACCCCTGTCTTCTACCGTTGGATATAGTTAACTCTGGAGAACAGAAGCCTGTGCCTCCGATCCTTGCATATGGAGAAGAATATAAGACCTTAATTGCTGAAATAACTGGTTCTGGAAATACAAATATATTCAGTACCTCCCAGAGGTAGACCCATCTAACCCTGTCAAATGCTTTTTCAGCATCAAGTGATAGGGCCACGATGGGTATCCCCCTGGCTTTAGCGCTCAAGAAGACTGAAAGAAGTCATCTAGTATTATCAGGGCCGTGTCGCATTTTAGTGAAACCCACCTGATCAACTTGGATCAGAGAGGGTAATATGTGAACCAGACTATTTGCAATCAATTTACAGTACAACTTAGTATCGACGTTAATCAGCAAGATTGGTCTGTAATTGCCACAGAGCGACGTTTCTTTATCCGGTTTTGGAATGGCTATGATAAAAGCCTCTAAGTTTTCTCTCAAAAAATGGCCTTCTGCCTTAATTTTGTTAAATACCTGGTGAAGGGTTTGTAGTAGGTGGCCATTTAGTTTCTTATAGAAGGAACAGGGATAGCCATCTGGACCTGGGGATATATTGTTTTGTAATTGTTTAATAGCATCTTTGACTTCACTCAAAGTGAATGGGGCAAACAAACTAGTTTTAGGTTCTTCAGTGAGCTAAGGCAGCTTCAGGGTCTGTAAGAAAACAGCTATCTCAGAAGCCGGAGCCTCTGTAGGTCATTCATGTTGGGCAATATTATATAACTTGTCATTGAAGTCTGCAAAGGCTTTGCCAATATCAGATGGTGCTACAGCTCTCTGACCTTCATGGAAGATCTAAGGTATTTGGGATATCGCTGTTTGGTTCTGGAGATTTTTCACTAACTTTGAATCTGCCCTATTCTATAATGTCTTGTTTAAATGTAAGGATCTCCCATAGACATGATGAAAATGTTTGCCTCACTGAGGGGGGACCACCCTCTCCAAGTGAGAAAGTGACAGCGCCATGGTTGGACCAGGCAAAGGTAGGTATTTTGGAGGACAAGACTTTATACAGAGTTCAAGAGTCTACAAAAAATAGTCCAGCCTTAAGTAAGACCGGTGTGGCAGAGAAAATATGAGAGCAGGAAATGAGCAGCATCACACAGTATGCACGAGAGTCAGCAAGAGAGGTGAGTAAAATGGCTTCCAACAGCACATGGCAAACAAAACAGGGAAAAAACCCTGACAGTACCCTCCCCTCAATGACCCCTCTCCCACGGGAGGACAAAAGGCTTATTGGGGAAACGGGCATGGAAGGCACGGAGTAGGGAGCATGAACATCAGAGGAGCAAACCCATGAACGCTCCTCCAGACCGTAGCCCCTCCAGTGAACCAAATACTGTACGCGGCCCCTCGACAGACGAGAGTCAATAATGCTGCTGACCTCATACTCCTCATGGTTGTCAACAAAAATAGGACGGGAATGAGGCAACACAGTGGTAAACCGATTACAAACCAATGGTTTCAAGAGGGAGGCATGAAAAACATTGGAGATGCACATTGCAGGAGGTAGGTCAAGAGTGTAGACCACAGGATTGACCCGTCGGAGTATTCAAAAAGGACCAACATAATGGGGAGCCAGTTTATTGGAAGGCACACGAAGGTTCAAGTTGCGGGAGGACAGCCAAACTCTCTCACCAACCTGGTAGGAAGGTGCGGGCAGACGCCTACGATCAGCCTGGAACTTTTGGCGCTGCATAGAACGATGAAGGGAATCCTGAATCTGCACCCACGTGGAAAGGAGTTGCCGGAGATGCTCCTCCAAAGCTGGAATACTCTTACTACTGCTCAGAAATCACACACTCATCCCCAGCCTTGGCATACTCCTCTGACACGGTACCTACACAGAAGTTCCCGTACTGCTGAACGGCATTGGAGAAAATCACGGAGTCCAGCTGATTTTCTTCATTACAAATTCATCTTGAACTCCAACTACTCTGCCCTTAATCTCCACAAGCAACACTACTTCTCTACTCTTATCTCTAATCTTTCTTCAAACCCAAAACGTCTGTTCTCCACTTTCAATACTCTCCTCCGCCCTCCCCCACTTCCTAATACAACTTCTCTGTCAGCTCAAGACTTTGCCAGTCACTTTATTAACAAAATGTACTCCATCCAACATGAAATCAGTTCTCAACATAATTCCATTCTCTCCCCCCCTCAAATGCTCTCACTCAACCACAACCATCATAACCTGAAACTTAGTTCATTCTCCCCTGTTACTGAGGAAGAAGTTTCGGCACTTATACTGCGCTCTCACCTCACTACCTGTCCCCTTGACCCTATCCCCTCACAGCTACTCCCCTCCCTCTCTGCTACCCTTACCCCTATACCTACAAACATTTTCAACCTCTCCCTCAGCACTGGTACATTTCCCTTATCGATGAAACTTGCACTGGTCACACCTATCCTCAAAAAACCTTCCCTTGATCCTACCTCCCCATCCAACTACCGCCCTATTTCCATAATTCCATTCTCTCCCCCCCTCAAATGCTCTCACTCAACCACAACCATCATAACCTGAAACTTAGTTCATTCTCCCCTGTTACTGAGGAAGAAGTTTCGGCACTTATACTGCGCTCTCACCTCACTACCTGTCCCCTTGACCCTATCCCCTAACAGCTACTCCCCTCCCTCTCTGCTACCCTTACCCCTATACTTACAAACATTTTTAACCTCTCCCTCAGCACTGGTACATTTCCCTTATCGATGAAACATGCACTGGTCACACCTATCCTCAAAAAACCTTCCCTTGATCCTACCTCCCCATCCAACTACCGCCCTATTTCCTTCCTCCCTCTTGCTTCAAAGCTTCTCGAAAAACTAGTATATGCACGCCTATCCCATTTCCTTACGTTAAACTCCCTTCTTGACCCACTGCAATCTGGATTTCGTCCCTATCACTCCACAGAGACAGCTATTGTTAAGGTCACCAACGACCTACTTACAGCAAAATCAAAAGGCGACTTGTCTCTGCTTATCCTCCTTGATCTGTCCGCAGCCTTTGACACGGTCGACCACCCTCTTTTGCTTCAAACCCTCCAATCCTTCGGCATCTGTGACACAGCCCTTTCGTGGCTCTCTTCCTACCTATCAAACCGTACCTTCAGTGTATCCTTCTCTGGGGCCTCCTCTGCCCTGTCACCACTTTCTGTCGGAGTATTGCAAGGCTCTGTCCTCAGTCCCCTTCTCTTCTCAATCTATACGTCATCACTAGGTTCCCTAATTAAGTTCCATGTTTTCCAATATCATTTGTATGCCGATGACACCCAAATCTACTTCTCTGCACCAGACCTATCTCCTTCCTTGCTATCCCGTGTCACTAACTGTCTTTCTCACATCTCTTCCTGGATGTTCTCTCACTACCTCAAGCTAAATCTCTCCAAAACTGAGCTCCTCATTTTCCCCCCTTCTTCCAAAATCTCCACCCCCAATATCTCTATAACTGTCGACAACTCCATCATTACCCGTACCCCGCATGCCCGATGTTTCGGGGTCACATTTGACTCAGATCTTTCCTTCACTCCTCACATTCAGTCCTTGGCTAAAGCCTGCCGCTTCCACCTTAAAAACATCTCTAAAATTAGACACTTCCTTACACAACTAAGATTTTAATCCACTCTCTCATTCTTTCCCGCCTTGATTACTGCAACTCTGTCCTCTCTGGTCTCCCCACCTGCCACCTAGCTCCTTTACAATCCATAATGAATGCCTCTGCCAGACTCATATTCCTTACACGTCGCTCTTCATCTGCTGCACCTCTCTGCCAATCCCTTCACTGGCTTCCTCTTGCCTCTAGGATCAAACACAAAACTCTCACTCTTACATACAAAGCCCTCAACTGCACTGCTCCCCCCTACATTTCAGACCTTGTCTCCAGATACTTTCCCTCCCGTCCCCTTCGCTCTGCTCATGACCTCCTACTCTCCTCCTCTCTTGTCACCTCATCACACTCCCATTTACAGGACTTCTCCAGACTAGCTCCCATCTTGTGGAACTCTCTGCCTCGCTCCACAAGACTCTCTTCTAGTTTTAAAAGCTTCAAGTGCTCCCTAAAGACTCTACTGCTCAGGGATGCATACAACCTACGCTAACCTTTCCTAATACAAGTTCCCCTCCTCCATTGCTATCCCCTGAACCCCCTTAACATGTAAGCCTAAAAGTCCAGCTGTTTGTAGATCACCTTCTTAAGAGCTGACTACAACAGTGCAACTCTTGGCAGGGCCCTCTACCCATTTGATCCCTATAATTGTTTTGTTGTACTCCCCCTTTTCTTATAACGCTGCGGAATTTGTTGGCGCTCTACAAATAACCGATAATAATAATAAATAATAATGAATGAATCGGGCAACAAGGATGGTTGAATCCCATAATTCGCCATGAACAGGGATAACTTGGATGAAGCATTAATAGCACTATTACAAGCAAACTCTGCCCAAGGTAACAGTTTAGACCAATTATTGTGGTGATCTGAGACATAGCAATGGAGGAACTGTTCCAGAGCTTGATTAGACTGTTCCGCAGCCCCATTGGATTGAGGGTGATATGCCGAGGAGAAGGAAAGCTGGATCCCCATTTGAGCACAAAAGGAATGCCAAAATCTGGAGACAAACTGGCTACCCCATTTTGACACTATCTCCTTGGGTAACCCATGTAAACGGAAGACCTCCCGGGCAAAAATTGAAGCAAGCTCCTGAGCGAATGCAATGTGACATTTTAGAAAAACGGTCAACCACCATAAGGATAACAGTATTGCCATTGGAAACAGTGAGCTTGACAATGAAGTCCATGGAAAGATGTGTCCAAGGACTTTCACCATTAGCAATAGGTTGAAGAAGACCCACAGGAAGACGTTGAGGAGTCTTATTCAGTACACAAACTGAGCAGGAGGCAACATATGCAGCAACATCAGAACGAAGACTTGGCCACCAGAATTGTTGAGTGACAGACCAAATCATTTGGTTCTATCCTGGGTGACCTGCAGCTTTAGGATAGTGGTAAGTGTGCATAAGTTTAGTTCGAAGATTCTCAGGAACAAAACACTTACAACTAGGTTTCTCAGGAGGTGCATTGGTTTGTGCAGCCAGGATCTCCTCCCCCAAGGAGAAGTCAAATTAGTATGTATGGTAGCCAAAATATGGTCAGGAGGTATAACTGGAGTTGGTACAGACTCCTCCTTGGATAGAGGGGAAAATTGTCGAGAGAGGACATCAGCGCTAACTTTCTTACTGCCAGGCAGGTAGGAATATACCTACAACAAACGTTTTGCTTCAGATAGATAAGTTAAATTCTTGTGGTCAGTAAGATTAACAAAACTGCAGATAACTTGTCAGGATCCATGGAGAACCCTGCAACGGAGATAACATAACCTAGGAAGGTTACTTGAGTCTGATGGAACTCACATTTCTCGAGTTTACAAAACAGGCCATTCTCACGTAGTCTCTGAGGAACCCGTGTAACATCAGAACGATGGCCTCAAGTGTGGGTGAATGTATGAGGATGTCGTCCAAGTACACCACAATACACTGTTGCAACATATCTCATAGGACATCATTAATAAATTCCTGGAAAACAGCAGGTGCATTACATAGGCCAAAGGGCATTACAAGATACTCATAATGCCTGCTCCTGGTGTTAAGTGCTGTTTTCCATTCATGGCCCTCCTTGATCCTAACGAGATTGTGCGCTCATCTCAAATCAAGTTTAGTAAAGACCGTAGCTCCGTTGAGGTGGTGAAAGAGTTCCGTAATGAGCGGAATAGGGTAAGCATTCTTAATGGTAAGATGATTAAGACCCCTATAATCGATGCCACCCTTTTCTTCACAAAGAAGAAGCCAGCCCCTGCAGGAGAGCAGGATTTACGGATGATCCCCTGCGACAGAGCATCAGCAACATACTCCTCCATAGCACAATTCTCCGCAACAGACAGAGGGTAAACCCGGCCCCGAGGAGGAATGGCTCCGGGTTGCAGGTCTATGGCACAATCGTAAGACCGGTGAGGAGGCAATGTACCGGCACGCACCTTGTCAAAAACATCTAGGAACTCTCGGTAGTCCTCTGGCAATTGCGATAACGAAGAAGTGCACAAGACTTTAACTGGTTTCCGAAGACAAGTGGAAATACATTGCGGAGACCACAACAAAATTTCGGACCTGCGCCAGTCGAGACTGGGATTGTGCTTTTGGAGCCAGGGATAACCCAGAACAACCGGAAAATACAGAGAGTTTATCACCTGGAACTGGAGGGTTTCCAAATTGAGAGCCCCAACAGCCATGTATAACGGAGCCGATTCGTGAGTAACGAGTGCGGGCTGAAGGGGCCTGCCATCAGTGGCCTCAATAGCAAGCAGAATGGACCAAGGCAAATCAGGAATGGAGTGCTTTGATACAAAAGCACTGTCAATGTAATAGCCTGCAGCACCAGAGTCAACAAGAGCCTGGGTGACTAAGGAGGAGTCCAGCCAGGAAAGGACAACCGTGACCAAAGGTTTCTCCTTTAGCGGTCCCCGGTTCCAGGGACATGGATAAACCACCCAAGGTCTGCCCCCGACAGGACCTTAGGTGTAGGACAAGGCTTCAAAGGTGGCCCTGTAACCCACAATAGAGGCAGAGCCCCTCCCTCCTCCTAAAGGCCCTCTCCGCCGTGGAGAGATGCGTGAATCCCAACTGCATCAGCTCAGCAGTACCTGGTGACTCGGGACCAGGAGGCATGGGAGGAGAGGGAGGCATGGGTGGGAACAAACACATAGGAGACAACGGAATAGGAGGCTTCCGCAAGCGCTCCTTGAAAGAGGGCCTCTCACTTAGTCTGATGTCAATTAGGATCAAAAAAGACATCAATGCCTCGAGATCTTCTGGTAAATCTCTGGCAGCAACTTTGTCTTTAATCACATCAGAGAGCAACAAGAGCTTCATTGTTCCAACCTACCTCTGCAGCAAGCGTACGGAACTCAATGGCATACTGAGCAACAGATCTTGTACCTTGCTGAATGGACATGAGTCGTTTAGCAACAGAGGAGGAGTGAGCCGGAACATCAAATACCCTTCAAAAGGAGGCCACAAATTCATGGTAATTTGAAATCACAGGTTTATTAGTCTCCCACAAGGGATTAGCCCAGGAAAGAGCTATGTCAGAGAGCAACGAGATGAGAAATTCCACCTTAGCTCTGTCAGAGGGAAACGCCTGAGGTAAAATCTCAAAGTAAATGCCCAGCTGGTTCAAAAACCCTCTGCACTGATTCGGATCGCCTCCATAATGCTGAGGTAGAGGTGCAGAACCGGACATGCTCCTGGTAGAACTAGGTGCAGCAGAGGAAACAGGAGCAGCCATAACTTGCGGGACACTTTGGTCCAAATGTGCAGTGCGAGTCAGCAGGGTTTGCAGGGCTAGTACAAATTGATTCAAGCGGTGATCCTGTTCATCCATCCTGGAAATTATGCAGGTAAAAATGGATTATTAGCACCAGGATTCATGGCCCTTGCGTAATGTCAGGGTGCCAGGAATCAGACTGAGACGAGAAGTGCAAAAATAATCACACCTTTATTATAATAATAAAAAGTCCATTAGTCAAATAACAAGCCAGGAATCAAAACCAGAGCTGGTAGTCAGACGAACCGAGTCAGGAGCCAAAGCGAGTAGTCAGACGAGCCGGAGTCATGAACAAGGAGAACAGCAGAGTTAGGAACAAGCCAGGGATCAGGAACCAGGAGAGACATCAGACAGCCAAGTAATACACAGGAGCTCTCACAAACAGGTCTGAGACAACAGAAGGGCAAAGCATACTGAACAGAGGACCTTTAAATAATAAGTGATGACATCACAATTCGGAGACTGCATCCTGTCTCACATGGATGATGTACACCAGTCTGGCCATAAAAGGAAGTGCAGGAAATGAGCAGCATCAGACAGTATGCACCAGAGTCAGCAATAGAGGTGAGTAAAATGGCTGCCAGCAGCACATGGCAAACAAAACAGGGAAAAAACCCTAACAGAAGGGAATTAATGTTAGGAAAGTGCCTATGTCAAACTAATATTAATGGCGCAGGTGGGTTCTAGGTCTTTGAGGAGCAACATGTTAAACTTAACTATATGTTAGACTATAAACATAAAATAAAGGGTCATACATGTAAAACTTAGTAGAATAATAACAAAATTCTAACAACATAACAATTGAACAAAACCGGATGTTAATATTTTTATTCAAAAGTAATACTCCAATTTAGTGATGCCTTCCCATTCACGCAGCCAGATACTAGGCCCCAAGTACAAAAAGGATCATACCTAGTTTGAGTTTATAGGGGAAAGTCTGAATTAAATAACCCAACAAAAGGAGAAACATAATCTCTGGCAACGCAAACTGAGAAGGTCAGATCCCTGTAACTTTTAGGGTACAAAATACAACCTTCAATTAGATAAACAAACTGTTATAACATGTTAGAGCAAACAAGAGTAAAACATAGTAATAACTTCTTTCACATATATATCACAAATTTGGAATAATTTCTAAGGTGAGAGGGAGAGATGATCATTCATGTGGTCCCTGGTTGGTTAATACTATAAGACTAACCCCATAACAATTGAACCATATGAAATATAAACCTTTACTAACATGATAAACATTTGTGAGGTTAACTTATGATAAGAGTTATAACTGAGGGTTAATATCTTGTAATATGGGGCAATCAAATGTAAACCTTTACTGTTAAATGTACCATAAATATGTCCCTGGAGAACGGGTTTCTTATCAACAAGCTTCTAGCAACCGGCTAGACATTTAAATCCTGAAGAAACAGGCCGGGAAGGTACTTACCCTAAGACTATTATGATTAATAATAAATAAAATCAAATAAAATAATGATTAATTAAATAACATTTGAAACCTCATGAATAATTACTTTTTACGCACAAGTATCCCAAATGTGGGAAAATAACTAGTATGTGTCCCATGTGAAACCTAGTAGATTGAGGCCTCTAACTGGCCTGAGAAGGTAGTTTGATTTTAATTCTTTCATGAGGTCAAACACAGAGACAGGTCTTGAATTCCGAGCTAATAGGAAAGTCATATAATTTCAGTGACAATGAACTTTAGTCCATGTCCTCAAGTCCCACTCAAGAAAAGCAGGACATCACTTTTGAAAGTTAATGGACAGTTCACAAGTTAAAGCAGAAGATAATGGATGTAATAAGAAAAAGATACTTATAAGTCATCTGGAGAGGGGACTCTTTCAGCTAGTCCATTCCTGGGTGGAACAATCTCAAAGTTGTGTTATTTAGCTGAGGAAAGTCTCTGTAGTAGCGGGTTCCATTTATTCACCATTGGTATCAAGGAAGAAGAGGAAGAACATGAGCGAACCTCTTCAGGAGGATTGAAGGTTGCCCGCAGTATCATAGAGCTATTGTCAGGAGCCCACTCTTTCAACAACTGTTGGCTTTATGTAAAGATATCCATCCTTGTGAATTAGGAGCTTGGTTGGGTAGCCCCATCTTTAATTCAGGCCCATTTGTCTAAGATGCTTTGTTACATCACGGAAGGTGCTTTGCTTTTGTATAGTAAATTGAGACAAGTCCGGGAAGATCTGAATGTTAAGATATTTGTCTGGAAGGGAGGGATTTAAGAACATTGCTTTTAGAATCTGTTCCTTGTATGTGAAAAAATGGAATCTAACAATGACATCCCTTGGCTTCTCTGGTGGTACATTTCTCCCCTTAGGGAGTCTATAGACTTTGTCGATTAAAGCTTCATTTGGGTACTTTGGTGTTTTGAGCTGCTCGCAAAGTTCCATGAGAAAAGCTTCCAATCCTGCCGGGGGGAACATTTTAAGGTATTCCCCTGAACCTTAAGTTGTTTCAGCGACTGATCTTCCATGTCAGTCATTTTTACTTCCTTGGAGTTGATCACGTCCACCAAAGGATGCAAGTGGTTGGTAAGGTGTGCTTGTTCAATAGCGAGGTCTTCCTGTATCCTCTAAAGTGTTTCTATTCTCTCGCTAATTGCACCTATGTCCTTTCTCAATTCAGCTTCTGACCCTTTAATGACTTTAGTTATAACTTCTTTTGCATATATATCACAAACTTGGAATAATTTCTAAGGTGAGAGGGAGAGATGATCATTCATGTGGTCCCTGGTTGGTTAATACTATAAGACTAACCCCATAACAATTGAACCATATAAAAAATAAACCTTTACTAACATGATAAACATTTGTGAGGTTAACTTATTATAAGAGTTATAACTGAGGGTTAATATCTTGTAATATGGGGCACTCAAATGTAAACCTTTACTGTTAAATGTACCATAAATATGTCCCTGGAGAACGGGTTTCTTATCAACAAGCTTCTAGCAACCGGCTAGACATTTAAATCCTGAAGAAACGGGCCGGGAAGGCACTTACCCTAAGACTATTATGATTAATAATAAATAAAATAAAATAAAATAATGATTAATTAAATAACATTTGAAACCTCATGAATAATTACTTTTTATGCACAAGTATCCCAAATGTGGGAAGATAACTAGTATGTGTCCCATGTCAAACCTAGTAGATTGAGGCCTCTAACTGGCCTGAGAAGGTAGTTTGATTTTAATTCTTTCATGAGGTCAAACACAGAGACAGGTCTTGAATTCCGAGCTAATAGGAAAGTCACATAACTTCAGTGACAAAGAACTTTAGTCCATGTCCTCAAGTCCCACTCAAGAAAAGCAGGACATCACTTTTGAAAGTTAATGGACAGTTCACAAGTTAAAGCAGAAGATAATGGATGTAATAAGAAAAAGATACTTATAAGTCATCTGGAGAGGGGACTCTTTCAGCTAGTCCATTCCTGGGTGGAACAATCTCAAAGTTGTTTCGTTTAGCTGAGGAAAGTCTCTGTAGTAGCGGGTTCCGTTTATTCACCATTGGTATCAAGGAAGAAGAGGAAGAACATGAGCGAACCTCTTCAGGAGGATTGAAGGTTGCCCGCAGTATCATAGAGCTATTGTCAGGAGCCCACTCTTTCAACAATTGTTGGCCTTTATGTAAAGATATCCATCCTTGTGAATTAGGAGCTTGGTTGGGTAGCCCCATCTTTAATTCAGGCCCATTTGTCTAAGATGCTTTGTTACATCACGGAAGGTGCTTTGCTTTTGTATAGTAAATTGATACAAGTCCGGGAAGATCTGAATGTTAAGATATTTGTCTGGAAGGGAGGGATTTAAGAACATTGCTTTTAGGATCTGTTCCTTGTATGTGAAAAAATGGAATCTAGCAATGACATCCCTTGGCTTCTTTGGTGGTACATTTCTCCCCTTAGGGAGTCTATGGACTTTGCTGATTAAAGCTTCATTTGGGTACTTTGGTGTTTTGAGCTTCTCTCAAAGTTCCATGAGAAAAGCTTCCAATCCTGATGGGCGGGGGGGGGGGGGGCATTTTAAGGTATTCCCCTGAACCTTAAGTTGTTTCAGCAAATGATCTTCCATGTCAGTCATTTTTACTTCCTTGGAGTCGATCACGTCCACTGAAGCATGCAAGTGGTTGGTAAGGGATTCTTGAAGATTGTTAAGCTTCAGTGTCAGAGTGGAAACTATATCCATGGCCATTGCTTCCACCAGGTCTGATGGGGATTGAGGGTCCTGATCTGAAGGGATATCCCTAATCTCAGAAGATGTAAAGGAGTCCTGGCTATCAGCCTGTTTATCTGGAACAACCTTAGCTTTAAAATGGTCTGCCACTGACTTTTTAAATTCTGAAGCACCTATATTGTTTTTCCTTGCACCTTGTGACATGATGTTATAAAAAAGGTTTTAGAGGTGCGTTATTCCCACCTAGTAGCCAATTTAGTCAGTTAGAGTGTGGAAAAGAAACACTAGGCAGTAATATCCACTTCTTTTATTGTATTGGGACTGACTCAATCCAAATTCTCCAGCATAGAATAAGATTTCTTTATGATCCCCTGGCCATGCAGATCGAGACAGTACTTATGTACACATCCTGCTCTATGGGTCACTCATATCTTATAACTGACACCACCGGTAGTCTGTGCCACTAATGTGCCTGTCACGTTGTAGTAGCGGGTGATGTACCCTCAAGTAAGACTCTCTTCTTGGCTGCTGAACCGAAAAGGCGGCCTATCCAAGATGGCGTACGACACAAAATATTCCAGAGAATCGTAATGCCTATTCTTCTGAGTCAATAGCCACACAGACAGACTATGTCCAGGAGGTCTCAATACAAGTGGACTAGCTGATTCAGGGTGTGTATCTTGTATAATATGATCCTCACTTGATGATGCTGCTAAACTTGTCGAGTAAAGTGCATGTTCTCCGTGAGAGGCCGGTCCACTATGAGAGGCCCATTTATCAAGCTCCGAATGGAGCTTGTGGGCCCATGTTTCTGGCGAGTCTTCAGACTTGCCAGAAACAGCCATTATGAAGCAGCGGTCTAAATCAGTACGATCAGGTTGATTGACACCTCCCTGCTGGCGGCCGATTGGCCGCAAGTCTGCAGGGGGCGGCGTTGTACCACCAGCTCTTGTGAGCTGCTGGTGCAATGCTGACTTCGGAGAGCGTATTGTTCTCCGCATTCAGCGATGTCTGTCGGACCTGATCCGCACTGTCGGATCAGGTCCTACAGACATTTGATAATTCGGCCTCTGTGTCTCACCACTGTCAGCTGGTTTGTGAGGCTCTATATCCCCCAGAATGTGAGTACTTGCCCACTGGTGGTAATGGAGTTAAGTCCGCACAACCGCTCCAGGTTTATAGGCCTAGTACCGCACAACTGATAAAATGGCTCACTTATTTTCTATGGACAGCATAATTCTTTTTTGGCAGCCAGAGTCTGTATAAGTGTAATGGCTTCCAACAGTAGTTTTTTACTTCATGACCTCACAAAAGAATGCGACTCAATGGAAAAGACTCCTTACTGTGAAGCTTAGACACATTAATATCAATTAATTTAGGGGGCTCAATTAAATATAGTGATTTACTTATAGAAAAAAAAAACAGTAGGAATTGCAGACTATACATTTTTTAATGTAATTCTAAAGTTTAAGACAATGAAAGGCTTTTTGAAAACCTGTTATTATTTGTAAAAAAATAACATTTAAGTAGAATGCATGAGAGAAAGCCAAATTAACTAAGGGTTAGAGGCCCAGGCCTATGCAGTGTTTCTTTGTGATCAAATATATGGTTCTTTAATTATTTTTAAAATTTAGCATCCAGCTATGTATACATTTTTAAACAATACTATTTTTAATCAATGGTTGTTCTAGGGGGTTCCAGGGTGCTATGTACTCTATATACAGTATATTAATATAACACCCCTAAGCTTAAAGGTGCTAGCTGTCCTGAATTTGCAAGGTAACACTTAAAAAAACATGTCAAGTGCTTCACACAAAATAACAAGATAGGTAAAGGAGTGTGATAGGGTATTTAAAATATAAAGGTAGGAACACTAAGTAGACTGTAGAAGATGAGGTCCTCACCAGTACAACCTGCACAGTTTAAAATATAAAGGTAGGAACATTAAGTAGAAGATGAGGTCCTCACCAGTACAACCTGCACAGTTTAAAATATAAAGGTAGGAACAGTAAATAGAAGATGAGGTCCTCACCAGTACAACCTGCACAGTTTACATAAGCTTTATAGTCAGCATTTTAAATCCCACATTTTACAGTCTAGAAGCAATCTATGTGATCAATGTTTGTTGGAATTTCATTATTCCTTCTTTGTTACAACAAAGAACTAAATATAGCACTGCGGAATCTGTTGGTGCTCTACAAATAACCGATAATAATAATAATAATAATATGTTTCCACTGAAGCGTGATCATCGAACAATCAAGCGTTTCATTCAAAATAGTCAACAGGGTCGCAAGAAGCGTGTGGAAAAACCAAGGCGCAAAATAACTGCCCATGAACTGAGAAAAGTCAAGCGTGCAGCTGCCAAGATGCCACTTGCCACCAGTTTGGCCATATTTCAGAGCTGCAACATCACTGGAGTGCCCAAAAGCACAAGGTGTGCAATACTCAGAGACATGGCCAAGGTAAGAAAGGCTGAAAGATGACCACCACTGAACAAGACACACAAGCTGAAACGTCAAGACTGGGCCAAGAAATATCTCAAGACTGATTTTTCTAAGGTTTTATGGACTGATGAAATGAGAGTGAGGCTTGATGGGCCAGATCATTGGGCCCGTGGCTGAATTGGTAAAGGGCAGAGAGCTCCAGTCCAACTCAGATGCCAGCAAGGTGGAGGTGGAGTACTGTTTTGGGCTGGTATCATCAAAGATGAGCTTGTGGGGCCTTTTTGGGTTGAGGGTGGAGTCAAGCTCAACTCCCAGTCCTACTGCCAGTTTCTGGAAGACACCTTCTTCAAGCAGTGGTACAGGAAGAAGTCTGCATCCTTCAAGAAAAACATGATTTTCATGCAGGACAATGCTCCATCACACGCGTCCAAGTACTCCACAGCGTGGCTGGCAAGAAAGGGTATAAAAGAAGAAAATCTAATGACATCGCCTCCTTGTTCACCTGATCTGAACCCCATTGAGAACCTGTGGTCCATCATCAAATGTGAGATTTACAAGGAGTGTCCTTGCAAAGAAAGGTGGCTATATTGGTCACTGATTTGTTTTTGTTTTGTTTTTGAATGTCAGAAATGTATATTTGTGAATGTTGAGATGTTATATTGGTTTCACTGGTAAAAATAAATAATTGAAATGGGTATATATTTGTTTTTTGTTAAGTTGCCTAATAATTATGCACAGTAATAGTCACCTGCACACACAGATATCCCCCTAAAATAGCTATAACTAAAAACAAACTAAAAACTACTTCCAAAACTATTCAGCTTTGATATTAATGAGTTTTTTGGGTTCATTGAGAACATGGTTGTTGTTCAATAATAAAATGAATCCTCAAAAATACAACTTGCCTAATAATTCTGCACTCCCTGTAGTATCTCCCTATACCATCTCAATGAGGTGTAGTCTTTAATCCAAAAAGTAAGGGGAGGTATAGGAGCGCCACCAGAAAAGGGGCTTAGGTGTGCTATAGAGAGGGTACTCAGACAAATATAACCATTACTAGGGTATGTACGATATAACTGAATGGAAATAAGTGCAAATATTCAGTAGGACAAAAAAGAGATGAATGCATAAATGGTTACTGAGTACATATACTATAGGTATGAATGCAAAGTGTCGGTATGCTATAATATTTATAAGAAACAATATGAAAAGTTTGTAAAAAACTAATTAAATCCAACATAAAAACTGACTCATAGAAAACTGATTTAATCCAATATAACATAGTAACTATTTTCCTGTTTAATCCAAAAACAAAGCAGATTAATTATATACCCCTCCATGCATTACAAGATGATTTTACCCAGCTTCACACCCATAAACTGGAGAAAACCAGCTTTTCTCTATAGCACTGGCTGGTCTACATAACTACTAGTGCACATAAAGAACTGGACTTTACTTCTTGGAGGGTGCTCAGTGTTTTTTTTTTTTGCCAGCAGCTCGTCTGCCGCTGAGAGACTCTCTGGATCTCTTCTACAGCTAAGGATCTTTTGCTGTGATAATTCACTGCCTGTGGCCTTTTTCACTCATGGGTAGGAAAAAATCCTCCTTCTCAACCCTGTCCTTTTCATTCACTTTAGACTGCACACACAGTGGCTTATGTAGTTGACTCTGATTGACTGATAAGGTATCTTTAACTCCTTAATATCATTGGGGTTACATGTATATGAAATGATAACTAAATTCCACTCCACTATGTTAAGAAGCTTTGTTTAAAGTTTTTTTTAAGAAATATTTTTTTGGGATATTTTAAAAAGTTTTTTGTAATACTGTTAAATAACATTTATAATCAGTCAATTATTGACATCAGTCCCTTTATATGAATAGTGGTGAAAAAATGCATAATAGGATAATACATGTCAGCAACAAGGTTAGGTATAAATGAACCCAAACTCTAATATGTTGATAAAGGTTAAAGCTAGAACCCAGTGTAATGATAGAAGACAGTGGGTGTGTTGTCTTTCTTTTTTTATTGTGATCTTGTTGGTTATGCAATTGTTCTGTATTTAATGGTACTTTAACCAATGTTTCTTTCTAAAACAAAGATACAAATAAATGTTCTGATAATAATTTAAGTGCATTGTGCTCAGTCAATGGTAATATTTTATATGATTCTGTGTATATATGCACGTGTATATATAGCTATATAGATATATATACACGTATAAATACATATGTGTACATATATAGACATGTGTATAAGTGCATTGGATCCCTTTGTAGTTAAGTAGATTAAAACACACACACACACACACATATATATATATATATATACAGGGAGTGCAGAATTATTAGGCAAATGAGTATTTTGACCACATCATCCTCTTTATGCATGTTGTCTTACTCCAAGCTGTATAGGCTCGAAAGCCTACTACCAATTAAGCATATTAGGTGATGTGCATCTCTATAATGAGAAGGGGTGTGGTCTAATGACATCAACACCCTATATCAGGTGTGCATAATTATTAGGCAACTTCCTTTCCTTTGGCAAAATGGGTCAAAAGAAGGACTTGACAGGCTCAGAAAAGTAAAAAATAGTGAGATATCTTGCAGAGGGATGCAGCACTCTTAAAATTGCAAAGCTTCTGAAGCGTGATCATCGAACAATCAAGCGTTTCATTCAAAATAGTCAACAGGGTCGCAAGAAGCGTGTGGAAAAACCAAGGCGCAAAATAACTGCCCATGAACTGAGAAAAGTCAAGCGTGCAGCTGCCAAGATGCCACTTGCCACCAGTTTGGCCATATTTCAGAGCTGCAACATCACTGGAGTGCCCAAAAGCACAAGGTGTGCAATACTCAGAGACATGGCCAAGGTAAGAAAGGCTGAAAGACGACCACCACTGAACAAGACACACAAGCTGAAACGTCAAGACTGGGCCAAGAAATATCTCAAGACTGATTTTTCTAAGGTTTTATGGACTGATGAAATGAGAGTGAGTCTTGATGGGCCAGATGGATGGGCCCGTGGCTGGATTGGTAAAGGGCAGAGAGCTCCAGTCCGACTCAGACGCCAGCAAGGTGGAGGTGGAGTACTGGTTTGGGCTGGTATCATCAAAGATGAGCTTGTGGGGCCTTTTCGGGTTGAGGATGGAGTCAAGCTCAACTCCCAGTCCTACTGCCAGTTTCTGGAAGACACCTTCTTCAAGCAGTGGTACAGGAAGAAGTCTGCATCCTTCAAGAAAAACATAATTTTCATGCAGGACAATGCTCCATCACACACGTCCAAGTACTCCACAGCGTGGCTGGCAAGAAAGGGTACAAAAGAAGAAAATCTAATGACATCGCCTCCTTGTTCACCTGATCTGAACCCCATTGAGAACCTGTGGTCCATCATCAAATGTGAGATTTACAAGGAGGGAAAACAGTACACCTCTCTGAACAGTGTCTGGGAGGCTGTGGTTGCTGCTGCACGCAATGTTGATGGTGAACAGATCAAAACACTGACAGAATCCATGGATGGCAGGCTTTTGAGTGTCCTTGCAAAGAAAGGTGGCTATATTGGTCACTGATTTGTTTTTGTTTTGTTTTTGAATGTCAGAAATGTATATTTGTGAATGTTGAGATGTTATATTGGTTTCACTGGTAAAAATAAATAATTGAAATGGGTATATATTTGTTTTTTGTTAAGTTGCCTAATAATTATGCACAGTAATAGTCACCTGCACACACAGATATCCCCCTAAAATAGCTATAACTAAAAACAAACTAAAAACTACTTCCAAAACTATTCAGCTTTGATATTAATGAGTTTTTTGGGTTCATTGAGAACATGGTTGTTGTTCAATAATAAAATTAATCCTCAAAAATACAACTTGCCTAATAATTCTGCACTCCCTGTATATATATATATATATATATATATATATATATATATATATATATATATATATATATATATATATATATATATATATATATATATATGTTTTATCACAATCATACATTTTGGCTAGATTAGTAGTGGAGCACAATCAGTAATGCATTGTGCTTTCTTGCACAAAGAATAGCTCACAATCTTGTATAACATGTGGGTGGCTATTTAACCAGGCCATTTTACTGTGGCCAAAATATTTCTAGTGCACCTTATACTTTAAATAGATAGATCATGGAGCGCTAAAAGTACAATCATCATGTGCATATTACAAGTGTTAAGTGTTGCTCGGTAGTGCAATCCAAAATACTGTTGTCAAGTAAAGCACAAAACTACATGAAAAGCTCCACTACTTGTTCAACATCAGCTTATCTTTTTAGTGATATCCAACATGAGTTGTATTGCGCATCCCTGTAGAGATCTATTATTTGAGGGATTTAGCATACCAATGCTACCTGACATGCAGATGTAAGCCCATTCTAGATTATCACTAGAGAAATAACAAATAACGTTAGACTGGGTGCAAAAACAGAATTGCTCTTCATTATTTTTGCATTCCACTTGTATTTTAGGCAATTATATACAGTAGCGGATCTACTCAACAGAGGGCCCTGGTGCAAGATTTGTTTGGGGGGCCCCCAAAGGTAACTCAGTAGAAAGAAAAAGTATTAAATACATTCTGCTCTGTATAATGATTTTTAGGATAGATATATATATAGATAGATAGATATAGATAGATAGATAGATAGATAGATAGATAGATAGATAGATAGATAGACAGACCGATGGACCTACAACCTGCACTTATAAAAGGCTCCACTGCATTAAGATTGTAAACATTCTGCACACAACTATGTATAGACTGGTTGTTATGGGTCCCCCTCCAGCTCTTGGGCCCTGGTGCAACTGCACCTGCTTCACCGATGGTAGCTCCGCCGCTGATATTATAAATGTACAGTATATATATATATATATATATATATATATATATATATATATATATATATATATATATATATATATATATATATATATATATATATATATATATATATATATATATATATATATATATATATATATATAGCATAAAATATGCTTTTACATGTTTTCATCTACTTAACTGCAAAGGGCTCCAATGCACTTATTCATATGTCTATATGTGTGCACATATGTATTTATTTATTTAAAGGGACACGCTAGGCCAAAATAAACTTTCATGATTCAGATAGAGCATGTCATTTTAAACAATTTTCCAATTTACTTTTATCACCAATTTTGCTTTGTTCTCTTGGTATTCTTAGTTGAAAGCTTAACTTAGGAGGTTCATATGCTAATTTCTTAGACCTTGAAGCACACCTCTTTCAGATTGCATTTTAACAGTTTTTCACCACTAGAGGGTGTTAGTTCACGTATTTCATATAGATAACACTGTGCTAGTGCACAAGAAGTTATCTAGGAGCAGGCACTGATTGACTAGACTGCAAGTCTGTCAAAAGAACTGAAAAAATGGCAGTTTGCAGAGACTTAGATACATGATAATCACAGAGGTTAAAAGTATATTATTATAACTGTGTTAGTTATGCAAAACTGGGAAATGGGTAATAAAGGGATTAACCTGGCAAAATCAAAGGTAATTTGGTTGAATAGATGGCATAAACAACAGAACTATCGGCTAGATTTAGAGTTCGGCGGTAGATGGGCTGTTAACGCCACGCGTGTTTTATGTCTAACGCACGGCATTGTTTGACTCCGGTATTTAGAGTTAATATAAGACCATCTAACGATGCTCCTAACGCGTGTATGTCACACGCGTAATCCTGCCCGCGTTAGACAGTCTCCCATAGAGATCAATGGGAAAGGCAAAAAATAGCTTTTTTCACCTAACACTCGATCTCGCGAGAAATACGCACAGCTCGGTCATATGACGCATACCACATCATGCACAACAATAACACGCCGCAAATGTCACAACATCAATCAATCAACAAAGCACACAAGCATTACACATTCACAAGCGGGGGAAGTTTTAATACTATTTATACGGGGAATACGCATATACTTTAAGATGCGGAAAATCGCACAATAACAACAAGGATTAAAAAATATATACATACACTAAAAAAAAAATCGCATTCAATATCATTATATATTATGAAAAACATACATATACAACACTTCACGAAGAACACACCATCGCAAATTCACATTTAAAAAGAATACTATTGGACAATGTTAGAGAAAACGACCACTATGACATCATCGCATTCTACACATTCCACAAATACCAACTCAAAATGAGCATGCGCAAATTAACACACCTAATACACATTGCAATAATATTAATTGCTAATAAAGCACACCTGAACACTAATTACAATGGAAATTGGGACATCATTAAACATTTACACAGGGTATATAAGCACCACACAAGCAGGGCTTCTTTGACTGTGTTGCTGGTGGGTCTTTGGAGATTTAAGAATAGAGATTTTGCGATTTTTTGAGAGTGAGTTAGTGTTAGTGTGAGAGAGTCAGTTGGTAGTGTTAGCGTGAGAGAGTCAGTTGGTAGTGTTAGCGTGAGATAGTCAGTTGGTAGTGTTAGCGTGAGAGAGTGAGTGAGTTAGTGGGAGTTAGCGGGAGTGGGAGAGAGTCTGTTAGTGGGAGCGTGAGTGAGTTAGTGGGAGTTATTAGTGATAGTTGTTAGTGTGAGCGTCAGTTAGTGGTAGTTAGTGAGCGTTAGTGGGAGTGTTTGTTATTGAGAATTAGAAGTAGTGTTAGTTAGCGAGCGAGTGATTTATCTGTACACTTAACACATTTACACGCAAACACATTCAATACATACATACACTTATCAATAACACTACATACACTCCATACCCCCTACCCCCTCATACTACACTCCATACCCCATTCCTTGTAGTCCCATTCCCTTTCATCCCATTTACTCTTATCCCATACCCCATACCCATCCCATACCCATCCCCTAGTTACATTTAGTTTACATATCCTCCTTTTAGTCTTATTCTTTTCGTTTATTTAAATACTCCTTACCCTCTTTGGTTTTTTTTACATCCCTCACACTTTAAGCACCTTTTTTGTCTTTTTAGTTCTTTATTTTGACCCCCTTTCATTTCATCACACTCACTTTTTTTTGATTATTTGGGGTTTAGTTTAGGGAGGAGATGGAGGCCAGGCAGGGGACAGGTAGAGGGAGGGGGAGAGGAACAGGGCAGGAAGGGGGGCAGGAAGGGGGGCAGGAAGTGGGGGTGGAAGCGGTGGGTGGACCCAGCCACTTGGTTCAAGATGACCAAGTGGCTGGGCCCAGTGGCGGTCAGAGTAGGGCTTCACAGTCCGGGAAACAGAGGGCATCGTCACAGGGGAAGGCCAAGGCGACTAGGGAGGCGAGGTTTACGATGGAGGAGAAGGAGGCCCTCGTAGAGGCCTATATGGCCAGGTATAGGATGCTGCAGCACCAGAAGACTACCCCGACTGACAGGAGGAGGCTCTGGAACGAGATTCGGAATGCAGTCAATGCAGTGGGTTGCCGGAACCGGGATATGGATTCCATCAAACATCGGTACCGGGACTGTAAACTTGAACTTAAAAAAAAGTTAAGCCTGGAGGCCCGACATGCCGCAGGGACCGGTGGCGGCCCTGCCCTTGAAATGGAGTACTGCAGATGGGAGGAAATGTTGCGGCCCAGCATCTCCGAGGTGGAAGTAGTCGGTATCGGAGGAATCGATACCGGGAACCTGCCACTCTCATCTGACGGTAAGCTCATTGAACAATAATTTCACATACGAATGTATTTCAATGGACACTATACGCAAACATTTACTTTCATGATTGAGGTAGCGAATACAATTTGACAAAACATTCAAATGTACTTATATTACATAATTTGATTCATTCTTGAGATATATTTTAATGAAGAAATAGCCATGCACACGGTGAAACAATCACAGGAGGCAGCTATATTCAGCTAACAATCAGAATCTTATAAACATATTTAGATATGCTTTTCAGCAAAGAATATCCAGAGAATGAAGCTAATTAGATAACAAAAGTACATTCGAAAGTTGATACTAAATGTATGCTTATAAATCATGAAAGATAAAACATTGGGTTTCATGTGTTAAGGATCCGATTAATGCTATTACGCTGTTTACACGCATTCTATTACTTAGCGGTTACATCAGTATCTAGGCTATAGGTTAGGTGTGCATTTAAACAGACTGAAAACAAACGCAAAAACATTCACATTGACCAGATATCACAAACACTGTTTAGAAAAAGCGGAAATCGTATTGATTGTTTGTTAGATTTCAAAGTGGATTAATGATTCTGCATTTGTAATTGTATCGTAAGCTAAGTCATTTAAACCTTTATTTGCAAATATGCTAATATATACATTTCTTTTTTTCTTTTTTTTTTAATATACAGAGTCTGGGGACGAGGCAGCACAGCCTCCTGCATCTCCCCGGGATGAGAGTGGTGGTGAGGAATTCCCACTTCGGAGGGAAGAGGCCCCCCGTGACGAACAGCGCACGGGAGATGATCAAGAGGCCCCGGAAGCACAGGAGGATGCCGCTGAAGCCGCGGAACCCGAGGTCCCTCAAAGACCCGCACTCCGCCGTGCACGGGCACCCCGCCGTGCACGGGTTCAACAGGCACAACAAGAAGAAATAGCGGAGGTGCGGGTTCTACTGGAGTACATAGACCAGATGCGTACCTCCCGGATAGAAAACATAGAAGGACGACGCAGAATACTTGATGGGCAGAATCAAATAATTCAAGGCCAAAACGAAATAATCAGTATACTGAATACAATACAAGAAGGACAAACAAGAATGTTCAATCTTCATCAGGAAATGTTCACATTTTTCCGGGAGGCGCATGCTGGTCTACCTCCTGTTGCTGGGCCTCTTGTTGCTGGGCCTCTTGCTGCTGGGCCATCTCCTCCTGCCGGCCCATCTCATCCTCCTCCTCAGCCATCTACTCCTCCTCCTCCTCAGCCATCTTCTCCTCCTCCTCCTCAGCCATCTTCTCCTCCTCCTCCTCAGCCATCTACTCCTCACCTTGGTCGTCCCAGTACTCTTCCTTCCACTCCTCCCACAACAGCTCCAAGGAGGACTCTTCGGAGTCGGCAGTTGCCTCTCCCAGAGCCTCAGCCCCGTGGGAAGAGGGGAAGGAAGAGGAAGTAAGTATTTTTTTCCATCTTAAATTATTTTTTTTGGGTAATGGATAGGTATGTGATGATGTGGTTTTCATACACTTGTGGACCACACTCTGTATATAATCGACTTCTATGGGACCGGGTCCATGGAGGAAGATTCTTTGCAGAGTGTGGGTTATAAGTGTGTGAAAACCACATCATCACATACCTATCCTTGTTCATGATATTGATTGGTTTCTGTGATGTGATGTCCAAACTGTTTCCCGAATCGCTAACTAAATTACCATAACAATTATCCATGATGGCATATTACTGTTTGAATGCCAATAACACAGCTTAAAGGGACAGTCAGAAAATTATTGATTACAAAGAAAACACTGTATTACGCATTATAAAGTTTGAAACAACAAAACATGGAGAAATACATGTGTGACTTATGTGCTTACCCTTGTATCTATGACTATGAAAAATGACCACTTATTTGTTGTTCTGACATAACAACATTTTAGATATCAATGATCAATACATGGTCAATAATATGCTGTATGAGCACAAGATTTTACATATACAAATGCTATCCAAATGCCCTCTAGTGCTCAAATTGTATAATGATTACAAGCACTCTTCAAGATTTAAGAAATGAGCACACCAACCTCATAGGTTTAGATAGCAAATTTAGATAGCAAATGTTCAATTGTTGAGAAACATTTGATATCCTTGTTATTACAGAATTGACTTTTCGAATAATGTAAAAATATTTTTTTTCGAAACTGTCCCTTTAACAACATTACATATGCTAACACATTTTAAGCTTGTTGCTATATCTACATGTACTTTGTCAAAAAAAATATTTGAAAATCACATTTATATTGACGTGTTAAATAAAGTCTATTTTCTTTAAGAGACATTATTGTGTTAATATTTTATTGTAACTATTTTTATTTTAACAATGAATATGGTTTAAAGTCCTTTTAGGAGTGGGGGGGTGAAATATGCTAACAAAAATATATTTGAAGATTAAACTATGTGGATCTCATACATGATACAAAAAAACAACATTTGCATTCAAGGGACAGTATCCTATATTTTTTACATAACTGTATGTAATAGACACTACTACAAACAACAAGATTAACATATACTGATAGCAATATTAAAAAGCTTCAAACACTTGCAAATAAAATAGGGTTAGCTATATTTTAAATATAGATGAACCACCATTACAACCGTAAAACACAATACCCCATCATTAACATATGAAAAGAACCTTTACACAAACTGGACAAAGCTGGAGATGGTACTCACATGAAACTCATTGGCTTTGCGAGGAGTAAGAAAATTACTTACATTTTCTTACAACACAAGACAAAATAAACCTATTGGTTAAACAATGGACTATCTAACTAGAGACAAAATCAAATATTTTTATTTATAATGTGAGTGTCTAATGAACCTTTCATAAAATATACAACGAAATTACATTTAGAAGAAGTCGGCATCATATATTTAGCATATGATAAATGCATATTGATTACTTTATTCAAACACAATAGCGCATATTTATTAATTAGATATGTTCAACATTAAACACAACATTAATTTTTAAGAAAAATGAACATTGTTGACAAACATATTAAACATGGACTGTAGAGATTTGCACTTGCCTAGAAATATCCTATGCATGAAAACATTTTGCTTTCGTTCGTTGATTCAACCAGACATCCAGCAAAAGAGAATGTGTTGGTCTTTATCAGCTACGGGTCAACAATGTAACATGATGCAAATAATACATATTCGCAAGCTTTTTAAAATTGCATGCAGTCACAAACGTTTTTAACGTGCACAAATATTGCGGGACTACGCAATCCAATCACACGTTTTTTTAACTTTACATGTGCCGTCTTAACATGGCGCTTCCTTGATCACGTAAGAACGCCATCCAATGAAAGGCACATTATTGATCACGTAAGAACGCCCAAAAAAAAAAGG
This sequence comes from Bombina bombina, assembly GCF_027579735.1. Classification (NCBI taxonomy): domain Eukaryota; kingdom Metazoa; phylum Chordata; class Amphibia; order Anura; family Bombinatoridae; genus Bombina; species Bombina bombina. Next base: position 315,519,992 of record NC_069501.1, read on the forward strand.
CGCATCCTTGATCGCGTCAAAACGCAATCCAATAAAAGGCATATTCCTGATCACGTAAGAACGTCAGTCAATACAAGGAATCATTGGACAGCCTGGCAGGTGACGTCTTAAGCAACATGGCGCATCCGAGATCGCTGAAAAACCGCAGACAATACAAGGACTCAGTGACATCTTGGCATATCATTAAGAAACGTATTTATATTTTAGGAACTAGTATGTGTGTAGATTGCTATCTAGGAATGTCACCAAATTATGAATCATCTTTTCGGACTTGACTGTCCCTTGAACTATAGCTATGGTGTATATCTTTAACATTTAAAAGATACACATGAGAAATACATATGCCATTGATGTTTTAAGATATCTTTGGATTGTTGTTGAATAACAATAGTTATACATGTATTGATTAAACGTGTCATTTATTCAAGTTTAATTATGGTCAGCCTACCTATAGCCATATATGGGAGGAGATGTATTTTGTTAACATATTAGTTAACTAATATTCATCATCTACATTATTTGTATTACACACAGAGATTGATTTGGTTACACTTTGACAATAATATAGATTTGAAAATGAAATACAGGTGCTGTCAACATTACAATAAGATTGTTTATTAATAAAACTATATGTCCTTGTTCTTGTAAAAAGGACAAAAACGCTTTACAAATGGAAATACATTCATTTACAATAGTGATCAACATCACTTAAAGGGACATTATTTTGTTTTTAAAAAGAGCATACACATAGTCAATACTATTTAAATAAAATGAACACTTTACAGGGATTATATCATTGTATCAATACTCAGATCATTTGGTAAAGGTGCATCAATTCATGCAGAGTTTATAAATACACACATGGATATGAACATTTAAATATACATATATACACAAATACAAAAATATATATACATATATAAAGAAATTACTCTGCTAATCATAATCAGGCAATGATAGAGCTAAGAGAAAATAATATAAACACAAATAATAAGATTACATTGGAGATGTTAATCTTAAAGTCATTTACTATTGTCTTACATATATGATTTCATTATAACAAATAGATTTGTTAGGTCCCTTTAAGGATAAACAACATAAACTAGAGCTTGCAAAAAATAACAGGAAGAATGAGGACAAAGATTTGTGAAATAAAATTTATTTTATTAGTATGTAAGAAAACATACACAACGTTTATAAATAATCTTGTAAAAATAAGGAATATATGAGCCATATGACAAGGTAACACAGTGCATCACAGTCCATGAAGAGAGTTGCCAAGGGCCAGCATAGCCTCATTGGAGACACATGACAAGGTAACACAGTGCATCACAGTCCATGAAGAGAGTTGCCAAGGGCCAGCATAGCCCCATTGGAGACACATGGCAAGGTAACACAGTGCATCACAGTCCATGAAGAGAGTTGCCAAGGGCCAGCATAGCCTCATTGGAGACACATGACAAGGTAACACAGTGCATCACAGTCCATGAAGAGAGTTGCCAAGGGCCAGCATAGCCCCATTGGAGACACATGGCAAGGTAACACAGTGCATCACAGTCCATGAAGAGAGTTGCCAAGGGCCAGCATAGCCCCATTGGAGACACATGGCAAGGTAACACAGTGCATCACAGTCCATGAAGAGAGTTGCCAAGGGCCAGCATAGCCCCATTGGAGACACATGGCAAGGTAACACAGTGCATCACAGTCCATGAAGAGAGTTGCCAAGGGCCAGCATAGCCCCATTGGAGACACATGGCAAGGTAACACAGTGCATCACAGTCCATGAAGAGAGTTGCCAAGGGCCAGCATAGCCCCATTGGAGACACATGGCAAGGTAACACAGTGCATCACAGTCCATGAAGAGAGTTGCCAAGGGCCAGCATAGCCCCATTGGAGACACATGACAAGGTAAAAGAGTGCAACAGGCACAACAAAAAACTGATAAAAAGGCCAAATGGCAACAATATAAATACAAATTCAACATGTGGACAGAGGATTATTATCTGCCACCATGGAGCATATCCAGATCCTCCACTTACTGGTCATCCTCTTCATTGTCCTGTGCATGTCCAGCTCCAGATTCAGGCCTTGAACGTAATTGCATAATTTCACGCAGAGTCAAGTCCTGAACCCGGAGCTGGGCCTGCATGGTGTCGTTCATCCCTCTCAGGACAGCTGCGTTCCTCAACACGGCCTGCTCTACTCTTGCTATCCCTTCTAGCATGAGCCATGCTGAGTCACAGCCTAAAATAAAATAAAAATTAATATTAAGGATAATTACACAACAGAATAAAAGATTTTAATACATACATTGTCATCATAAAGACAAATAATTATTTACATCAATTATTTTTCATATATTCTTTACACATGAATTAGGTTATTCAGACAGACAGAAATCATTAAAGGCTCATGTTACTCAAACATGTTGAACCCTTTAATTGGTTTTAGATGATCCACTTATACAGCTTGAGTGTATCAAATCTTGTTAAAGGATTTACATTGTACTTACATTAGCAATTTAAAAATTCAATTTAGACTGTGGTAGGCACACATATCCTTAAACATTTTGGCATTGAGGACAAGCTGTGTAAACATAGCAACCAGAAGAAATTACATTCCCACTGGGTTAGACAAGAGATAATGTATCCACATTTGGACATAAAATTTTGTATCCAAGTAGTGGTGTTTGGTATATGTAGTGATATCCAATTAAAGGGACACTGAACCTAAATATTTAATGGACTGATTCAGATAGAGCATGACATGACAAATCTTTAGAAATTACACATATTCATTATATGTTTTAATTGTCAAGCTATATTTTGAATGCAAGAATGTTGGTTTTTATGGAAGCCAATATTTGTTGATGAACCTTGTTTGTGCATGCTGGTTGATGGATACATTCATCCAACAATAAAGAAATGATGGCCACATTTATTTTATTGTTTAAACTAATTATAGGAATAAGTTGTTTTCAATAAATATATCAAGAGAATGACGAATAATTCATAAGAGTATTCTATTATACATTGGCTTAACATTGCATGCTGGATTTGAATCACAATTTAACCAATTTAACTTCACTGTACCTTTAAGTATCTTATAAAGTGTATTTAGAATGATACTTACAGCTGTGCCTGGGAAGGACAATCTGACACCCAGGACAATGAAGGTTTAAACAGGGGGGAGGGATGGGATTGGCTCGGGGAGGGATGGGAATGGCTTGGGGAGTGGTGAGCTGCTGCTCCAGGGTAGGCCGTACAGCTGGGGAGTGGGGAGTTTGGGTCTGGGCAGCTGTACGGGCCAGAATACGGGGAGAGCGGCGAAGGGGGGTGTATGGGCGTTTTTTGGGAGGGACAGGATATGAAATATGGGAAGGGCTGGCAGTGGTCGGGGCATGGTCATGGGTTTGGTGATGGGAAGGGCTCTGGGTGTGTGCAGAGGTGTGGCCATGGTCAGGGGTGTGTGCACGGGGAGGGGTCTGTGACTGGGCAGGGGCGGAATCCAGATGACCAGAAGTGGTGGATCCATCTGAAAATGTAAAAGAAATATATTAACATCTCATACATCCTGACATCAAATCAACGCATTTAAAATTGATTATGTTTTCAATATACCTCGAAGTGTGTTTGAATCTGTAAACTATTCTGAAATGAGGATATGGTATCTATATAGGCACTCAGGTGAATCTCAATGACTGTCTGTACAATGTGAAACTTATTATTGTGTTTTGGCATGGAATATGCATGTGACATAATGATGGCATGAATTATATATTCTTAAAAAAATATATACAAGCAGATTTTCATGCTGCCTGATATAGAAAGGGGGCAGTAGTGTATTTGAACAGACAAATAATATTCCTTTTTAAAGGGAAAAAGCTGTAGACTTTGAATGTCTTCAATAAAATGATTTCAAAAAAAGAAACATGTTGGAAACATGATAGATATATTTCACATACCATCAGACTCCAAGGCAGCCTCTTCCTCCTCCATCCCACATGTGACATCAATCTCTGTAAAACATAACATGTTGTGTACACCTTAAGATCAGATATTATAACATATGTTACTGTTGCTCAAATACGCACATCAATGTTGCATTAAAGATATACACACACAAAGTTATGATTTACATCATTTTGATGGAGCATACAAATGACAATAGATTTGTTATTGTCAATAAATCAGAATATTAATGTATTGTTTGTCTTAATGTTAAATTCATAAAAGCATAGTACATAGAACATTTAAGATTTCTCATGTGTGTATCACTTGATGACTGTTGTTAAAAAAAAAAAAATTTAAAAAAACATATGTTAGACATCTTATGAATAACAAATGTGTAGAATAATAAAGTAGAAATTATTAATCGCTCAATATAAAAAATAAATATATAATCAGAAGATAAATTCTATGATTTTTTATAATGTTATGCTTCATCGGAATCATGATCATAATATTGATTAGCAATACACCTTCAATTACATATAAATGAGTCAATGGACTTACCAGGAGACCGCAAAGGCGGCTCTATGTCACTGCTGGATTCCTGTGGGCTCCCCACACCAACTCTCTCTATGAATGATATAGATATATATTATTAAACACATTTTGGATATCACTAAATCACATCTGTCTAGAATTTTAACATTAATCAACTTTAAAATGTGAAGAATAGAGCAGTCATTACACCAGAAAATGCTTGATTGAATCAAGGGGATTCTGTAAACATATCTGTATTCAACATATGTTTAATGTCAGACTACATTAGACATCAAATTCATCTCAGATGCTGCTATTGCATATCTAAATATACCCAATGATCAATGTTCTTAACCCTTTAAGGACACAGCTTTCACTTAGCTCAATTGTTTTATGACGGAATAATTCCGTCATATGTCCTTAAGAAGTTACAAGAATACACACAAACCACATATTGAGGAGCATCTGTTGACAAATCTAAACAAACATGTGTCACATCGAGCCATTTTTTCAATGTACAGTAATCTTGTTTAGGACACAACACATATTTATCACAATACATAACAAACTTTATTATTACAAATATGTAATCATGGTGCTGTTAGAGTATGCAGATATATATAAAGTAACTCCAACAGATAATTAGATTTATATATCAATAGTTTTTAATAAAAATAATGTAATGATGAATGAATCTATTTTGTCTTAAAGGGACACTGACATGATTAATTTAAATAATTGATTTCTATGTTCAAACTGTAAAAAATGATTTAACATTGACTCCTATTATAATTCGAATGTTGTTCGATATTAATCTTAAAGGCAGATAAGGAATATTGGATTCAATAAATATTGTTTGTTGAAGGTATCCACCAATCATCAATATAAACCCAGGTTGGTCAACAAATATTTAGATGCACATAAACGTACTTTATTTATTTTAAAATACATTTAGCAATAGAATATGTCACATATGATGATAGTATTATATTTTATGTTTATTAATATTGCATACTGTATGTGAAAGACAATATTAATAATTGTAGTTCAGTATCCCTTTAATCTAAAATTAAATAGATTCCACAATGTTGTTGTTTGTTAATGAATTATCTACTCCATATGTTGATGTAATGAATGGTATTGAGCATGCAATTAAAATCAAATATGTTATTTAAGTATATCCGAATAATTATATAATTTTCATCTATTAAATAGACATTACATATAAATATAGAACAATGTGTATTTAGTATGTAATGTTCATTCCATGTTTCTAAGACAAATGTCAATTAAAATGAGACATACCATACTGTGACAAGCCCTGGCTTGAGGATCCAGCAGCCACATCCATATCTGTAATATATTAAATGAGGATTGCATATCATTAATACTAATCATGCCATGTTTAAAATATTTACATTAATAACAAATCAATAGAAAAATATTAATCCTTTGGTAGTCCCATGAGTTAATAGTTTCCGCAATTAAATGAATGATAAATATATCCTGGACTCTTATTTTCAATCAGTTGTGTTGTTTACTGTATCTTTAAGAATATATGCTTGTTATTACATAATCATCAATTGATGGCCATATGTTATAATTTATTAGTATTATTCGTTTTTTATTAGATATAATATTTAAAATAAGAATACTGTATTCTTCACTAATCTAAGATTTTCCATTTAATTTTTAACAACATGTATAAAGCAATGCCACTTTCCGCAAACCCATGTTAACGTGGATGAGAAATGCCATTTTCGCGATCATTGCGCAATGATTCCAAGCGGAATTACGCATCCGTCATTTGACCAACATGTATAAAGCAATGCCACTTTCCGCAAACCCATGTTAACGTGGATGCGAAATTAGATTTCCGCTCTGTGACGCATATTCTGTAGAGCGCAATAAACATCATTCCAATTTCATGTATCACTAATGTAAAATCAGATATCTAAACATCATATGTAGTGTATGTTGTGAGATCTGTATAGGTTTATTATCTGACTAAATACACATTTTGGATTTTTAACATTATAAATATTATATGAAGTTGGATAATTACCTGGTTCAGATTCTCTATCGGGTCCTCCCAGGCCACCGGACGGAGAAGCATCTGCCCTGTCCCCCGCGTCAGGACTTTCAGATCCCGCAGCTGGGAGGGAAGAAGAGGAGGCCGAGGATGGCGAGGATCTAAATCTTTTGGGGACCCGGAGATTGAGGAGCTCGCATAAAGTCACCTCATAAGGGAGTAGGTACAGTTTCCGCGGGGCCTTTCTTTGGCCCCCTCTTTTACGGGCTTGTACCCAGTCCCTTATGAGGTTGACTTTTTTCGATAAACGCAACCTCATATCTCCGAATCTCCTCATGATCTGATCCTGGGTCCTCTGGACGTCACACACCAATCTAACCGCATTGGTGATAGACTCCCAGAGGGCCTTCTTAACAGGCGCATCTGTCGAGCTCCTCTTGTTCCCAAACAGCTGGGGATAAAAGTCCTTGACGGCGTGGACCAGTGCAGCGCTCTCCTCCTTGGTGAACCTGGGAACTGACATGCCTGCTGGGTTGTACAATAAATATATTATAATAATATAAACTGCCTGCAGGCATTAGAGAACTGACAAAGATGGCAACGTGTAATGGACTTTTATATGGTGAAGTAAACATGAGATGCACCATGGGACAATTTATCTGTACATCTGATTGGATAAAATTTTGAAATATTGTTATAATGTCTGTGAGACCATCCTGACTCAAGTTGTGTTTGTGTGATGAACTCTGATTGGCCGTTCCTTAATGTTTCATATCTTAGTAACTTCCTTACACATACCGCTTGGTGGTGCTGTAACTTCATTTTTCATGTAGACTTATTTGTAACTCATGGGCCTGTCATGCGGATATGTGTGACGCAGATTTAATATCCGTGATCCGTGAAATATTAATGATTAAATACTCTTTAAAATCTCATCCTGTCACATTATTAATGTTGTAGACATTTCTCGGTTTAATAACGGTCTGTTTCTTTAATACAAATACACATTTAATATTGTATGTCTTTATTGTTCTTTAAATAAATTGATTGTGAAGTATTGACATTGCTCTATTAAATGTATTTATAATGCACATTGATTGTGTGCTATTGCGTGACATTACACTAATGTTTAAATATGCTAATCTGGTGTTTGAAGATGCGTTTCCCACGCAATATTTATTAATGTTAAAATTCCGGGAAGAATGTCAGTAACTTTGATAATCTGTTTATAAATGTTAAACTACAGCTTTGTTATTCGCAAATAAACCTCGAGCTTGTATTTCTCTGAAGTGCTCATATATGTTATTGTGCAATGTCGTATTTAGTTTTAAAGAGACATTACAAACAATTGTATCAAATGATCTGTAGAGATAGAAGATTGTTTAGACTTTAAAATGTAAATCATTTTCTCTTAGTATTTATATATCCTCAACATAAGAAATTTAAATGCACAGTATATTTTGAGTTCATGTCCCTTTAAATAAACATTTCACAATAATGCTTAATATATCATAAACCTAGGCACCTTCCTTTTGCTAAATGAGTCTAACATATGAGTAAAGCAAATTTAGATTAACTTCTAGATTGTTTTACACACTGACTGAAATATATTTATTAAATGAGGTATTTTTTAGCCTTCAGCGTAGAGGGACATTAAGCTATATGTTATGTATGCATTTTGTATCATAATCTTATATTTGACCAACTTAATATGTTTTGTTATTCAATCATTATATTGTAATTATATATATTCGTGGATTAAATACATCTCTACATAGGCTATTTTGATGCTGATTGTTGTTTGCATATAGATGCCTTATATCATTCACTAAGATATGTGCATTTATTTTTATTTTAACAAGTATATTTAAAGACTGAATGTAATTCTATAGTACATTCTAAATATGTTTAAATTCTTGTATGATATTTGTAACAATGTATACAAAATATACATTTTGAATGACCCCTTTAAGGACCCAAACATATTGTATTTTTATTTAACATTGACAAAATAAACTAAAGGGGAAATTACATTCTATATAGATATTTGATGTCTAACCCAAGAGGTAAGATTGTAATAAATACATAATATTACTAAGTATAGTTAAATGACTCCACTAGAAAATTACATAGATTAACCTGGCATCCAATAACTAATTATTAAAAATTATAAAGTTAAATGACCTACCATTTATAAATGTAATAATTGTAAAATATTTTCTAATAATGTTTTGAGATACCTAAGGAAGATACATGATCTTATACAATTCTTTTTACATTCAACAACACTGTCACTTTCATGTAATTGAACCACTTCACCTTATTAAATGTTAAAACAATCATAATATTAATACATATCCTAAATATTTTTAATATATACTTTTTCAATATAAAAGCATTGAAGAATATGACTCCCCAATTAATGTTAAAATATATCTTTTAATATTCTCTGAAGAATTTTATTTTCTACTATTAATGCATTATTTTCTCTTATGCATGTGCTTGTCAAATAGCCAACTACCAGTCATGGGAGTCCAAGTTTTATTTATTTACAGATTATATTGATATATATTAGAATCTGCTAAAAAAAAAATATATATTTAATAGAAAATAAATAAATATTCCATGAAGTCATCAGATGCCAATCTGAAATGACAAATAATAAAAATGGAACAAAGTTAATACACACGTTGTAAAATATTCATAAAATACATTTAAAATCATATGGTGTCTATGCTCTAACTTTGATCAACATTTTTTAAAGATAATCATTACATTCATTTTAAATTAATGAAATACATACACCATTATATTGTTGAATAAAAATAATATTTAAATTTCAAAAATTAAATTTATACATAATAATGTATATCACATGTAAACAATATATGTATGCTGAACATAAATGTAATATTTCATGTCCATTCAAATACCTCTATATCAACTATAATATGTATTCCTTTTTCTGATTGTGATCCCTAAATATCTAATTAAGAACTAAATATGACTAATGTATGTAAGCTACTAATATTCTACAGTCTTCACTAGCATGCATTGGTACACCAACCTGGACAATGCATGGTCTTTGAATGTCAATTCAGGGGTAAACAGTTGATCTTCAATAGGTGTCTTATTCATCAGTTCATTAAATAGAGGACTGGGAAATACCATCTAAAAAAGTAAAATCATCTAAGTGTCTGATTGTGATCCCTAAATATCTAATTAAGAACTAAATATGACTAATGTATGTAAGCTACTAATATTCTACAGTCTTCACTAGCATGCATTGGTACACCAACCTGGACAATGCATGGTCTTTGAATGTCAATTCAGGGGTAAACAGTTGATCTTCAATAGGTGTCTTATTCATCAGTTCATTAAATAGAGGACTGGGAAATACCATCTACAAAATAGAAAATCATCTAAGTGTCTCCAATAGGATGTCTCCACAGCCTTATTCTATCAAATAGTTTGCACTTACCATGTGAACATGTCTTTGTATGGTTTTCAAGGTCAGCAGAATTTAAATATGCCAGACATGATCCCATTGGTATACTTCAATTTCAATCTTGGCTTTTTCCCCACTGTCAGTCTTGGAAATCTTCACTGTCAGGCTTCAAATTGTTCCCTTTCAGTCTTTATATTAAGTCATCTCCCTAATGTAAGAAATTATATATAAAGATTTCATACAAGTGTGTGAATCAGTTCTGTACCCCTCTCCCACCCCCCATTTCATAATAAATATCTATCACTAGCTTACTAAGCCTGTGTATGAACCTGTGTTATTTTCTATCAAGTGTGAAGATGAGTCATATTGAGCAGAACAAACCTCTGTGTGACATTGAACCATAGTCATTCTAGAGTATCCCTTTCTGATTATGTACATAAGTAATGTGTAAACAAAGTTATATTTTTAAAAATTTATGCCATATTATGTATTTGTGTACAAATCATGCCAGCAACAGTCCATACATTTCTACTTACCATCTGATGTCCTCTATAAAAACCAGGTGGCAAAGACTCGCTATAGGACCCAATGCCCAGAGCATCACCTATATTATGAGAAATAAATATTATTATAACATTTTATCAATACTAACATGTTTGCACAATTCTCTACTTGTCATTTCCCTAGAGTTCACATCTATTGAAAATACTCCAGTGTAACTTCTATTATTTACCGTCTAAAGTGGCGGTTGATGACGTCTGCTCTGACATCAAGTCCCTCGTCCTGGAATTCCCCCTCTAGAACAGGATCATCCTCCTCATCTCTGAGGAGGTCTCTGTCCACCGGGACGGCCTGCAGCATCCCAGCCCGCTGTGCAATATTATGCAGGACGCTACAGGCTACAACGATCTTAGCCACCTTCTTTGGGTTGTACTGGAGTGCTCCTCCAGAACGGTCCAGGCACCTGAATCTCATCTTCAGGAGCCCGAACATCCTTTCAACCACCGCCCTGGTTCTCTTATGAGCCCTATTGTAGCGCTCCTCAGACACATCAGTTGGGCTACGCAAGGGGGTAATGAGCCAAGGCCGGCTCATGTACCCAGAATCACCTATAAATTTAGAACAGAACATAATTCAAACAGAATACTTAAACTAGTATATTGTTGTATAAATATATTTTTTAAAAACCATAATCCATATTAAAAGTTGTCAGAAACATAAAAAAAATAAAAAAAAATTATATATAAATCTGTATCTAGCCATTTCATCGAAGACATGCTACATATGCGTATTTCTCCTAAACCAAACCTTGTGTAAAATGCTAACTACATGTTTACATTGCATTCTCTATATGAACACTTAAGGTAAGACATGCTACATATCTGCATTTCAATAAAAATAGACATTAGCAGAAAAATACAATGACAGGGTTAAATTGCATGAGATAATATCTTGCCATTTCATCTAAGACATGCTACATATGCGTATTTCTCCTAAACCAAACCTTGTGTAAAATGCTAACTACATGTTTACATTGCATTCTCTATATGAACACTTAAGGTAAGACATGCTACATATCTGCATTTCAATAAAAATAGACATTAGCAGAAAAATACAATGACAGGGTTAAATTGCATGAGATAATATCTTGCCATTTCATCTAAGACATGCTACATATGCGTATTTCTCCTAAACCAAACCTTGTGTAAAATGCTAACTACATGTTTACATTGCATTCTCTATATGAACACTTAAGGTAAGACATGCTACATATCTGCTTTTCAATAAAAATAGACATTAGCAGAAAAATACAATGACAGGGTTAAATTGCATGAGATAATATCTTGCCATTTCATCTAAGACATGCTACATATGCGTATTTCTCCTAAACCAAACCTTGTGTAAAATGCTAACTACATGTTTACATTGCATTCTCTATATGAACACTTAAGGTAAGACATGCTACATATCTGCATTTCAATAAAAATAGACATTAGCAGAAAAAGACAATGACAGGGTTAAATTGCATGAGATAATATCTTGCCATTTCATCTAAGACATGCTACATATGCGTATTTCTCCTAAACCAAACCTTGTGTAAAATGCTAACTACATGTTTACATTGCATTCTCTATCTGAACACTTAAGGTAAGACATGCTACATATCTGCATTTCAATAAAAATAGACATTAGCGTCGGTAAATAACAAATGGTTAAATTTAATCCTATAGCTGAACATGACGCTAACAGTTAAAAAATACAGGGGCAATTGTCAAAATAATTAACCATGTTGTGCACAAATACTCACCAACGAGATAACCAGGGGGCATTTGTCTTTCCTCAAACTGTCTCCACAGGGACGACAGAGAGAGGATGCGGGCATCATGACAAGCACCTCCAAAATTCGCATACACATGCATAATCCTCATCCGTGCGTCACAAACATACTGCACGTTGAGGCTATGAAAATGTTTGCGATTTCTGAAGGGCAAGTCATCAATTGGAGCACGCAGCGCAATGTGGGTACAATCAATGGCTCCCAAGACATTGGGCAATTGAGCAATATCAAAGAATTCCCGCTTCAGGCGCCTCCAATCACCATCATTCTGTGGGAATCCTATGTATTGCTTACTGATACGTACCATGGCGTTCAGAAAGTTATCAAACACCCCAGAGAATGTACCTTGAGCCAGGCCATGCATGTACAGTTCTCCGGATTGAAAACTCCCGGAGGCCAGGACGTATAGACAGCTTAGCATCTTACTCATGGGGGGAACAGCAGTCCTTATTTGTATACGTGGCTCCAAATGAGGTTTAAGAAGCTCGTAAAGGCCAATGAGCTGTTCGCGATCGAGCCGATACTTATCAAAAACCTCAAAGTCACTCATGTTTTCCAAGGTGGGTCTCACCCTGTAGACACGAGGACCTCGAACCAGACGACCCCTTCGTCTCGGTCTGAGCCGCCGAGGCTGCCTGATTCGACCAACAGCTAGTTCGCCAATAGCACCACCAGCAGCGTCTACCATGTCATCATCATCCATCTTTCAAAACAGCGTAACAAGGTAAGCACTTGATCTGATGTGGATCACAAGTGATGCATTGGCCATGTTGTTTGGGGGATTTATAGTACAATTAGTCCAATGGTAGTGAGTTTGTAATGATTGCTGATTGTATTCACCTGTTTGTATGTGAGCGGCGCGAATGCTTTCACAGTGGGCGTTTATTTGTTGTTTGCTGAAATGTTAGTTTCAAACAATGATTCTCAATGTGAAAGTGTCAAATATCACACATACAGTGCATGTTTGTAATGTTTGATCATATGTGTAATCAATATTTCTTAAACGCGATCTTATAGTAACAAGCACACGTCCAGGCTAACATGAATGAAAGTGCATAGTTGTGTATAATGTGCGTCGAATGTGATCGATCAATGTTGCTGCAATATTGTTTGTAAATGATAAAGGAACATCTGCCATCTGTAGGATTGTATATATAAGTTATTGCCGAGCTGTCAATATTGTATGCGTCCCTTTAAAATCGCAATAATAATTCAGAACTTCCCGTCTGCCATCTGTAGTATTGTATATATAAGTGATTGCCGAGCTGTCAATATTGTACGCGTCCCTTTAAAATCGCAATAATAATTCCGAACTTCCCGTCTGCCATCTGTAGTATTGTATATATAAGTGATTGCCGAGCTGTAAAATATTGTACGCGTCCCTTTCAAATCGCAATAATAATTCCGAAATTCCCGTCTGCCATCTGTAGTATTGTATATATAAGTGATTGCCGAGATGTGAATATTGTACGCGTCCCTTTCAAATCGCACTAATACTGAATAACTTCCGGCTGTCATCTGTAGTATTGTATATATAAGTGATTGCCGAGATGTGAATATTGTACGCGTCCCTTTAAAATCGCAATAATAATTCCGAACTTCCCGTCTGTCATCTGTAGTATTATATATATAAGTGATTGCCGAGCTGTCAATATTGTATGCGTCCCTTTCAAATCGCAATAATAATTCCGAAATTCCCGTCTGCCATCTGTAGTATTGTGTATATAAGTGATTGCCGAGCTGTCAATATTGTATGCGTCCCTTTCAAATCGCAATAATAATTCCGAACTTCCCGTCTGCCATCTGTAGTATTGTATATATAAGTGATTGCCGAGCTGTCAATATTGTATGCGTCCCTTTCAAATCGCACTAATACTGAATAACTTCCGGCTGTCATCTGTAGTATTGTATATATAAGTGATTGCCGAGATGTGAATATTGTACGCGTCCCTTTCAAATCGCACTAATACTGAATAACTTCCGGCTGTCATCTGTAGTATTATATATATAAGTGATTTTCGATCTGACGATATTGTATGCGTCCCATAAAAATTGCACGAATACTGAATAACTTCCGGCTGTCATCTGTAGTATTATATATATAATTGATGTGCGATCTGACAATATTTCTGAATTGTCCCATTGAAATCTCCATAATAATGCTGTTCAAAAGTGTGTTTTACGTATATGTTGTATTGTAGTATTGAGTGTTAAAGTTCCTAAAGGGGCGGTACAGTGGTGAATCTGTGATGTGTATGGTTGAATCTTCTAATGACGTCATGATATTATTAACCTGCCTATGTAGTTCTGAAATCCTCATTGTGTTGTTGTATTGTGCTACATTGTTATTGTGTGCTGAATAAAATCTAAATGTGTGCTTTGTGGTTGCGTGATGGGTGATGCGTGTTATGTACATGTACGTATATATTGTGATTGTGTCCCACATATGCTGACTTCTATATAGCGGTCTGGCATTGTTGTTCCTTCCCATAAAGTGACATCTGTAATCTGGTGTAATGATGTTCTTGTTGTACGTAATTCCTAATGGTTTCTGGTGATGGAATCATGATGTTAAAAGTACAGTAAAATCCATATGTTGTGTTTTGTGATTCCTCGAGAGAATGTAATGTGTTTTTCCCCCATCATTTGAATGCACATGTATGATTGAATGTTAAAAGTAATGTATGTGCATCCATGAGTGATCATGTGTTAAGCCTATGTAGATATGCAGTTGCTGCAAGCATATGAGTTGAATAACAGAAATGCAATAATAAAGGTAAATGAGAGATGTTTCCCATTGTGTAGTGTTTGTGAATCCAGAAATGTGTATTGAATTTTATTTTAATTGTAAATGTAATTTTATTGAAATAATAATGTGTTACTAGTGATGGGGATTTGTAGTTGATGTAATCTAAAAGTGTTAAAAATATTTATGGTGTGGTGAATATTTAATATTAAAAAACATAAATCCACCATAGGGAAATAGTCATTTCTTGATCTATTTATCATAGCTGGGTCTAACGCATAAAAGCATGTATTTTCTAGCGCTGGTATTTGGAGTTTTTCAGTCTACGCTATTTGCGTGCGTTAGGGAAATGAGGGTTTCGCGTGCACGAGCACGTCTTCCCAATAGAAGTCAATGGAGGCTCCAAAGATTTCTATATTTTTTTTTCTAAGACTGGTTTTCCTCGTAAAGTGAGTGACGTCATGAGCTTGTGTGAAAAAGTAACTAAATCGTGTTCTTTTTGTAATAAATAAATATTTTGTGTATGTAATGTGGTGTATATTGTTTGTATGCATCGATGAGTGTATGTTTGTGATAATGTTATTCGTTAGATGTAGGTATATGAGGGTCTTTTCCCGTATGTCCATGTAAGTCAATGGGAAAATGGATTTGTGTGGATTTTTTTCAAACACCCGAGATCTCGCAACTTTAATCCTTTGTATTTTTAAGAAAAAATAAAAATTCCGAAAAATAAAGATAGTGTTGTGTTTGTATGAGTGTAAGTGTACTTTGTGTAATATTTGTTTTGTGATTCGTGGATGTTTTTTTGTGCGGTATATGTTTACTACTGGGTCTGAGGTGGCGGTAGAAAGTTGAGCGTTAGGTGTATTTTGAGTCGCGGTAAATAAACTCTAAATACCGGAGTGCGTAAAAAACCCGCGTTAGGAGCCTCTAACGCTGGTTTTGACGGCTACCGCCGAACTCTAAATCTAGCCGTATGAATTTATTGAATCCAATGCTTTGGAATACCTGGGTTTGAAACTCTCTGTTAACCCTGATGACTGGTATCGTGACAATATTCTTACAGTCCTCCAAGAAACTATGATAAAATTGAGAAGCTGGGCAGCGTTGCCGGTTTCAATTTCAGGTAAAGTTAATCTTTACAAAATGTTCATAGTCCCAAAAATGTTGTATCCATGTAGAATGCTTCCTCTTATTATAAAAAAAAAAAAATCTATGGCGTTTCAATCGGACGTTGAGATACTACCTGTGGAGTGGGAGGAAACCCAGAATAAAAAAATACTGTACAAACCATATTTGGGAGGGGGGTTATCACTACCCAATTTGGAAGGGTATAATTTAGCAACTTTAATAAGACTTCCAATAGACTGGCTTTTTCAGTCATTTAATTTATCCGATAGGTATCTAGAAGAACAGATTTGTGCCCCCCACTCTATGGGCTTTATATTACACGCATCAAACAAGATTTTGGGCAAGACAATTGCTAACCATCCCTTACTTAAAGATATTTTAAGAGCATGGAGAAATACCATGAAGCTACTTGGACATTCTATTGTGGTCTCTAAATGGCTAACCATTCAAGGTAACTGGTATTTCCCACTAGGTAATTCAGTTAATCCTTTTAGTCTATGGTCACCTATTAAAGCCCTTTCGGTTGCAGAGGTTTACGATTTTAAGACTAGAAAACTTTATAATTTTGCAGAATTTCAAAATATTTTCCCTACAGTACAGAAGAAACAAATGTTTTACTTCTTGCAAGTTAAAGATTATATACGTAAGCTATTGTATCTACAGGGAGTGCAGAATTATTAGGCAAATTAGTATTTTGACCACATCATCCTCTTTATGCATGTTGTCTTACTCCAAGCTGTATAGGCTCGAAAGCCTACTACCAATTAAGCATATTAGGTGATGTGCATCTCTGTAATGAGAAGGGGTGTGGTCTAATGACATCAACACCCTATATCAGGTGTGCATAATTATTAGGCAACTTCCTTTCCTTTGGCAAAATGGGTCAAAAGAAGGACTTGACAGGCTCAGAAAAGTCAAAAATAGTGAGATATCTTGCAGAGGGATGCAGCACTCTTAAAATTGCAAAGCTTCTGAAGCGTGATCATCGAACAATCAAGCGTTTCATTCAAAATAGTCAACAGGGTCGCAAGAAGCGTGTGGAAAAACCAAGGCGCAAAATAACTGCCCATGAACTGAGAAAAGTCAAGCGTGCAGCTGCCAAGATGCCACTTGCCACCAGTTTGGCCATATTTCAGAGCTGCAACATCACTGGAGTGCCCAAAAGCACAAGGTGTGCAATACTCAGAGACATGGCCAAGGTAAGAAAGGCTGAAAGATGACCACCACTGAACAAGACACACAATCTGAAACGTTAAGACTGGGCCAAGAAATATCTCAAGACTGATTTTTCTAAGGTTTTATGGTCTGATGAAATGGGAGTGAGTCTTGATGGGCCAGATGGTTGGGCCCGTGGCTGGATTGGTAAAGGGCAGAGAGCTCCAGTCCGACTCAGACGCCAGCAAGGTGGAGGTGGAGTACTGGTTTGGGCTGGTATCATCAAAGATGAGCTTGTGGGGCATTTTCGGATTGAGGATGGAGTCAAGCTCAACTCCCAGTCCTACTGCCAGTTTCTGGAAGACATCTTCTTCAAGCAGTGGTACAGGAAGAAGTCTGCATCCTTCAAGAAAAACATGATTTTCATGCAGGACAATGCTCCATCACACGCGTCCAAGTACTCCACAGCGTGGCTGGCAAGAAAGGGTATAAAAGAAGAAAATCTAATGACATGGCCTCCTTGTTCACCTGATCTGAACCCCATTGAGAACCTGTGGTCCATCATCAAATGTGAGATTTACAAGGAGGGAAAACAGTACACCTCTCTGAACAGTGTCTGGGAGGCTGTGGTTGCTGCTGCACGCAATGTTGATGGTGAACAGATCAAAACACTGACAGAATCCATGGATGGCAGGCTTTTGAGTGTCCTTGCAAAGAAAGGTGGCTATATTGGTCACTGATTTGTTTTTGTTTTGTTTTTGAATGTCAGAAATGTATATTTGTGAATGTTGAGATGTTATATTGGTTTCACTGGTAAAAATAAATAATTGAAATGGGTATATATTTGTTTTTTGTTAAGTTGCCTAATAATTATGCACAGTAATAGTCACCTGCACACACAGATATCCCCCTAAAATAGCTATAACTAAAAACAAACTAAAAACTACTTCCAAAACTATTTAGCTTTGATATTAATGAGTTTTTTGGGTTCATTGAGAACATGGTTGTTGTTCAATAATAAAATTAATCCTCAAAAATACAACTTTCCTAATAATTCTGCACTCCCTGTATTTCCCTAGATCTTCCAAGAACACCCATTAATGGATCATCTTAAACGGGAAAAATGTTCTTTATCCTCTATATATAAAATCCTAAGGTCTGCGGAGACAGAAAAATATATAGCACAAGCAAGGTTACATTGGGGAAAAGTATTAAGTTTGACGGACCCTACAGATCAACTAGAAAATAGTTTAAAGACAACATTATCCATTTCTCCTTCAACTTATCTAAGAGAAACGCAGTTTGGGATCATTAATAGAGATTATCTTACCCCGCGGCGGGTATCTAAGTGGAATTGTAATGTCAAGAATTTTTGTATTAAGTGTCACTTAAGTGATCCAGATTTGGGACACCTCTTGTGGGAGTGTCCGAAGGTGAACCAATTTTGGCATAAGGTAGCATATTTACTTTCACAAACGACAAGTGTTAAAGTAAGGTTTTCAATAAATTTTATAATTTTACTGACCCCCTGTCCTTCATGGGGGAATAAAAAGAGATTTATCCTAACAGCGATACTTAATCTGTATCTCAATGTTAAAGCCCTGTCCCTGATTTTTTTTTTCTAACACCTGAGACCTCATATCTCTAAACCCTTATAACTTTTTGTGTGCAATATATATATATATATATATATATATATATATATATTAAATACTTTTTAATAGATGGTGTTATTATGATTGTAACTGTAATTTGTAATGTATTTTTGATGTGTTTTGTGACACTTTTTTGTTTCGCAAAACAGTTATTAACCAGAGCTCTGAAGTTGCTCTAACCAGACGTGTGTTAACTTCAATTGCACTCAAGCGATCACTTTTTCTTTCAACTTCTAATACAAGTTTGAAACCTGATGCCCGCAAACACTGGCAATAAACCCCTTATCGCTGCCACGTAACTGTTAACGTGGCACTCATAATCTGGCCCAAAATTTTTATTTATGCAAAAAAACTGAAATGCACAATTATTTATTTGTAAGTTTTTACTATAATAATCCCTGTAGACTGTAATGTTTCCACTCCCCACAGAGAGACTGGAGTGTGTTTCATGGAACACAGAACATTGACACTACTTCATACTGCACATTGATTGGCTAATATATGCAGGAACTCATTAATATATGTCTCTAATGGCTAAAGCAAAAGAAGTAAGATAACCAAAATCAAGAGACTTTTCAATGGGTGTGTCTCTGGCCAGACCAATACAATTTTCTTACAAACTAAGGAGTGGATCACTACCCTTTAGAACATTTTTTTTATTACATTCATGGCTGGATTGGGCTGCCGGGATGCCTGGAATTTTCCCGGTGGGCTGCAGTAGATTGGGCTGCCTCACTAACTTTGCATATTAGAACAGTAGAAAACAGAGCACAGGGCTTGCTGCAGGTTTACATTGCACAGTCTTCCTGCACAGCCCCTGCACACTCTGCAAAAGATCTTTAGCTTCCATGTTGTTACAGTGGTGGGACCCGCCCCCAACAACAGCCTGCTCATGTAGCTGCACAGTACAGTGTAAACTGTCCTTCAAGTACAGTCCCCCCTCCTCCTCTCTTCCTGAGCGCAGCACTGAGAGCCTCTCCCTTTAGGGAGAACACTGAACAGTCTCACACAGTAAGCAGGACAGGGGACTGCTAATGTAATTGATGTATGTCGGCTGTTAATGGCAGATGTTACTTTGATTTGTGCGCTGCTGTGCAGCCTGAGCAAGATTCTCACAGCCTTCCTTCGTAAAACAGGACAGTTTGTTTAAGTTGCCCATATGATTTAAACGTAATATGTGTGTTTAAAGTCAAATAAGGGAATAGATGTTTAGGAGGGGCTGTTTTATTAGACAAAAATATGAATTGGCTTGTTGCCTAACGTTTCTGCTCACATGTGTAGGCCTGCTGTATATTCTGGGGATTCCGGCCAGCTCTGGGATATAGTCTGGATCTCTGTATCAGTGTTTAGCAGTGCTCCAGGGAGTTGTATAGGTTGGAATGTGCCATGTATATTACTGTGAGTGTGGGTGTAAGCAGTGCAATTATGAAACTACAACTGATGAGTTCCATGGGATCCATAGTTTATTTGAGCGCTAAAGGAGCTTTCAGGTGCATATATCTCTGTACATAGTTATATAAATAATGTAAATAGAAAATCTGGTACTAGTTTCTACTTAATAGAACATACCTCATAAATGTGATCCCAATCATAGGTATATCCTGGTTTCTCCTCTATTTCTGTATATGGCCTCCAAAGTTCAAGATAAAATGATTATTTGCCACCAGAAGGATTTTTTTTTTCATTATTTTTACCATTTGGGACTCTTCTGGAACTTTGAAGACCATATACAGAAATAGAGGAGATTCTAGGATATAGATATTATTGGGAAAAAATGTATACCATTTACTATACCTGTACCTCATGTGTTTTGAGGGCTTTAAAAGTACTATCCACTACTCCTGGCACACTAAAAGACCACCATCTCTACCTTATTTGAAGGGACTAAGAAGACAGATACTGACAAGGTCCTATGACCCACTACACTGGAGATCTGTCCCACACAGAAGCGGCAACTTACCTCATATCAATTGAGGTATGTTCTAGTAAGTGGAACCTATTACCGGATTTTCTATTAACATTATTCATCTACCGAGACTTGTGCACCTGAATGCTTCTTTATTCTTATTCTATGTAGAGGGCTGGTCTACAATTTTTCCAGGGCAGATTTTTATTTCCAGTCCGGCTCCTCATTATTGATCTAGAAAAATCCCCTTATACATTAACAGTGTTTTATTCTACTGAAAAACATAAGTTAAGTTTTTCTAAAAGATTGTCATCTGCCCCTTATTTTGTAAGCATATCTTTCTCAATGAAGTGAATAAGTCCTGATGCATAAATGAAAAGTTAACATTAATATCCTTTATATAATCTTTAAGTTTAGGGTTTTATTTATGCTCTCCTGGTATAGTCAAATTATATTTTCTTATGGGGTTATTTATCTAGCTGTTGGCCAACCTCTTTATTTTCACCTGCAGATATATTGTTTGCAAATCTGTAACAAAAAAAATAAAACAAATTCTATTATCAAACTCCATACAGGATGCCTATAGATTTTTTATACCTATGCATAATAAATTACAATTGTCGTGGTTCTAATGTATAAACACCATAGTTCAAATTAAAAGTGAACTGACTTTTTTTTCAGGCTCACCCAAGAATTGTGCAAACTGTGTTTCATATTGTTTTAATATTTTTAAAGGAAATTGATTTTGCTATTGTTTTCTTATTTTCAGAAAGAATCAATGTTGGTTATCTTAAGATTTATTGACCTAGTTTATTTATAGTTTCAGGTACCAGTACATTTCAGAAAAACTCTACACTTTTTGTAGCATTAAATATTGTTTACTTGCCATGATGAGTATAAACTCTAGGTTTTGGTTCCTAATTACTGCATATAAACAAAAAGATTTCATTTTGGATTAAATAAGTGACAGTGACAGTGTTATCTTGTGGCATGTACTCAGCAGGTTTAGAGATTGTCACGACTCTCACTGCAAACTTTATAAACATTTGCCTAGATTTGGAGTTTTGTCGGTAAAGACCTGCGGTGCTAACGAGCCTTTTTTTCCTGCACACCCTTAAGACAACACTGGTATTACGAGTTGTCTGAATGGCTGCGTTAGCCTCTGAAAATTGAGCGTTGAGCAAAATTTAGCTCCACTTCAACCCTCAATACCAGCATTGCTTACCTTAGCGGTAAGCTGGAAAAACGTGCTCATGCACGATTTCCCCATAGGATACAATGGGGCTGAGCTGGCTGAAAAAAAACTAACATGCATAAAAGCAGCGTTCAGCTCCTAACGCAGCCTTTCTAAGTCTACACCTAACACCCTAACATGAACCCCGAGTCTAAACACCCCTAATCTTACACTTATTAACCCCTAATCTGCCACCCCGCTATTGTTGACACCTGCATTATACTATTAACCCCTAATCTGCCGCTCCAGACACCGCCGCAACCTACATTATCCCTATGAACCCCTAATCTGCTGTCCCTAACATTGCCGACACCTATATTATATTTATTAACCCCTAATCTGCCCCCTCCAACGTTGCTGCCACCTACATACACTTATTAACCCCTAATCTGCCCTCCCTAACATCGCCGCCACCTACCTACAATTATTAACCCTTAATCTGCTGCCCCCGACATCGCCGCTACTATAATAAAGTTATTAACCCCTAAACCTAAGTCTAACCCTAACACCCCCCTAAGTTAAATATAATGTAAATAAAACAAACTAAAATTACTGTCATTAAATAAATTAATCTTATTTAAAACTAAATACTTTGGCAACTTTGTATTTATTTTAACTAGGTACAATATATGTATAATAAAATACTGATTTTACTTTTTACAAGTCTGGTGGTTGGTTTGACAGTCTCATTGATAGTAACCCAAGGGCAGTCCAGCCCTTCTCCCTATTCCATTTACAGTTCCAGCTTGAGGAAGCTATTCTCTGCGCGATTGGTGGTTTGGAGACCTGAAGTCTTAGGACCCCTGTGTTCCCTGTCCTGAAGGGGATTCATTTGTACAGCCAGCTGGTTTGCTGCCGAATACCAGCCCGCTCCTACTGGCACAATAGAGTGCCTTTATGTTTGTGAGTACCCTGTATCTTATCTCATTTGGATATATTGGTCCTTATTGATCTACACATGTGGCGCCTCTATTTCTATTTTTGTTTCCCATCATAAATTACAAAGTAATCAGCTCTTTTACCAGCCCTTAAAAGGGCTTTTTGCGGGGCATTGCCCCAAAGTAATCAGCTCTTTTACCTGTAAAAAAAAATACAATCCCTCCCCAACATTACAACCCACCACCCACTCACCCTTACTCTAAAACCCACCCGATCCCCCCTGAAGATCACCCTACCTTGAGCTGTGTTCACCCAGCCGGCCACCGATGGGACAGAAGAGGACATCCGGACCGGCAGAAGTCTTCATCCTATACAGGCAGAAGAGGACATCCGGACCGGCAGACATCTTCATCTAGGCGGCATCTTCTATCTTCATCCTTCCGGAGTGGAGCGTAGCCATCTTCTATCCAGTCGACGCGGAGCCATTCTCTTCTTCCGACGGACTAACGACAAATGAAGGTTCCTTTAAATGACATCATCCAAGATGGAGTCCCTCGAATTCTGATTGGCTGATAGGATTCTATCAGTCAATCGGAATTAAGGTAGGAAAAATCTGATTGGTTGATTTTATCAGCCAATCAGATTGAAGTTCAATCCGATTGGCTGATTGGATGAGCCAATAGAATGCGAGGTCAAATGGAATGCGAAAGAAGATGGCTCCGCTCCACTCCGGAAGGATGAAGATAGAAGATGCCACCTGGATGAAGATGTCTGCCGGTCCTGATGTCCTCTTCTGCCCGGATAGGATGAAGACTTCTGCCAGTCCGGATGTCCTCTTCTGTCCCATCGGTGGCCGGCTGGCTGAACACGGCTCAAGGTAGGGTGATCTTCAGGGGGGTAGTGTTAGGTTTTTTTAAGGGGGGATCAGGTGGGTTTTAGAGTAGGGGTGTGTGGGTGGTGGGTTGTAATGTTGGGGGGGAATGTATGTTTTTTTACAGGTAAAAGAGCTGATTACTTTGGGGCAATGCCCCGCAAAAAGCCCTTTTAAGGGCTGGTAAAAGAACTGATTACTTTGTAATTTAGTTTAGGTTAGGGAATTTTATTATTTTTGGGGGCTTTTTTATTTTATTAGGGGGCTTAGATTAGGTGTAATTAGATTAAAATTCTTGTAATATTTTTTTATTTTTTGTAATTTAGTGTTTTGTTTTTTTGTATTATAGTTTAGTTTATTTAATTGTATTTTAGTTTAGATCATTGTAGTTAATTTATTTAATTAATTAATTTATTAATAGTGTAGTGTTAGGTGTATTTGTAACTTAGGTTAGGATTTATTTTACAGGTAATTTTGTAATTATCTCAACTAGGGAGCTATTAAATAGTTATTAACTATTTAATAGCTATTGTACCTAGTTAAAATAAATACAAAGTTGCCTGTAAAATAAATATAAATACTAAAATAGCTACAATGTAACTAATAGTTATATTGTAGCTATATTAGGGTTTATTGTATAGGTAAGTATTTAGTTTTAAATAGGATTAATTTATTTATTGATAGTCATTTTAGTTTGTTTTATTTAAATTATATTTAATTTAGGGGGGTGTTAGGGTTAGACTTAGGTTTAGGGGTTAATAACTTTATTATAGTAGCAGCGACGTTGGGGCGGCAGATTAGGGGTTAATAATTGTAGGTAGGTGGTGGTGATGTTAGGGAGGGCAGATTAGGGGTTAATAAAAATGTATTATAGTGTTTGCGAGGCGGGAGTGCGGCGGTTTAGGGGTTAATACATTTATTATAGTGGTGGCGATGTCCGGTCGGCAGATTAGGGGTTAATAAGTGTTGATAGGTGGCGGTGACGTTGGGGGGGCAGATTAGGGGTTAATAAATATAATATAGGTGTTGGCGATGTTAGAGTGAGCAGATTAGGGGTTCATAGCTAAAATATAGGTGGCAGCGGTGTCCGGTCGGCAGATTAGGGGTTAAATATTTTTATTATAGGGTTTGCGATGTGGGGGGGGGGCTCGGTTTAGGGGTTCATAGGTGGTTTATGGGTGTTAGTGTACTTTGTAGCACTGTAGTTAAGAGTTTTATGTTCCGGCGTTAGCCCATAAAACTCTTAACTACTGACTTTTTTTTGCGGTTGGAGTCTTGGCGGTAGAGGGTCTACCGCTCACTTCTTCCAAGACTCGTAATACCAGCGTTAGGCAAATCCCATAGAAAAGATAGGATACACAATTGACGTAAGGGGATTTGCGGTAGCCTCGAGTCGCGGAAAAAAAGTGAGCGGTAGACCCTTTCCTGCCTGACTCGTAATACCAGCAGACGTTAAAAAGCAGAGTTAGGACCCCTTAACGCTGCTTTTTAAAGCTAACGCAGAACTCCAAATCTAGGCGATTGATAATACATCTCTTATCTCCACATGACACCGTATTTATCCTGGAAAATATATAGGTTCACAAACAATATTACATTAAATAGTTCTGCTGATTAATTTTTTTTTTTTAAATCTTCCTGGAAGGTTTGCTTAACATCTTATGTTCCAGTCACAAACCAGTTACTTAAAACTTGCAATATGTGCTCTAACCTGTGCACGTTAAAAGTTTACTTCTGGCAGCGTTTGCATGCGAACAAAAGTGCTAAATAGTGTGCCACTTGTAATCTGGCCCTTAATAGGAAGTTTGGGACTGATTTTAAGATAACAAATTAGATACCAAATTACTGATATCTGTTTTCTTCACAGTGGTGCTGAAAGCACATAGGTCACAGTTTGAGTGGCCCTAAAATAAAGATTGTTTATAAATGGACATGAAGTACACCGAAATACATAGTTATTATTTGTACCTATTTTCCTTCCTTTTAAACATTCTTCTATGGAACATTAACAAAGAACAAATGTGAACGTTATGTGACAAATATGGGTGCACATGATCTATGACCCTATCCACAGTGTTAAGCTATCGGACTAATAACAATAATTTTCAACACAAGCACATTTTCAAAAGGAAGCATACTGCATAAATGCTTCTAATGGTATTTGAAATGCACTGCCTGACGAATATAATAGAGTGTCTGCCAAATATAAAACACGCATATAATATATTAACCTTGCTGTTGTAGTTTTTTGTGAACTTTTACATATGTTTGAGCATGAGGGGGAAAATGTATCTTGTATTCTACATCGTTGTACAGAGAATAATTCTCTTGATGTTATTGTGCAAAGAAAATATTTCCATAATATAGTCTCAGGTTAAAAGTCAAACTTATACCAAAAAGAACATGGTGCATATTTCAGATAAGAGTTACAACTCCCATAAGGGATCCTTTAACTTGCGAGTGTAAATAATGATCTTCTTACATGGAACTATCTTTATTTATAGCCCTTTCAGGACTTTTTTCGCCAGAATGTGGATTAGTAATGTTATGCCCGCTTCGTTTGTTAACAAGTACCTTCAGATTTGTTGCTTCACACTTTTATGTAGTAACTCATTATCATTCAGTGCAGACATACAAATGGGACAAAACTATATACATACTGTATATATATATATATATATATATATATATATATATATATATATATATATATATATATATATATATATATATATATATATACTGTATATGATCATCTATAAACAACTAGACACATTACATTGTTAAAGAGACACTTTGAGATTACAATTTAATGTGTCTACTTATAAATAGTAAAAAATATATCAAACATTTTTATTTGTTATGTATTTGGCCTCTTTTCCTTTAATTTAACTTTGAGTTTTAAAATTCAGAAAACTGTAACTGCTAACAAAGTGACAGGGGCAAGCATTACCTACTCCAGTGAAATGTCTAGATTTGCTTCTTCAAAAAAGGCAAGTGGTTGAGTGAGTTTGGCAATTAAAAAACAATTGCAGCATGAAATGTTTTAATGTGTCCAGAAAATGTACACATTGATTTAAATAATGAAAAAAAAGTCTTGTAAATACAAAATGTTCCAGGGGAGAACAATGCTTCAGGGATCAGAGTTTGAAATATCTATGAACACTACCACAAAGATATAATGGTCATTACAGCACTAGCCCCATACCAATGCCTTAGAATTCCGGAAAGTGGGAGGTTTAGTTAGTAGATTATAAGACATCTTTAAATTCACAACTTTTAATTTTGGACTTCTGAAGGTTTATACATAGGGGTATAACATGCTGAGCAGCAGTGAATTTATTTTAAAATAAAACTCATTACAGTCACAGAGAACATCTTGTGAGTAGTTGCACTTCAAGTAAGCTATTTATCCATTTACATTTCATCACCTTTTATATTTCAGGCAAATATTGTACATCAAGCATAGATTATTGGATTTTACTTGGGAGCTTTTTAATGTTTGACGTGTACCTACCTATTTGGAACACAACCATTGGACCATACAGAGACTACTGATTTTTGAGACTGTTGGTTTATTATTCTTACTATGATATTTGTCCAAAATTGCTTTTACTATCAACCTGAGTTTAACTTAATAGTTTTAGCTACAAAGTTCTTGATCACTTAAAAATATTATCCATTATAAAAAAAAATATTCAAAAGGTTAAAAACATTACAGTGAGGGAAAAAAATATTTGATCCCCTGCTGATTTTGTACGTTTGCCCAATGACAAATAAATGATCAGTCTATAATTTTAATGGTAGGTTTATTTGAACAGTGAGAGACAAAATAACAACAAAATACAGAAAATTTCAAAAAAGTTATACAGTGGGGCAAAAAAGTATTTAGTCAGCCACCAATTGTGCAAGTTCTCCCACTTAAGAAGATGAGAGAGGCCTGTAATTTTCATCATAGGTATACCTCAACTATGAGAGACAAAATGTGGAAACACATCCAGACAATCACATTGTCTGATTTGGAAAGAATTTATTTGCAAATTATGGTGAAAAATAAGTATTTGGTCAATATCAAAAGTTCATCTCAATACTTTGTTATATATCCTTTGTTGGCAATGACAGAGGTCAAACATTTTCTGTAAGTCTTCAAAAGGTTGTCACACATTGTTGCAGGTATGTTGGCCCTTTCCTGCATGCAGATCTCCTCTAGAGCAGTGATGTTTTGGGGCTGTCGCTGGGCAACACGGACTTTCAACTCCCTCCAAAGGTTTTCTATGAGGTTGAGATCTGGAGACTGGCTAGGCCACTCCAAGACCTTGAAATGCTTCTTACGAAGCCACTCCTTCGTTGCCCGGGCGGTGTGTTTGGGATCATTGTCATGCTGAAAGACTCAGCCACGTTTCATCTTCAATGCCCTTGCTGATGGAAGGAGGTTTGCACTCAAAATCTCAAGATACATGGCCCCATTCATTCTTTCATGTACACGGATCAGTCGTCCTGTTCCCTTTGCAGAGAAACAGCCCAAAGCATGATGTTGCCACCCCCATGCTTCACAGTAGGTATGGTGTTCTTTGGTTGCAACTCAGCATTCTCTCTCCTCCAAACACGACGAGTTGTGTTTCTACCAAACAGTTCTACTTTGGTTTCATCTGACCATATGACATTCTCACAATCCACTTCTGGATCATCCAAATGCTCTCTAGCATATTTTAGATGGGCCTGGATATGTACTGGCTTAAGCAGGGGGACACGTCTGGCACTGCAGGATCTGAGACCCTGGCGGCGTATTGTGTTACTGATGGTAGCCTTTGTTACGTTGGTCCCAGCTCTCTGCAGGTCATTCACTAGGTCCCCCTGTGTGGTTCTGGGATGTTTTCTTACCGTTCTTGTGATCATTTTGACCCCACGGGGTGAGATCTTGCGTGGAGCCCCAGAGCGAGGGAAATTATTAGTGGTCTTGTATGTCTTCCATTTTCTAATTATTGCTCCCACAGTTGATTTCTTCACACCAAGTTGCTTGCCTATTGCAGATTCAGTCTTCCCAGCCTGGTGCAGGTCTACAATTTTGTTTCTGGTGTCTTTCGACAGCTCTTTGGTCTTCACCATAGTGGAGTTTGGAGTGTGACTGTTTGAGGTTGTGGACAGGTGTCTTTTATACTAATAACAAGTTCAAACAGGTGCCATTAATACAGGTAATTAGTGGAGGACAGAGGAGCCTCTTAAAGAAGAAGATACAGGTCTGTGAGAGCCAGAAATCTTGCTTGTTTGTAGGTGACCAAATACTTATTTTCCACCATAATTTGCAAATAAATTCTTTCCAAATCAGACAATGGGGCCTAGTTATCAAGCCGTCTACTTTTCTGGCTTCGCCGGCCCAATACGCCCGCCTAAGCTCGCCTCTCATCGCCGCCGCGGACCTGAAAAAATACGCCTAAGTTATCAAATAAAGCTGTCAAAAAGCAGCGGGGCGATGAGCAGCGGACTGTGATAGTTATCACTCATCCGATCTCGCTGCCCTTCGGCTTTTTCCCAGCTTTATTGCTAGCCTGTCACTAAGCACTCACACTAAACTACACTGTTCTATCCCTATACCGGCGCCCCCGGAGCCTCCCGCAACTAAATAAAGTTACTAACCCCTAAACCGCCGCTCCTAGACCCTGCCGCAACTCTTATAAATGTATTGACCCCTAAACCGCCGCTCCTAGACCCTGCCGCAACTCTTATAAATGTATTAACCCCTAAACCGCCGCTCCCGGACACCGCTGCCACCTACAGTATACCTAGTAACCCCTATCCTGCCCCCCCTACACCGTCGCCCTCTATTATAAAGTTATTAACCCCTATCCTGCTGATCCCGCACCTCTCCGCAACTAAATAAATAGTTTAACCCCTAAACCGCCGCTCCCTGAACCCGCCGCAACCTATATTAAACCTATTAACCCCTATCCTGCCCCCCTACACCGTCGCCACCTATAATAAATTTAATAACCCCTAATCTGCCCCCCTACACCGTTGCCACCTATAATAAATTTATTAACCCCTAATCTGCCCCCCACTACACCGCCGCCACTGTAATAAAATTATTAACCCCTAAACCTAAGTCTAACCCTAACCCTAACGCCCCCCTAACTTAAATATTAATTAAATAAATCTAAATAAATTAACTCTTATTAACTAAATGAATCCTATTTAAAACTAAATACTTACCTTTAAAATAAACCCTAATATAGCTACAATATAAATAATAATTATATTCTAGCTATCTTAGGATTTATATTTATTTTACAGGTAACTTTGTATTTATTTTAGCTAGTTAGAATAGTTATTAAATATTTATTAACTATTTAATAACTACCTAGCTAAAAGAAATACAAAATTACCTGTAAAATAAATCCTAACTTAAGTTACAATTAAACCTAATACTACACTATCATTAAATTAATTAAATAAACTACCTACAAATAACTACAATTAAATACAATTACATAAACTAACTAAAGTACAAAAAATAAAAAAAGCTAAGTTAAAAAAAATAAAAAAATAAGTTACAAACATGTTAAAAATATTACAACAATTTTAAGATACTTACACCTAATCTAAGCCCCCTAATAAAATAACAAACCCCCCCAAAATAAAAAAATGCCCTACCCTATTCTAAATTAAATAAAGTTCAAAGCTCTTTTACCTTACCAGCCCTTAAAAGGGCCATTTGTGGGGGCTTGCCTGTAAAAGAAAAATACACCCCCCCCCAACATTAAAACCCACAACCCACATACCCCTAATCTAACCCAAACCCCCCTTACAAAAACCTAACACTAATCCCCTGAAGATCATCCTATCTTGTCTTCACTCCAATCAGCCAATCAGATTGAGCTCGCATTGCCGTCATTCGTTGTAAGTCCGTCGGTGAAGAAGGATGTTCCGCATCGGCGGAAGGAAGATTCAAGACCCGGCCGTCTGGATGATGACTTCATCGGATGGAAGATTTCTTCAGCGCCGCTTGGAGGATTAACTTCTTCTGCTCCGGATGTCCACTTCGGTTCCATCGCTGCTCGGCTGAGTGAAGACAAGGTAGGATGATCTTCAGGGGATTAGTGTTAGGTTTTTGTAAGGGGGGTTTGGGTTAGATTAGGGGTATGTGGGTGGTGGGGGGGTTGTATTTTTCTTTTACAGGCAAAAGAGCTGTTTTCTTTGGGGCATGCCCCCACAAATGGCCCTTTTAAGGGCTGGTAAGGTAAAAGAGCTTTGAACTTTATTTAATTTAGAATAGGGTAGGGCATTTTTTTATTTTGGGGGGTTTGTTATTTTATTAGGGGGCTTAGATTAGGTGTAAGTAGCTTAAAATTGTTGTAATATTTTTAACATGTTTGTAACTTATTTTTTTATTTTTTGTAACTTAGCTTTTTTTATTTTTTGTACTTTAGTTAGTTTATGTAATTGTATTTAATTGTAGTTATTTGTAGGTAGTTTATTTAATTAATTTAATGATAGTGTAGTATTAGGTTTAATTGTAACTTAAGTTAGGATTTATTTTACAGGTAATTTTGTATTTCTTTTAGCTAGGTAGTTATTAAATAGTTAATAACTATTTAATAACTATTCTAACTAGCTAAAATAAATGCAAAGTTACCTGTAAAATAAATATAAATCCTAAGATAGCTATAATATAATTATTAATTATATTGTAGCTATCTTAGGGTTTATTTTACAGGTAAGTATTTATTTTTAAATAGGAATAATTTATTAAAGTATAGTGTAGTGTTAGGTGTAATTGTAACTTAGGTTAGGATTTATTTTACAGGTACATTTCTCTTTATTTTAGCTAGGTAAGCTATTAAATAGTTAATAACTATTTAATAGTTATTGTACCTGGTTAAAATAAATTGAAAGGTACCTGTAAAATAAAAATAAATCCTAAGATAGCTAGAATATAATTATTATTTATATTGTAGCTATATTAGGGTTTATTTTAAAGGTAAGTATTTAGTTTTAAATAGGATTCATTTAGTTAATAAGAGTTAATTTATTTAGATTTATTTAATTAATATTTAAGTTAGGGGGGCGTTAGGGTTAGGGTTAGACTTAGGTTTAGGGGTTAATAATTTTATTACAGTGGCGGCGGTTTAGTGGGGGGCAGGATAGGGGTTATTAAATTTATTATAGGTGGCGACGGTGTAGGGGGGGCAGGATAGGGGTTAATACATTTAATATAGGTTGCGGCGGGTTCAGGGAGCGGCGGTTTAGGGGTTAATATGTATAGAGTAGCTTGCGGTGGGCTCCGGGAGCGGCGGTTTAGGGGGTAATAACTTTATTTAGTTGCGGCGGTGTAGGGGGGACAGATTAGTGGTGTTTAGACTCGGGGTACATGTTAGGGTGTTAGGTGCAGACATCTCCCATAAAAATCAATGGGATGTCTGTCAGCAGCGAACTTGTACTTTCGCTATGGTCAGACTCCCATTGATTCCTATGGGATCCGCCGCCTCCAGGGGTGGCGGATTGAAAACCAGGTACGCTGGGCCGTAAAAGTGCCGAGCGTACCTGCTAGTCATTTGATAACTAGCAAAAGTAGTGAGAATGTGCCGCACTTGTGTGCGGAACATCTGGAGTGACGTAAGAATCGATCTGTGTCGGACTGAGTCCGGTGGATCGAAGCTTACGTCACAAAATTCTACTTTTGCCGGTCTCAAGCCTTTGATAACTAAGGCGTATCAGCCTCGCCACAAATACGCTGCGGAATTCCAGCGTATTTGAGGTTGACGGCTTGATAACTAGGCCCCAATGTGATTGTCTGGATTTGTTTCCACATTTTGTCTCTCATAGTTGAGTTATACCTATGATGAAAATTACAGGCCTCTCTCATCTTCTTAAGTGGGAGAACTTGCACAATTGGTGGCTGACTAAATACTTTTTTGCCCCACTGTAAATGTATTTGCATTATAATGAGTGAAATAAGTATTTGAAGCCGTATCAATCAGCAAGATTTCAGGCTCCCAGGTGTCTTTTATACAGGTAACTAGATGAGATTAGGATCACTCTCTTCAAGGGAGTGCTCCTAATCTCAGTTTGTTACCTGTATTAAAGCCACCTGTCCACAGAAGCAATTAATCAATCAATCAGATACCAAACTCTCCACCATAGCCAAGATCAAAGAGCTGTCCAAGGATGTCAGGGACAAGATTGTAGACCTACACAAGGCTGGAATGGGCTACATGACCATCGCCAAGCAGCTTGGTGAGAAGGTGAAAACAGTTGGTGCGATTATTCGCGAATGGAAGAAACACAATTACTGTCAATCTCCCTCGGTCTGAGGCTCCATGCAAGATCTCACCTCGTGGAGTTTCAATGATCATGAGAATCAACCCAGAACTACACGGGAGGATCTTGTCAATGATCTCAAGGCAGCTGGGACCATAGTCACCAAGAAAACATACCATGAAGGACTGAAATCCTGCAGCCCCTGCAAGGTCCCCCTGCTCAAAAAAGCACATGTACTGGCCCATCTGAAGATTGCCAATGAACATCTAAATGATTCAGAGTAGAACTGGGTGAAAGTGTTGTGGTCAGATGAGACCAAAATCCAGCTTTTTGGCATCAACTCAACTCGCTGTGTTTGGAGGAGGAGGAAAGCTGCCTATGACCCTAAGAACACCATCCTCACCGTCAAACATGGAGGTGGAAACATTATGCTTTGGGTGTGTTTTTCTGCTAAGGGGAAAGGACAACTTCACTGCCTCAAATGGACAATGGTCAGGGCCCTGTACCATCATATCTTGGGTGATAACCTCCTTCCCTCAGCCAGGGCATTGAAAATGGGTTATGGATGGGTATTCCAGCATGAAAATGACCCAAAACACACGGCCAAGGCAACAAAGGAGTGGCTCAAGAAGAAGCACATTAAGGTCCTGGAGTGGCCTAGCCAGTCTCCAGACCTTAATCCCATAGAAAATCTGTGGAGGAAGCTGAAGGTTCGAGTTGCCAAACGTCAGCCTCAAAACCTTAATGACTTGGAGAAGATCTGCAAAGAGGAGTAGGACAAAATCCCTCCTGAGATGTGTGCAAATCTGGTGGCCAACTACAAGATACGTCTGACGTCTGTGATTGCCAACAATAATTTTGACACCAAGTACTAAGTCATGTTTTGCAAAGGGGTCAAATACTTATTTCACTCATAAGAATGCATATCAATTTATAAATTTTTTGAAATACATTTTTCGGGATATTTTGTTGTTATTCTGTCTCTCACTGTTCAAATAAACCTACCATTAAAATTATAGACTGATCATTTCTTTGTCAGTGGGCAAACGTAAAAAATCATCAGGGGATCAAATAATTTTTCCCCTCACTGTATGTTTATAGACAAACCAATTTTATAATGAAATAGTTTGTTAAAATGATGAAAACAATGCATGATAGTATATGTTTTTTATCTTACATCTACTAATTTTCATTATTCCTGCTGACATTTTTTTCCAAAATATATATGTTCATGGATTATGAATTGTATGGCATACAATTTATAATATGTTGTATATGGAAAAACATGACTATTTTTCCCTATATTGCTTCTGCAATTATCCTGGTTACTAAAGCCTAAGATTACCCACGATAAAAAGGTTTTCAGCCATAGCTTGTAGGCATTTGCAGTGGTGGGATGGTAGATAAGTCAGCAGCTAATAAAATGGAGGATGATATTGGCTTACAAATAAGGACCAGATAAGGGATCTTGGCTTCAGGGTGATGATAGTTGAAAGGTCTTTAAAGTGGGACCAGCTAGCACTTGGACTGTTGTGTTGTTTCCATCATGAGTAAATCATTCTTAAATCAAACACATCAAAAATCTGTGAAGAATCAAAATACCTGTGCTCTAAATTAATTGTTACTTATTAGCATTAATGAAGGGCTAGAATACAAGTGCTGCAATAAATAGTTTTTTTGTGTGTTAGATTTAGGCTTTTTGCGCTTGTTGGGTTTCATTGGTATTATAAGTTAAAAAAAAACGTATTTTGCGCTAGCGCAACCCCAAAAGCTAAAAAATTCTAAGTATAGTTTTTGTGTGTGCGTGCATGTATTCCCCCATCGAAATAAACGGAGACAAAAAAGTGGTCAAAAACCTAACACCCTACTCGCGCAAACTACCTTGCATTTTCGCATTCCCCATAGATATCAATGGAGAAGAAAAGTGAAATAAAAAAAAACATAAGCACCTTGCCTAATAACCCCTAATCCGCCATCCCCCCACATTCCAAACACTAAATAATACTATTAATCCCTAAAACGCCATCCACCAACATCGTAAACACTAAATAAAACAAATAACCCCATAACCACCAGCCACCACTATGCAAAGTCAAAAACTAATCGGAACAGCCAATAGATTGCGAGCTCAATCTGATTGGCTGATTGAATCAGCCAATCGGATTGAACTTGAATCTGATTGGCTGATTCCATCAGCCAATCAGAATATTCCTACCTTAATTCCGATTGGCTGATAGAATCCTATCAGCCAATCGGAATTCGAGGGACGCCATCTTGGATGACGTCCCTTAAAGGAACCGTCATTCGTCTTTAGTCCGTCGGCCCAGCAGGATGTTCCGCGTCGGAGGTCTGCAAGATGGATCCGGAAGAAAGAAGATTGAAGATGCCGTTGATAGAAGACTTCATCCGGATCATGGACCTCTTCAGCTCCCGCTTGGATGAAGACTTCAGCCGGATCATGGACCTCTTCAGCCCCCCGCTTGGGCTTGGATCAGGACATCGGAGGAGCTCTTCAGGACGGATCGGTGAACCTGGTATGGTGAAGATAAGGTAGGAAGATCTTCAGGGGCTTAGTGTTAGGTTTATTTAAGGGGGGTTTGGGTTAGATTAGGGGTATGTGGGTGGTGGGTTGTAATGTTGGGGGGCTTGGGTATTGTATTTTTTCTTTTACAGGCAAAAGAGCTGAACTTCTTGGGGCATGCCCCGCAAAGGGCCCTGTTCAGGGCTGGTAAGGTAAAAGAGCTTTGAACTTTAGTTATTTAGAATAGGGTAGGGCATTTTTTTATTTTGGGGGGCTTTGTTATTTTATTAGGGGGCTTAGAGTAGGTGTAATTAGTTTAAAATTGTTGTAATATTTTTCTTATGTTTGTAAATATTTTTTTATTTTTTGTAACTTAGTTCTTTTTTATTTTTTGTACTTTAGCAAGTTTATTTAATTGTATTTATTTGTAGCAATTGTATTTAATTAATTTATTGATAGTGTAGTGTTAGGTTAATTGTAGGTAATTGTAGGTAGTTTATTTAATTAATTTATTGATAGTATAGTGTTAGGTTTAATTTTAACTTAGGTTAGGATTTCTTTTACAGGTAAATTTGTAATTATTTTAACTATTTTAGCTATTAAATAGTTCTTAACTATTTAATAGCTATTGTACCTGGTTAAAATAAATACAAAGTTACCTGTAAAATAAATATTAATCCTAAAATAGCTATAATATAATTATAATTTATATTGTAGCTAAATTAGGATTTATTTTACAGGTAAGTATTTAGCTTTAAATAGGAATAATTTATTTAATAAGAGATAATTAATTTCGTTAGATTTAAATTATATTTAACTTAGGGGGGTGTTAGTGTTAGGGTTAGACTTAGCTTTAGGGGTTAATACATTTATTAGAATAGCGGTGAGCTCCGGTCGGCAGATTAGGGGTTAATAATTGAAGTTAGGTGTCGGCGATGTTAGGGATGGCAGATTAGGGGTTAATACTATTTATTATAGGGTTAGTGAGGCGGATTAGGGGTTAATAACTTTATTATAGTAGCGCTCAGGTCCGGTCGGCAGATTAGGGGTTAATAAGTGTAGGCAGGTGGAGGCAACGTTATGGGGGCCAGATTAGGGGTTAATAAATATAATATAGGGGTCGGCGATGTTAGGGCAGCAGATTAGGGGTACATAGGGATAATGTAAGTAGCGGCAGTTTACGGAGCGGCAGATTAGGGGTTAAAAATAATATGCAGGTGTCAGCAATAGCGGGGGCGGCAGAATAGGGTTTAATAAGTGTAATGCTAGGGGTGTTTAGACTCGGGGTACATGTTAGGGTGTTAGGTGCAGACGTAGAAGTGTTTCCCCATAGCAAACAATGGGGCTGCGTTAGGAGCTGAAAGCGGCTTTTTTGCAGGTGTTAGGTTTTTTTTCAGCTCAAACAGCCCCATTGTTTCCTATGGGGGAATCGTGCACGAGCACATTTTTGAGGCTGGCCGCGTCCGTAAGCAACTCTGGT
This sequence comes from Bombina bombina, assembly GCF_027579735.1. Taxonomy (NCBI): domain Eukaryota; kingdom Metazoa; phylum Chordata; class Amphibia; order Anura; family Bombinatoridae; genus Bombina; species Bombina bombina. The sequence goes on from NC_069501.1 coordinate 315,557,130, forward strand.
ATCGAGAGTTGAAGCTGCGTTAAAAATGCTCTACGCTCCTTTTTTGGAGCCTAACGCTGACATTATATGGACTCTCAATACCAGAGTTATTTTTATGGTGCGGCCAGAAAAAAGCCGGCGTTAGTTTTTCGGGTCGTTACCGACAAAACTCCAAATCTAGCCGTTAGGTAATAATGTAGATAATGTATACGTCTCAAACAAAACTGCACTAGTAAAAGTTAGGGCTTAGTTAGCGCTTGATGGTTCTCTTTTGTCTGGGTTGCAGGGCCCTTTGGGTGCATATTATTAGAAAAGTGAAGAAAAAATATTATTTAATATCGTAAATAAAATAATAATAAAAACAAAAATAATATGGTAAAGATATTCAAATAATGATAAACTTTTTACCGGCTACATTTGAAGCGCATTGAATTAAATGTATTTCTGTGAAAAATTTCCCTTTTTCCGTCCTATCAAATCCTGCACTATCTGGTCCGGGCTATATGTAGACAGTGGCTGAATAATAAAAGCCATATGCTTCGAAATCTAACTTAACTCATTTTCCATTTGTGCTTTTTCTAGAGACATTTTTTAAAGTCTACATGAAAACCCCCCTATCTTTGGAATTCTATCTAATATTTATTTATTTAACTATATTTCGAAAAACACAGTATCCCTTTTCTTTTTTTGGTGCAAGTAAATTATTATCCCAAATTGTGGTTGGCAGCACAAGGTTAAGAACTTGGTAAGAGCTGCATGCAAGTTTTAACCCTTCTGGCTCCATTAATGGAGCAGTGATTGCTTCTTCGGAAGCTCATCATTTCAGGCCTGAAACAGAAGTTAAGAAGCAGCGGCCATAAGACCGCTGCTCCTTAAATTGTCCACCACCATTTAGGTGGCTGATTGAAATTATCCCAATCCGATGCAATAGGTATTGCACAAGCTTTCACGAGAAATGTTTGTGCATTGATAAATGCAGAGAGCGTATGCTGTCTTCATTTAACGATGTCGAGCGGACATGACTCGCTATATCGAATCATGTCCGCTCAACATTTGATAAATCACCCCCTTCAACTCTTGGGGTATGGTAGAAACTGTTGTGTAGTTTCCCAGTGTGACTTGTTTGAATTCAAAATAGTGTTCACAGGTTCTGGAACATATGATATAATATTGACCTTATTAATTGATTTCTGAAAAAAATGGGTGTTATATATATGACCTTAAAGGTAAAAACCTTATATACTCTATAGCAATAGGACCGTTACTTGTGAGAGAGAAAATATCAAGTGAACAATTTCAAAATTCAAATACATACAATAGGCAACCGGCTGTATGTGGCAAACTTTTACCATAAGGATAACATACTGTTACGGGGCGCCCCATAGTATCAGGGATGGGATCCTTATTGGAACCTTTATCAGAGTGGGTAGATTCCATTCTACAACCCTTAGTACTTGATTTGACCAGTTATCTTAGGGATTCGACCCATCTGATACATAAACTGAGGAATATGACTTGGACCACCAAAAGTAGATGGCTAACATAGATGTTGTGTCACTTTACAGTAACATACCACACACACTAGGTTTGGAAGCAGTAAAATATTTCTTACACACATGCAGCAACCTAGAGGAGGCATTTCAGGAATATCTGTTGAAAATAATAGAATATCTTCTGACACATAATTATTTTTCATATGGAGGGGTGTTCTACCTGCAGAGATGTGGCACAGCTATGGGGGCAAAATTTGCCCCCACGTATACCAACCTTCTCATGGGGTGTTGGGAGCTGTGCCACATCTATGCAGGTGGAAACCCCTTCAGGGAACACATCAAACTATACAACAGATTTATTGACGACCTCATTCTAATATGGGAAGGAGATGATACCTCAATAGAGAACTTTCTTAAATATATTGAAGATAACAGAATGGGAGTTAAATTCACACATGAATTACATAATAGAGAGATTAACTATTTAGATCTCACGTTGCAAGGTAATACAATCAGCAGAACAATAGAGACAACTATATACAAAAAAACAATATCTAAAAATGCACTTTTGCACGCAAAGAGTAATCACCTAAAGAAACGTTTAAAGCCATAGCAAAGGGCCAACACATCAGAGTAAGAAGAAATTGTTCTAATGAAACAGATTACCTAAAAGAGGAAAAAGATTTTAGATAAACAATTAAAGGAAAGAGGTTACAACAAACAGACTATTAAAAATGCCCGTATGGCAGTGTCTACAAAAGAACAGGCAGACTTGAAAAGTAATAGAATTAAGTTTGTTACACAATATTCGCCACAATACAATCAAATTTGTAATATAATAAAAAAGCATTTACCAATTTTGAAGGCCGACAACAGCCTAGCAAAAGTAATAGACAAGAACTGCTTATTCTCATATAGGAGAGGTAAAACGATAGGGAACATAGTTTCCCCTACAAACCTAAAAATAACCAAACGAACAACATGGTTACAGACTAAAGGACTCTATAAGTGTGGATACAGTGACTGCAAAGCTTGTAAACATGCTGACATAGGAAACACCTTTAAATCAACAAAGACTAGAGCAATATTCCAGATAAACAGACACTTAAATTGCAGAGACAAAGGGGTAGTGTATCTTATAGAATGTAATATCTGTAAACTTCAATATATCGGTAAAACAGTGAGGGAAATAAGAAACCGTATAAGAGAGCATTTATCCAGTATCACAGTAGATACAGAAAAAAGCAGACAAAGAGAAGATAAACTCCTACCTATAACAAAACATTTTATAGAGGAACATAACAGGAACACAAAATCACTTAAGTGGACAGTAGTAGAAAAAATAACCCTAGATTCAAGGGGTGGTGATTTAGACAATATACTCAGTAAGAAAGAAGTATACTGGATGTTCCGTCTAAAAACTAATATTCCCCATGGATTTAACACTAGGTTTGAACTCATAAACTTTTGGGAATGAATATACCAGTCATATAGTCCCTAATGAATAATTAAAATTCTATTATGAGTTCCAACCTGAGTTTATAGCATTCAAAATACTTTCCTGTAATTACATTGTATGTACTGTAAACAACAAGACAACAAAGAACTACTATACTGCCAATTTCACACAGACTATATATATATATTTATGGAAATGAAATAGCTGTATAATTAATTGAATTATAGGCAGATAGATTTGTTTTTCATTACATTACAATAGACTCCAGAAGCCCTAAAAAGATATTTCAAACATATACACGTATTCCCTCATTTACTCCATATGAAATATATACCACAAACTGGACAAGAATGATATCAGGGGTTAACAAGCTGTAATTAAATTGGGCAAGTGTTTTTAATTAACCTCATCACATTGTACATAAAGTTGTGCAGTCACTGCACCAGATCAGAGATCTATGAGTACGGCTCAGCAGAGCTGAAACGCGTGAGACCTGATCTGATGCCCTTTTTAACCAATATGCTACATATATGTTTTTAAAGAATTGACCAATAAATTTCTTTTTTTTACCCTTACTCACGGCTGGAGAACTGTTTGCTTGTACTTGGATAACATACTGTATATACAGGAGGTAATAGAGAATATTTAACATTTAAAATGTTTAAAGTACATACATACTCATGTTAGTACAATCATATAGATTTAATGGATGAATCACTGCATAAATTAGCTACATTGAATTAACTTCTTAGGGCTCCATGTACTAAGCAGTCAGCTAGCTACCCGCAACAAATCTCGCGTCAAAACTCGCAAACTGATATGTGCAAAGCCGTCAATTATGTTAAAACTCGCATCTTTAAAATTGCGAGCGTACTTATCCGGCAAACCTCGCTACCTCTCCATTTTTTACTGTAATTAGACACATTTGACCACCAACTCGCCAAAAACCAATGTACTAAAAAATCTATTTGTCCGCTCGCGTCAATCTCCACCCCCACCTCGTTATTTTTGCCTCGCCACCTTTTAGGTGGCTGGCAAGGTACAAAACAATAGGAAAGTCACTCTAGACGCCAGTCTAGACATATATAAAAGGCAGTAATATCAGCATTGTACTTACATTGTTCATTTCAGCAGCTATGGAGAGAATTCTGTTTTTGTTTATTCTCCGTGTGATTCAAATCCGGGCTAGAAGACAGAATACTGGAAATATAGCTAATCGTATCGTTAGAAGAAGGAGAGTTCGTGTCCCCCGTGTATTCCTTCCACGGGTTGGTTTGCACGGCCTTTCTGACCGAGAGATCATACAAAGATTCCGGCTTGAAGATCCAGATGAAGCCATATCGAATTTGTAAATAAAGATCACAAAAAAGAGCGCTCTGTAATTACTCTCCAAAAATTTGGGAACAATAATAAAGTTGTTTAGAAAAGTTGTACATTTATAGGAGCAAAATTCTATTCCCGCAACTACTATGACGTTCATGACACCTTACATGTCACGTGTTAACAATTGGCCAGACAATTCAACTGAAAGTTAAGTACATCAGCTTAGTCGCGGCGAGCGAGGCGTCAAATTTATCAATATTCCGCCACTGCTCGCGGCGGGCTAGACGTGTCTATTTATTGTGGGATTATTAGTACATAGCAACAGCGGACACCATTTCGCCCACGGCGAGTAATGGCGAGTTTAGCCGCGTCTAAAATGACGGATGAATTGACGGCTTAGTACATGGAGCCCTTAGTGTGAGTATCATGTACATGTGTGGCAGCAAGACCTGTCCCCCTCTCTTTTGTTTTTTTTTCCATTTCTATCATGTTCTCTCAAAGCTTTACCTATGTGCTTCCACCATACTTCCTCTTTAATTAACAACATGCACCTAGATTACGAGTTATGCGCTCTATAGGAAAATTAACAAATGCAACAAAAGTTGAATTATTTAACCCCCTATAGCGCAGCCATTACATGTTTTCAAACAGTCGGCTGTCGCTGCGATATGGTTGAGCTCCATACCGCACACAATACAAGGGCTGTTTTGATGTGCTCGTGCACGCTTCCCCCATAGACATCAATGGGGAGAGCTGGCTAAAAAAGCCTAACACCTGCGTTTGCGGAAAGAAAAGCTCCATAATACAGCCCTATTGATGTCAATGGGGGAAAAAAAAGATACGTTTAAACCTAACACCCTAACATAAACCCAGAGTCTAAACACCCCTAATCTGCTGCCCCTGACATCGCTGATACCTACATAATATTATTAACCCCTAATCTCCCGCTCCCAATATTGCCACCTAAATAAAGCTATTAACCCTTAATCTGCCACCCCCAACATCGCCGCCACAATACTAAAGTTATTAACCCCTATTCCCCTGCACCCCAACATCACCCACAATATAATAAAACTATTACCCGTATTCTGCCACTCCTCGACATCACTGGCACTAAATTAAGTTATTAACCCATAAACCTCTGGCCTCCCACATCACTGCCACTAAATAAATCTATTAACCCCTAAACCGCCAGCCCCCCACATCGCAAAAACCTAAATTTTACTATATATTAACCCCTAAACCTAACCCTAACCCTAACGTAACCCTAACCCTAATACCCCCTAACTTTAACTTAATTAAAATATAGCTAAATCAAAGTTACAATTATTAACTAAATACTTACCTGTGAAATAAAACCTAAGCTAGCTACAATATAACTAATAGTTATATTGTAGCTAGCTTAGGTTTTATTTTTATCTCAGAGGTAAGTTTGTATTTATTTTAACTAGGTAGACTAGTTAGTAAATAGTTATTAACTATTTACTAACTACCTAGTTAAAATAAATACAAACTTATCTGTGAAATAAAACCTAACCTGCCTTACACTATTACCTAACATTACAAAAAATAAAAAAACTACCATTACAAAAAATAAATAAACCTACCATTACAAAAAATAACAAACAAAATTATCCAAAACAAATAAAATTATTCCTATTCTATAACCCTTTAAAAAAAAAAACACCCCAAAATAAAAAAGTCTAATCTAGAATAAACTACCAAAGGCCCTTAAAAGGGCCTTTTGTGGGCCCTTAAAAGGGCCTTTTGTAGGGCATTGCCCTAAAGTTAACAGCTCTTTTGCTACAAAACAAAACAAACACCCCCTAACAGTATACAAACACCCACCCCCCAAACCCAAAAAATAAAAATAAAGTCCCGCTTGAATGATCTTTATCCAGGTGGTGAAGTCCACATCCAAGCAGTGAGAAGTCTTCATCCAGGCAGCCTCTTCTATCTTCATCCAGGAAGTGAAATCCTCATCCAGGCGGCGAGAAAGTATTCATCCAGGCAACCTCTTCTATCTTCATCCAGATGGCATCTTCTATCTTCATCCAGGTGGTGCGGAGCGGGTCCATCCTGAATACATCCAGCACGGAGCATACTCTTCATATGGTCGCCGCCACACACTGAATCTTCAATACAGAGTATGCGATTCTAGATGGTGTCCGTTGCATCCTTTTGGCTGATTTGATTTTGGAAACTCAAATCAGCCAATAGGATGAGAGCTACTGAAATCCTATTGGCTGTTCAAAACAGCCAATAGGATGAGAGCTCATGAAATTCTATTGGCTGTTCAAATCAAGATAGAAGATGCCTCCTAGGGGAAGATAGAAGAGGCCACCTGGATGAAAACTTCTCGCTGCCTGTATGTGGACTTTGCCACTTGGATGAAGATAGAAGAAGCCGCCTGGATGAGGACTTTGCCACCTGGATGAAGATCGTTCAAGGGGGACTTCAAAAATTGTAAGTGGATCTTTGGGGGTTAGAGGTTTTTTTAAGTTTTTTTTAGTTTAGGGTTTGGGATTTTGGTAAAATAGCTAAATGCCATTTTCAGGGCAAAGCAAAAGAGCTAAATGCCCTTTTAATGGCAATGCCCATACAAATGCCCTTTCAGGGCAATGGGTAGATTAGGTTTGTGTTAGAGTTACTGTAGGTTTTTTATTTTGGGGGTTGGCTGGGTAGTGGGTTTTACTGTCGGGTGGGGGGTCTTTGCATTTTTTTTTTTTGCAGGGAAAAGAGCTGTTTAACTTAGGGCAATGCCCTACAAAAGGGGCTATTATTAGTTTATTGTAGGCTAGGGGGTTTTATATTGGATGGGCCTTTTTTATTTTGATAGGGCTATTCGATTAGGTGTAATTTTTTTTGGGATAATTTAGTTTGTTATTTTTCATAATTTAGTGTTTGTTATTTTTTGTAATTTAGTCTTTTTTATTTTTTGTAATTAGATAGTTTGTAATTTTTATAGTAGACACTCACAGGGTGTCTTAGTAATTCAAAACAGATGAAAAAAGACATATTCATAACAAAACATAGAAACAAATGCATATCAGCCTGGGTCTTCTTGGACCATCATTCAAGATACAATATAAATCAACCAATTACTTGTTACAGAACAAAACAAAACAAAACAGCAAAATAAAAAAGGGGAGAAAGAGTCTAAACTTCAGGGAATTTGTTCCGATCTATTGCTGTTTCCAGAAACACTGAGCCCTTAAAAGGGGAAATTACCTGTATTTGCATTTCTCTTGGGTAAGAGAGGATCACATTTTTCCACTTACTGAAAAAAAAATGTTTAATTTTGGTTTCATTATCAATAGCTGTATTAAATTGTTCTAAAATCAACTGATTATTAGTTTTCTGTACAAGTTCAGTTAGCATAGGGATCTTTTTGAATTACCAGTATTTTAGTATTAAAGTCCGTCCATTAAGTATGACGGAATTCACAAATCTTCTATTTGCAGATTTTTTGTCTCCTCTGTCAAAAAAATAATGTGATTATCATGAATTTTTAAGGAGCATTTTAATATTTTATTGATCCAGAATTCAGTTTTGTTCCAGAATTTCTTGCTTTTGGGGCAATTCCATAAACAATGATAAAGGTCAGCTGACAGATAGTTACATTTACAACATGAACTGTCATTACTATCCCACTTTGATTTCAAATATGGTGTAATATATGCTTTAATTATTATTTTAGTATGTGATTCTCTTGAATTCTCTTCTCTTTCCAACTTGAAACTTTTATGGATCGTGTTTATAAGATTTCTCCAAGCGGCTGCTATTTTAATAATATTATCTTGGCCCCGATATACCTTCAAGATTTTATACAGAAAAGAAATGGAGAAATTACCTGTTTTATAAATATTAACCACTATTAAGCACTGACCAGTTCATATCAGTTGGGCTTTCTTTAACAAGTTCATCAAAGAAATGGCTTATCTGCAGATATGCAAAAAATTCTTTATTTAACAGGTTAAAATCCCTTTTCGATTAAGCAAAGACTTTACACCTGCAGTAATTTTTCTCTTTTAATTGTTGAATGTAAATCAGGCCCTGTCGGCTCCATATTGTGAAAATTTTAGAATTATGGGCCGGTATAAAATTGGTGTTTCCCATAATCGGCACATATTTGGAATAAGATAAATTTAATTTCAAAATTGTAATTATTTTTTGCCAAGCGTTTATTACATTACTTAAAACAGGAAAGTTCTTAACAACTGTAGGCAATTTATCCCTAGGGCAGTGAAGTAGAGCTTTCAATGAGTAAGGAGATACAATCTGGTTCTCTAGTCTACGGGAGGTATAGTACTCATTATCATTTAACCAGTCTAAAGCTATTTTCCTACGCATACTGTATTATAAAGTTCAATATCAGGCAGGGATAAACCGCCATCACATCTAAAAAAAGACAATTTTTTAAATGTAATTGATTTCCTCTTCTTTCCCCATATACATTTTAAGCAGTGCTACAAGGTCTTTATTTTTAATGAACAAAGACAGGTTTTGCATCATATAAAGGAGCCTTGGGAAAATTATCATTTTTATTAAATTTATCTTGCCAGACAAGGTCAGTTGAAATTTAGACTAATTTAATAGATGTTTTTATATTTTAGAAAACAATTGGGCATAGTTCATATCATACCAGTCATTGGGATTTTTAGATAATACAATGCCCAGATATTTAAAACTTATATTTACTTCTCTGAATGTGGTATTTTTCTCCTTTTATTTCTCCTTTTATGTAGCCAGATAATTTCTGACTTAGATGGGTTTGGTTTGTAGCCAGAAAAAGCACTAAATTCCTCCATAATTTTGTTTAAGATTGGGATACTTATTTCCGAGTTTCGAATGAAGACTAGTAGGTCATCTGCATATAAAAGTAATGTATTTTTTCTTTGACCCAACCATATACCCTCTAGTTCTTTCCTTTCCTTTCTATAGCCAAGTTAAATAAATATGGGGATAATGGACTGCCTTGTCTAGAGCCCTTTTGAAACAAGAAGTTTAAAGTGGGGATTCCATTTACTAATATAGATACTGACGGGTTTGTGTATATTGATTGTATGAAATTATTTATATTTCCATAGAAACCAAACTTGTTTAAGGTTTTAAATAGATGGTCCCATGTCAACGCTTTTTCTGCGTCAACTGCTACTATAGCAAAATCAGTATCTATCTTATAATTCTTTTCCTGGAGTTTAGCCCAGTAGTAGTTAATAATTAATTGCAGTCTCCTCATATTAAAAGTTAAATTTCTTTTTGGCATACACCCGACCTGATCCCGTATTTAATTATCACTATTCAATAGTAAAATTGGTCTATATGCATTTATATCTGTCAGATCTTTATCTTTTTTTAGAACTAATGATATAAGTGAAGTGTTGAAATAATGTGGCTGCATATTGTTTTGTGTATAGTATTTATTAAACAAATGTTGTAGAGTGGGAAAAATTTCTTCAATAAGTATTTTATGTAGTTCAATAGGTATCTGGTCTGGGCCAGAGGCCTTATCTAAAGCTGAAGACTTAATTGCCTGGATAATTTCTTTCTGTGTTATATTCACATTAATTTTATTTAACTGCTCTCTGGAAATTTTAAGGACTTGAATTCTTGCCCAGAAGTACGCTTTAATTTGTTGATAAATCTCACCCTTTGAGTAGACTTTTTGAAAATACTGGACTACATAATCCCTCATTTGCTGTATTTTTGTACACTCTTTTCCATTAATAATAAGAGTTTCAATAACTTGCCTTTTTCTTTTAAGTCTTACCAGATTAGCTAGTGATTTCCCTGCTTTTCCCCCATATCTAAAAAAAAAAAAAAACTCTAGTCCTCAATTCTTCCTGTGCCATTCTTTGTGTTAGAAAGTTTTTTTGATATCAAACATTTGGAGTCTCGCCGGTCTTTTCTGCTATTTGATTTACACTTCCTTACCTGGCTTGAGACTCAATGCTGCAGAACATATCAGACTGGCATCGAGGAATGCGATACGTGCCGCTATATCCAGATGGACTATCGTGGTGATTTTTGGAAGTTGGGTGGTTATTGAATGTTCTTACCTGTGGAAAATCTCATTCTCAGCCTTGAGCAGCAGGGAGGGGTCAGGCTGTTTCATATATATATATATATATATATATATATATATATATATATATATATATATATATATATATGTATGTATATATATACAATCAGAAAAAAACCTGATTTAAACAAACACTAAAATAGTGGAACTGAAAAAAAGACTTATAGAAGAGCACCCCCTCTAAGAATAGATTTAATTCTGTATATTATTGTGTGTGTATTATGCTCCAAGCGAGAAAGACATCAAATATCATATAAAAAATAAAAGTAGCATATGAACAAAAATTGCGTCTGAATAAAAAAGGAAAAGAATAATTCAAAATTCACATTTGAGGATAAAATTACCCTATATAAAGGATATATCAACAAATAGGAAAGCTACCAGAATGAAGATCCTCAATGCTGCTCTGTAAGATAACTACTGGTGGCTAGGGCAGTGCTGCAGAAATAACAAAAAACAAAAGTAAATCAATACGAATAAATAAATAAGTACAAATGTAAATAAATATATGGATATTCTGTACCCATCGTTTCCTTAATTAGTACGGAGCAGATTATTATATGATATGTGAACACGGACTACTATAAAAGGCTGAGGTAATGTTTGGTTGACATGCCTCTGACAAAGTGGGGAGGAGCCCCATGAAACTCGTTAGGCCATGCCCACTTTGGCAAATGTTCTGTGATTCTGATCTCCAGTTGAGTGCTCCTAGACAGCTGCTTTTTGCAGACGCTCAGGTTTGAAAGAGGATCCGTTCAGTGTGCTAAGAGTTCTGGATGAAAGGAGGACTTCTCATATGAAGTGACTTCCATTTACCGTCACATCTGCAGGTAATCTGTGCATGGTCCAAACAGACAGAATGTGCCACTGTTTACAAAGATTTTATCATACCTCATGCTCTGTTTGAGGTTAAAAAGTGTGAGTGTGTTTTATCTGAGTTTTATTAAAGTGATTTTATGCAAAATACACTTAGATCTCTCTTTGCACTCCTTTTTCCCTTTTTGTTTTTTGATATATATATATATATATATATATACACATATATATTTATACATACATACACACACACATACATATGAAGAAGGTATTTTATACCTCATTGCTGTCATTACATATTTCATTCAAATTATGCATACCGATTCTAATTTTATAAACTAGCATATATTTTTAATAACAATGCATAGACCTTGATCACAGTCTTTCCAATATAATACCAATAAATAGATTCAGTCATTAAAAGCACATAATCACAAACACATTTTCAAACAGAAAAGTTAAATGTGTTTTTAGATTGTTAGGTACTTGTTATCAGGTTTGAAACTTTGAATCCAGCTGACATATACAATGGCCCATTCACACCTCTTTGGGTTACAGTAAATTTAGTTTTTAATAAACTTCTTTGTACATTGTATAAGGGAAATCCTCATTTACATGTGTAAGATTAACCTATTGCAATTTGAATCCATCCTGACAACCGGTGAACAATATAATTGCCATTTTTTATATAGACATACATGATGGGTATACTGGGTGTCTTTGCTCAGTATTGATGCTTTTAGTATTTTTTTCCAATATAATAATTTATTAAGAAAGCACTGTTTCCTGGTTTGGTGAAATATACATCTTAAATTTTAACAGTTCTTACACTGAAATTTCTCCATTGCAATAATGTGACAAGAAAGTGGATTGGAATATTTTTTGTGTGATTTAGTTACATATTTTAGAGATAGTTTTAAGGATAGATACTGTAGCTATACATATATGTAACCTTTGTACACATATCGTTACTTCCCCATTGTTAATATACCCTGTGTCAAGTGTCTCTTGTATTGCTCTCATGTATTTCCATCATGCCTGTTCCTTTAAGCCTTACCTGCTCACATCACTATAAAAGGCTCCTCCCTCCAGCACTCATTGCTGGATTATTGAAGTTTACTTGTTCTGTTGAACTAAAGCATTCACCACCCCTGGAGAACTAACCTATCCTTGCTCTGTATTTCTCCTACCTTCTTGAACCCCGAGTTACAGGAATTGTTGCCTCTTCATACTATCACGTTTAGCGGAGCATACCTGACGTCATCAGCTATAGCCAAGGAATCACTGTCTCTGTGACTCTCTCCACACTAGTCACAGGCATAGCAAGTAGACGCTTGCATACAGCTGCTGCTCCGGTCCACTGACATCCACGGACGCTACAAACAGGTCGTATGTCACACAGCACTGGGTCAAGTTTGAAACACTTTGTCACTGTACTAATTATTGCTTATTCAGTATCACGCAACTGCCTAGTGTTTCCCTAACTAATTGTATTAAGAGACGTTAGTGTGGACTAAGTTACATTGATTATCGCTGTATATAAGTGGTTATGCAATTCCAACACTCTGACTTATAGCACCCACTTGCTGCCAAACTACTACCATACTTCAGACGCACCAGTGTGTACTTTGAATATACCTTTGGCTATAAAAAGACAAGGGGGTTAACTCTAGCTATATCCTATAGTTGTTAACCCTACTGTCACATAAACATCATACCAACGAGGTTAACCATTTCTTGTCTGGAGCTATACTTTAAGGATCACTAAGTTGTGTAGTGGTTCTGACACCCTAGGTCATGACTTGGTTAATGTTCTAGTGTTAAATTATAATTGTCTAAGCAAGCGTATTCTGCCAGACAGACATCCTGCCTAAGGATGGGTAATGTAAAGGGGGAAGTGACTGGGTAGTTTTCAGCCATGTTATATTTGAAATTAGAAAGTCTTTTGTCACATAGGGGATATGAGGTAATTCATTTTAACCTTTCCTTTTCTGTAACTGCATGATATGTAAAATATTCCTATTAAGGTATATAAGACCTGGATTACCATGTGATTTTTAGTTGTGTCTGTTTTCCGAGGAGAGCAGCATATCTCTGGATTAATTTGTGAATAAACTCTACAGCGTCATTCTCAGTTTGGGAATGTTTTCCTTATTGGTAAATTATACAATGACATATGTAACCCTATGATAATGATCATGCAAAGGTTTGATGATGGTATTGCCAACACTTATTTATGTTTGAGGGATAGGGATAGTGGACAGAGGGTAAAGAGGAATGCAGTTTTGGGAATGTCAGTGACATCACTGAACCCCAAAGAAGAGCGTTTCATTAATTATTGTCATGATCTTTGTACATTTCATGGAAACATAATTTTATGGTCAGTCTTGAGTCTTCTTCTGGTCTCGTCCAGAAACATGATAACACATATCCCCAAAAAAATTAAAAAATAAAATAACATTTTAGTTCATTTGTTATTATTTAATTTCCTAAGACAAATCATGGTGCTCATTTAATTTTAACAAAACCAAGCAAAATCTTCCTATCTCCATGTGAAAACAAGACTGTTTAGCATTAGTCTGGGCAAATGATGTCCTTAAAAAAATCATTGTTTAAACTACCATGCATAATACATCATAATATATATACATGTAAACTGTATAATGTATATTTGCGTAACCTGTATTTTTATGTTTTAAATTTCAAATAATACTATTTAGTAGCATAGTTTCTTTGCATGGTTTGAAGCTCATAGTCATAAAACTATTTTCTCTTCTTACAGAAATACAGGTCTTTTATGAAAATACTGTGGCATCCTGGTAAGGATTGAATTTCACAGTAAATGGAAAATATGTTGCTAAATAGAGCACTTCAAACCTCTTTTCTGAGTTGGTAAACTGCTATTAAACCAATGGAGTAAAACCACTGCACAAATCATGTTCTTCTTTATGAATAAATACAAATACTGTTGGAAGTGTTTTGACAATAGTATTTTATAAATATATCTATTCAATTTGCTTTAGACATTACTACATTTTGCTAAATATATAATCACCCTTAATTATCTCTCAGGTATCTTTTGTGATTAGCTGTGTTTAAAATTTCATGAAATACAGTATGATGGATTTTCTAAATTAGTCAAATGAATTTTGAAGCCTCCCCATTTTGCTTTGTAATATAAATAAAACTTTTTTATAACATGGTAAAGCTGAAGTATGCTTGAAAGCTGCTTTTAGACAGCCCCTGCCCTTGCAAGATTGGGGTGGAGTTGCACAATTAATGTGAGAAGAATGTTGATAAATGTAGCTCATGGTCTTTACATACAAAAACAAATACAAATTGTGCAACAAAAAATAAAGTGGCTGACAGATGTCTGCTCCTTTAGATATGCCTACAGGGCATTGACATTTTTTTAAAATTTAAAATGTTCCTAATAATTAGCTATTTGTCTTTTTTGTCTATATTTGTGTTTATTGTAAGCTTACATTATAGTATTTTTTTGTTCTCTTTTTTAAATATACATAAAAAAGATAATGAAACATGGAGAAAAAAGAAAACTAGTCAATTTCCAGTATTCAATTAGTGTAATATTGTCATAAGAAACATACATACAATGAGCTTGTAATAATAAAATTATTGAACTAAGCCAAAACATCTATTTGCTTCTGTATCCATAGATTAAGTATAGTTATAACAAGAATAATCTTAAACATTATACAAAACGTTATTACAAAGAGTATATCCAAAGTTAACTTAAACACAACACAAGAACAACAACAATTCTAGCACGACATCATCATGGGCTACATGTAAAATTAATAGAGATATAAATGTAAGTAGAATTTTTCTAATGTTGCAGGGTGGGAAAGGGCGGGAAGGGGAAAAAAGGGGGGAAAAGAGGGCCCCTAAATCTGATTTTGCCAGAATGATGGAAACACACCACTTTCAAAGCGGTGTTGGGACAGTTCTGAGTCCCTAAATAGAGTAACTGCTTGTATTTGAGCACCCTGAGGTAGTGACACAATCAAATCTTCCCATTTAGAAAAAAAAAATGTTGTACTTGTCTTTCATTGAAAGATCTTAAATTGAGTTGTTCTAAGATCATTTAGTTGTGCATCATTTTATAAAAATTCAACAAATTTCAGCCCTTGTCTGATTTTCCAGTTTTTTTAAGATCATACTGTGTCCAACCAATACTACCGTATTTATAAATCTATGATTGGGGCTTAAAACTGAGCATTTAGGGAAAAAAATGACATGTATTGTTTGAAGAGCGACAGTTGTTGCAAGTAATTTATTTAGCCAAAAATTAGTTTTATGCCAGAATTGTAAAATCTTAGGACATTGCCAGAAACTGAGCAGAGCATCTGCATATTCTGCACTACATCTCTTACAAACCTCCTTCTTACTGTACCATTTGGTTAATGTATCAGGTGTAATATATAACATGTTCACTATACATATAGGCCTCTATTTATCAAGGTCTGGCGGACCTGATCCAACAGTGCGGAACAGGTCCGCCAGACCTCGCTGAATTCGGAGAGCAATACGCTCTCCATATTCAGCATTGCACCAGCAGCTCACAAGAGCTGCTGGGGCAACGCCACCCCCTGCAGACTTGCGGCCAATGGGCCGCCAACAGGGGGTGTCAATCAACCCGATCATACTTGATCGGGTTGATTTCCGGCGATGTCTGTCCGCCTGCTCAGAGCAGGCGGACAGGTTATGGAGCAGCGGTCTTTGTGACCGCTGCTTCATAACTGCTGTTTCTGGCGAGTCTGAAGACTCGCCAGAAACACGGCCCTTCAAGCTCCGTTCAGAGCTTTATAAATATGGGCCAATGTATTACAGATGGAAAAAGTCTGACATTTACATCATTGTTGTTTAATCTAAAGCATGGAGAGAAATACCTTATCATTCTAATAACAAAGGAGGTTTAACCAAGCAATTTTATTATAGCTGTACATTAGGGCAGCTATAGTTTAAATTTACTTCAAAATTTATTTTTAAACCCTGTTTGTAAGCAACCTGGATTTTGAATTGAATAAACACATTTCTTTGACACTGGCAGTTATTGACTATGAATTCTGAAAATTTTGCAATTATTAAGCTTTGAGAAAAATAGGTAAATAATTACCTATTAGCATACCCTTTGGCAAAAACTATGCATCAATCTTTATGAAATGTAGCATTGTTCTCTAGTACTTTGCCTTAGTTGGAACATGCTCAGAAAAAAATCAAGACATAGGGGCGGATTTTACAAGCAAAAGATGCTGCTTAATCCACCCAAAGTTTCCGGCGATCAAGACAATGAAATTAAGAAGCAGCGGTAAAAGATATGATCGGGATGATTGACACTCCCTGCTAGCAGCCAATTGGCCACAAATGTGCAGAGGGCAGCATTGCACAAGCATTTCTTGTGAAATGCTTGTGCAATGTTAAATGCCAACATCGTGTGGTGTCGGCATTTAGCGATGCAGGGCGGACATGATTCGCTATAGCGAATCATGTCCGCCCGAGGTTTAATAAATGGACCCCATTGTCAGTAGTGTTTTCTCACAGCTTCTCAAACAAGATGGAAGCAATTTGGATCTGTATAGGAAGCAAAGATAAAAAGTGTTCCTTCTTCATGTGCATCTTATATAACTGTCCCCAGGACGCAACTGCAGCCTAAATACTGTTCTGTAGTGATTTAACAGAAAGCCCCTTCTTAAAGCACAGCTGACTCACCTCTGGACTATTAAATCACAGTTAAGGCAAACCTACAAGTATATGGGACCACAAGGTTGAGGGCTAAGAAAGCACCATTATGGTCAGTATATATTTAGCATCCTTACTATTACTTCACACTTGGTGCACACACAACACTCATATACTGTATGACATTTATTGTGACTTCCCACATGCTGCACTACAAACAAAGCCTTTTTCACAAAACAGCCTCACTGTGACAGCGCACACAATTCCTTTACTGCATACACATTATCACACAGCACACCAATTTCACAGACAGTATACTTATTTAAAAAAATATAGGAAATTTACATTAAACTTACATTAAAACTTACATTAATGCCAGAGGTTAAGTTACTAATCAATCACTTAAAAGCATGGCAGTTTCAAAACTCCCACAACTCCACATAATTTAATAAAATTATGTTAGTTTTCTGCTAATAAATAGAAATATAAGTATTATTGGGTTAAAAAAATGTCAAGATATAAATAACTTTGTTTCAATAGCAGAAAAATGTATCAAACAAAAGTTACATAGAAACATACACCTTGCAGGTACAGGTGTACCGCTCACTTTTTTGGCCAGACTCGGAAATACCACAAATCCACTTACGTCAATTGCGTATTCTATATTTTCAATGGGACTTGCATAGCGCCGGTATTACGAGTCTGACAAAAAGTGAGCGGTAGACCCTCTCCTGTCAAGCCTGGTACCGCATTTTAAAGTCAGTAGTTAAGAGTTTTACAATACAACGCCGTAGCATAAAACTCTTAACTAAAGTGCTAAAAAGTACACTAACACCCATAAACTACCTATTAACCCCTAAATCGAGGCCCCCCCACATCGCAAACACTAAAATAAAAAATGTAACCCCTAATCTGCCGAACCGGACATCGCCACCACTATAATAAACATATTAACCCCTAAACTGCCGCAGTCCTGCCTCGCAAACACTATTTAAATATTATTAACCCCTAATCTGCCACACCCATTGTCGCCGCCACTATATTAAAGGTATTAACCCCTAAATCTAAGTCTAACCCTAACCCCCCCTAACTTAAATATAATTACAATAAATCTAAATAAAATTACTACAATTCACTAAATTATTCCTATTTAAAACTAAATACTTAACTATAAAATAAACCCTAAGCTAGCTACAACATAACTAATAGTTACATTGTAGCTAGCTTAGGGTTTATTTTTATTTTACAGGCAACTATTTAATAACTACCTAGTTAAAATAAAGACAAATTTACCTGTAAAATAAAACCTAACCTAAGTTACAATTACACCTAACATTACACTATAATTAAATAATTAAATAAATTTCCTAAACTAAATACAATTAATTACAATTTAAAAAATTATCTGAAGTACAAAAACCCCCTACTAAATTACAGAAAATAATACAATAATTACAAGATTTTTAAACTAATTATACCTACTCTAATCCCCCTAACAAAATAAAAAAGCCCCCCAAAATAAAAAAGCCCTACCCTACACTAAATTACAAATAGCCCTTAAAAGGGCCTTTTGCGGGGCATTGCCCCAAAGTAATCAGCTCTTTTACCTGTAAAAAAAAAGTACAAATATCCCCCCACCATTAAAACCCACCACCCACACATCCAACCCTTTTCTAAAACCCACCCAATCCCCCTTAAAAACAACTAACACTAACCCCTTGAAGATCACCCTTGAGACGTCTTCACCCAACCAGGCAGAAGTGGTCCTCCAGACGGGCAAAAGTCTTCATCCAAGTCGGTCAGAAGAGGTCCTCCAGACGAGCAGAAGTCTTCATCCAGACCGCATCTTCTATCTTTATCCATCCAGCGCGGAGCGGGTCCATCTTCAAGACATCCGACGCGGAGCATCCTCTTCATCCGACGGCCGACGACTGAATGAAGGTTCCTTTAAGTGATGTCATCCAAGATGGCGTCCCTTCAATTCCGATTGGCTGATAGAATGCTATCAGCCAATCGGAATTAAGGTACAAAAAATCCTATTGGCTGATGCAATCAGCCAAAAGGATTGAAGTTCAATCCTATTGGCTGATTGCATCAGCCAATATGATTGAGCTTGCATTCTATTGGCTATTCTAATCAGCCAATAGAATGCGAGCTCAATCCTATTGGCTGATTGCATCAGCCAATAGGATTTTTTCTACCTTAATTCCGATTATTGGGTTGTTTTTTTTTAAATGGCCATTTAAGGGCAATGCCTATCCAAATGCCCTTTTCAGGGGTTTTTGTTAGAGATAGGTTTTTTATTTTGCGGGGTTGGTTGGATGCTGGGTTTTGCTATTGGGGGGTCTTTGTATTTTTTTTACATGTAAAAGAGCTGTTCAACTTAGCGCAATGTCCTACAAAAAGCCCTTTTAAGGGCTATTTGTAGTTTATTGTAGTCTAGGTTTTTTTTTTTATTTTGGGTGGGCTTTTTTATTTTGATAGGGCTATTAGATTAGGTGTAATTCTTTTTTATTTTTGATAATTTTGTTTGTTATTTTTCGTACTTTAGTGTTTGTTATTTTTTGTAATTAAGTTTTTTTTATTTTTTGTAATTAGATACTTTGTAATTTTTAGAATAGTGTTAGGATATTGTTAATGTGTAGTTTAGTTTAATTTAATTGGTAGTTAGTTTAATTTTAGTTTAATAATTATATTACTTCAATTGTTAGTTTAAACTTAGTTTTTTTTTAATTTGACAGTAAATTTTAATTTAATTTAATATAGGAAAATTGTAATTTTAATCTAAAGTTAAAGGGCATTAGGTTTCGGGGTTACTTGTTTAATTTAGTTTATTGTGATCTGGGGGGCTTTCGGTTTAGGGGTTAATAGTTTACTTTAGTATATTTTGTTGTGGGGGGATTGCGGTTTAGGGGTTAATAGGTTTATTATAGTGGCGGCAGTGTAGGCCTTAATAACTTTAGTATAATGGGGGCGATGTGGGCAGACGGTAGATTAGGGGTTAATAATATTTAAATAGTGTTTGAGATGCGGGAGGGTGATGGTTTAGGGGTTTATACGTTTATTATAGTGCTGACTATGTCGGGGAGCGGCGGAATTAGGGGTTAATAAAACTTTTTTAGTGGCAGTGATGTTGGGAGCAGCAGATTAGGGGTTAATAATTTTAATATAGTGTTTGCGATGCGGGAGGGCCTCGGTTTAGGGGTCAATAGGTAGTTTATGGGTGTTTAGTGTACTTTGTAGCAGTTTAGTTATGAGTTTTATGTTACAGATTTGTAGCGTAAAACTCATAACTACTGCTTTTAGATGGCATTACGGATATTGTCGTTTTAGGCTGTAACGCGTTTTTTTAGCCAGAACGCAAAACTCGTAATACCAGCGCTATGGGAATCCCATTAAAATAATGTCATTTTTTAGAGTGCGGTACTGACGTTGCGGTACAAGAGGCTTGCGGGACACCTATACTGACAAGACTCGTAATAGCTGTGGTGCTGTTTTAACGCTGAAAGGACTATATTTTCAGTGTTACAAAAAGGCGAACCCACAGACTTGTAATCTAGCTGTATGTTTGTTGTTCACATTTATGTCCAATCCACCCACTAACAAGTTGAGGATCTTTTAGACATAGTAGGCATATGTCAGCATATCCGACAACCCAATCGATGAAGAAGGTTGTGGCAGTGAGATCATTGTGGAAGTTTGTGGATGGCAGATTTTCTATATTATGGTAGACTGTAATCTATCTTGATATAATAGACACTATGCTTTGTTCTATTGCAGTGCTTTGCGGTTCCTTTTATATTCCATGATTTGCATAATGTGAGGATGGGTCAGACAGAGTTAGATGGTGGTTACAAAGCAAAAACGGGAACTGAGAGTAGGGTTTTAAAATTATATACCTCCTTGAGAGTCTTGTTGAAAATATGTA
This sequence comes from Bombina bombina, assembly GCF_027579735.1. Taxonomy (NCBI): domain Eukaryota; kingdom Metazoa; phylum Chordata; class Amphibia; order Anura; family Bombinatoridae; genus Bombina; species Bombina bombina. Next base: position 315,577,916 of record NC_069501.1, read on the forward strand.
TGTGGGTCACTTTAAGGAGCAGTGCTTTAGCATATATAATAAATGCAACAATAAGGGCAGAACTAACTGGTGAGTGAGTGTGTCCAACAAAGAATGCTTCTATGCACTGATATAATCCTGATCAAACAGGTAAATAGTTAAAAAATGACTTTTATTTTTACAAATTAAAAAACAGCAAGTTTGTTTTATATCCTGCTGCCCACACTTTAAATTAAAAACACATCTCCTGTATGTATACTTTTATAGATATTGAATCTTATAGTACAGAGGTATGTATAGATCTTTTAGTTCAAATATAGTTGACTTGTTGCTGTTGTTGGGGTTGTATTATGATCAACTTCCTTTCCTTTGGCAAAATGGATCAAAAGAAGGACTTGACAGGCTCAGAAAAGTAAAAAATAGTGAGATATCTTGCAGAGGGATGCAGCACTCTTAACAATCAATCGTTTCATTCAAAATAGTCAACAGGTTCGCAAGAAGCGTGTGGAAAAACCAAGGCGCAAAATAACTGCCCATGAACTGAGAAAAGTCAAGCGTGCAGCTGCCAAGATGCCACTTGCCACCAGTTTGGCCATATTTCAGAGCTGCAACATCACTGGAGTGCCCAAAAGCACAAGGTGTGCAATACTCAGAGACATGGCCAAGGTAAGAAAGGCTGAAAGACGACCACCACTGAACAAGACACACAAGCTGAAACGTCAAGACTGGGCCAAGAAATATCTCAAGACTGATTTTTCTAAGGTTTTATGGACTGATGAAATGAAAGTGAGTCTTGATGGGCTAGATGGATGGGCCCGTGGCTGGATTGGTAAAGGGCAGAGAGCTCCAGTCCAACTCAGACGCCAGCAAGGTGGAGGTGGAGTACTGGTTTGGGCTGGTATCATCAAAGATGAGCTTGTGGGGCCTTTTTGGGTTGAGGATGGAGTCAAACTCAACTCCCAGTCCTACTGCCAGTTTCTGGAAGACACCTTCTTCAAGCAGTGGTACAGGAAGAAGTCTGCATCCTTCAAGAAAAACATGATTTCCATGCAGAACAATGCTCCATCACACGCGTCCAAGTACTCCACAGCGTGGCTGGCAAGAAAGGGTATAAAAGAAGAAAATCTAATGACATGGCTTCCTTGTTCACCTGATCTGAACCCCATTGAGAACCTGTGGTCCATCATCAAATGTGAGATTTACAAGGAGGGAAAACAGTACACATCTCTGAACAGTGTCTGGGAGGCTGTGGTTGCTGCTGCACACAATGTTGATGGTGAACAGATCAAAACACTGACAGAATCCATGGATGGCAGGCTTTTGAGTGTCCTTGCAAAGAAAGGTGGCTATATTGGTCACTGATTTGTTTTTGTTTTGTTTTTGAATGTCAGAAATGTATATTTGTGAATGTTGAGATGTTATATTGGTTTCACTGGTAAAAATAAATAATTGAAATGGGTATATATTTGTTTTTTGTTAAGTTGCCTAATAATTATGCACAGTAATAGTCACCTGCACACACAGATATCCCTTTTATGGTGGTCTTCAGAATCACAATTTTATATATCTCAAATTTCTTTGTTTACCTCACAAATTAATCTATTTTAAAACTGTGAAAATCCAAATGGTTTCTTTAAATACAAACTCTAAAGTTTATCTTATTTTTTTTAGCAAATAACATGTTGCTTCTTTTCTGCCATTAAATGCAGCAACATTTTGCATAGCCTTGTATTGCAGGGTTAAGCTGTGTTTGAACACATATGGTTTGATCACAATCCAAAAATTATCAAATCAATTATCTACAAAAAATCCCCATAGACTTTATATAAACATATTAGATATGTTTTTTTTTCTAAAGGATTGTGATCAGTCCCATAATCTTGCAGGTTTTAAAGAAAATCAAGAGCTCTATTTTATTTACTTTGATAATTTGAAAACCATTCAGAAGTTTTCAGAGCATTTTTTACTAGATTTGATAAAATCTTAATCTATTCACTTCCTTAGAAATACATATTATTATAAAAATATTAGCAGACTGACATTGACTGCTTATTAATCTTTGACTTGTGTGCAACTTGAATTAATCAATAGAAGATTGGATAGGGAACATATTTGACTAGCCTCTATGGCCCCTACTTATCAAGCCGTCGACTTTCTTGCATTCGACGGCACCAATACACTCGCCTAAGTTCGCCTAACATCGCTGCCGCGGACCTGAATACGTTCTCAAAAATTATCAAAAAAGCTGTCAAAAAGCTGTGCACCAAGTACGGTGCGATGAGCAGCGGACTGATGTTAACTAACAGTCATCGATCTCGCTGCTCTTCGGTTTTTTTACAGCTTTCTTGGTACCCTGTCACTAAACATCCACATTATACTATACTTTTTACCCCCCTATACCGCCACTCCTGGACCCCGCCGCACCTAAATAAAGTTATTAACCCCTAAACCGCCGCTCCCGGAGCCCACCACAAATCTAATAAATGTATTAACGCCTAAACCGCCGCTCACGAAGCCCACCGCCGCCTACATTATACATATTAACCCCTACTCTTCCACCCCCTACATACCGCCACCACCCACCGCCACCTACATAAAGTTATTAACCCCTATTCTGCCGCTCCCGGACTCCGCCGCAACCAAATAAAGTGTTTAACCCCTAAACCGCCGCTCCCGGACCCTGTCGCAACTAAATAAAGTGTTTAACCCCTAAACCGTCGCTCCTGGAGCCCACCGCCACCTTTATTATATTTATTAACCCCTAATCAGCCCCCCTACACCGCCGCCACTATATTAAATGTATTAACCCCCAAAAATAAGTCTAACACTAACCCTAACACCCCCTAACTTAAATATAATTTAACTAAATCTAAATAAATGATTCCTATTTAAAACTAAATACTTACCTATAAAATAAACCCTTAGATATCTACAATATAACTAATAGTTACATTGTAGCTATCTTAGGATTTATTTTTATTTTACAGGCAACTTTGTATTTATTTTAACTAGGTACAATAGTTACTAAATAGTAATTAAATATTTAATAACTTCCTAGTTAACATTAATACAAATATACCTGTAAAATAAAACCTAACTTAAGTTACAATTACAACTAACACTACACTATAATTAAATTAATTCCCTAAACTAACTACAATTAAATACAATTAAAAACAATTATCTAAAATACAAAAAAAACAAACACTAAATTACAGAAAATAATAAAATAATTACATTTTTTTAAACTAATTACACCTAATCCAATCCCCCTAATAAAATAAAAAAGCCCCCCAAAATAAAAAGCCCTACCCTATACTAAATTACGAATAGCCCTTAAAAGGCCCTTTTGCGGGGTATTGCCCCAAAGTAATCAGCTCTATTACCTGTAAAAAAAAGTACAATACCCCCCCAACATTAAAACCCACCACCCACACACCCAACCCTACTCTAAAACCCACCCAATCCCCCCTTAAAAAAACCTAACACTAACCCCTTGAAGATCACCCTACCTTGAGATGTCTTCACCCAGCCGGGCCAAAGTCCTCCACGAAGCCAGGCGAAGTGGTTCTCCAGACGGGCAGAAGTCTTCATCGAAGCCGGCCAGAAGAGGTCCTCCAGACGGGCAGAAGTCTTCATCCAGGTGGCATCTTCGATCTTCATCAATCCGGCGAAGAGCGGCTCCATCTTCAAGACATCCGACGCAGAGCATCCTCTTCATCCGGAGTCTTCTTGAACAATGACGGGATCTTTAAGTGACGTCATCCAAGATGGCGTCCCTTGAATTCCGATTGGCTGATAGAATTCTATCAGCCAATCGGAATTAAGGTAGGAAAAATACTATTGGCTGATGCAATCAGCCAATAGGATTGAAGTTTAATCCTATTGGCTGATCCAATCAGCCAATAGGATTGAGCTTGCATTCTATTGGCTGATTGGAACAGCCAATAGAATGCAAGCTCAATCCTATTGGCTGATTGCATCAGCCAATAGGATTTTTACTACCTTAATTCTGATTGGCTGATAGGATTCTATCAGCCAATCGGAATTCAAGGGACGCCCTCTTGGATGACGTCACTTAAAGGGCCCGCCATTGTTCAAGAAGACTCTGGATGAAGAGGAGGCTCATTGTCAGATGTCTTGAAGATGGAGACGCTCCGCGCCGGATGGATGAAGATAGAAGATGCCGCCTGGATGAAGACTTCTGCCCGTCTGGAGGACCTCTTCTGGCCGGCTTCAATGAAGACTTCTGCCCATCTGGAGGACCACTTTGCCAGCTTCGTGGAGGACTTCGGCCCAGCTGGGTGAAGACGTCTCAAGGCAGGGTGATCTTCAAGGGGTTAGTGTTAGGTTTTTTTAAGGGGGGATTGGGTGGGTTTTAGAGTAGGCTTGGGTGTGTGGGTGGTGGGTTTTAATGTTGGGGGGTTATTGTACTTTTTTTTACAGGTAATAGATCTGATTACTTTGGGGCAATGCCCTGCAAAAGGCCCTTTTAAAGGCAATTTGTAATTTAGTATAGGGTAGGGCTTTTTTATTTTGGGGGGCTTTTCTATTTTATTAGGGGGATTAGATTAGGTGTAATTAGCTTAAAAAATTGTAATTATTTTATTATTTTCTGTAATTTAGTGTTTTTTTGTACTTTAGATAACTATTGTACCTAGCTAAAATAAATACAAAGTTGTCTGTAAAATACAAATAAACCCTAAGATAGCTACAATGTAACTATTAGTTATATTGTAGCTATCTTAGGGTTTATTTTATAGGTAAGTATTTAGTTTTAAATAGGAATTATTTATTTAATGATAAGAATTTTATTTAAATTTATTTAAATTATATTTACGTTAGTAGGTGTTAGGGTTAGAGTTAGACAGGTTTAGGGGTTAATAAATTTAATATAGTGTTGGTGACTTTGGGGGCCGCAGATTAGGGGTTAATAAATGTAGTTAGGTAGCGGCTGTGTAGGGGGGCAGATTAGAGGTTAATAAGTATAATGTTGGTGACGGCGGGCTCCGGGAGCGGCGGTTTGGGGGTTAAACACTTTATTTAGTTGCGGCGGTGTAGGGGGGTCAGATTAGGGGTGTTTAGACTCGGGGTACATGTTAGGGTGTTAGGTGTAGACATGTACCATAGAAATCAATAGGATATCAGGCAGCAGCGAACATAAGCTCTCTCTGTTTTCTGACTCCCATTGATTCCTATGGCATCCGCCACCTCCAGGTACGCTGGGCCGGAATAGTGGAGAGCGTACCTGGTAGAAATTTGATAACTTCCAAAAGTAGTCAGATTGTGCCGAACTTGCGTTTGGAACATCTGTAGTGACGTAAGCATCGATCTGTGTCGGACTGAGTCCGGCAGATCGTATGTTACGTCACTAAATTCTACTTTTGCCTGTCTGTAGCCTTTGATAACTAAGGCGAATCAGGCTCGCCACAAATACGCTGCGGAATTCCAGCGTATTTTCGGTTGACAGCTTGATAAATAGAGGCCTATGTCTGTGTCTCTAAAAGGAATATCTATTTTACAGTGCACAGATTTAGAGGGCTAAGGAAATAACATGATTTTGGGAGTTGACTTGAGATGTAGCTGGTCAGCTTCTACTGTTGCATGCCGATAGATGCATTGCTCCCCTGTGCCTAGGGCTGTGGATATGTCATAATGATAAGTTTACATTGAAGGAACAGGAAGAGGAGGGTTTACAAATAATATTGCTGCATGGGGAAGTTTAAGAATTGCCCAAAAGCTAGAATGGAGAAAAAAGAAGGGAAACAAGAGGTGTCTTGTTAAGGTGGTATTTTGAAGACGCATGACTGAATTTAGAAACAAACACGCAAACATTAAAATGAAAAATACTCAGAATACTTAACACACTGAAAATATAATTAAGAAACACATAATAATAATAATAATAGTAATCAGGCATTTGTAGAGGAACTGCCCTACATCATCAGCAACTGCTGTTTGCATTCATGAAGGTTTCAACACAACTAGCGCTTGCAAAGAATCATGCAATAGAATGTCAGCAGGTGTAACAGGTACTGCTGTGAGGATAACAACAATAATATTTTAGTGGAGCAGGATATCAAAATAAAATGTACTCATGCAGGATTTACTTTAGAGTAATAGTATATGCTCAGGAACAGGAAACCATGCACAATCATGAATTAGAAACACAAACAGTGATGAGCACAGCACCAAATCTTTACTATTGATCTACAGTCAAGAGTGCATGTTGCCAATGATCTCTCCTCATCCTCCATTCATAGACAAACAACAAGATGCATGCATGATAGCATGAATAAGGGTTTTTCTGTAGCCCAAAGCTTTGCTGTATTATGCATTATTGCACCTCAATAAAGGGATTTTTACCCCAATTTTAATGGAGTAGTACTATTCCATCTTGTTGTTTCATGAATCATGAATTAGTCAAGAACTGTAGCTTACTCAGGAACAAGATCTAAAATAACAATCTGTGCAGGACTAATCCAAGATATATAAGATTGTAAATGTACTTTGTGTAGGACATACAACATTTATATAGCTTCCTGTGACATCACAGATTCTAGTTTGCTCATTTAGGGCCAGATTACAAGAGGTGCACTATTTAGCACTTTCACTGTCACGCCGCTCTCATTTCGCTGCTCTGGCTATTGCCAGGGATGCGGCGGTTGCTGTGAGTGTGTGGCGATTACGTAATCGCTGCATGTCATTTCCCCTCTCAAGTCGGTTGGATCCTTTGAAGTCCTCCTTGGCTTGAATCGGCGCCTATGTAAGTACCTGCATAACTTACATACACTGCCCAAGTATACAACTTACTTTGTGTACTCCTGAGTGTTACTTTGCTGAATCTTGATTGCCTTATTGTTACTCAACTCTGCCTGTCTTACCACTCTGCTGCTTAATCCCTTAATTGCTGGATTACCTTTTGTTGCTGACCTCTGCCTGTTCCTGACCCCTGAAATGCTAAACTACTGGATTACCTTTTGTTGCTGACCTCTGCCTGTTCCTGACCATTCTACTGGTTTACCCCTGAACTGCTAAACTGCTGGATTGCCTTTCTGTTGCAGAACTCTGCCTGTCTCTGACCATTCTCGGGGGCCTATTTATTAATGTGCGAGTGGACATGATCCGATATTGCAGATCATGTCCGCTGCACATTGATAAATGCCGACAGCATACACTCTCTTCTTGTGAACTGCTGGTGCAATGCTGCCCCCTGCAGATTCCGGGGTGTCAATCAACCCAATCATATTCGATTGGGTTGATTTCTGGCGATGTCTGTCCGCCGCCTCAGAGCAGGCGGACAGGTTATAGAGCAGTGGTCTTTAGTACGGAGCTTGATAAATATGCCCCTCTGCCTTAACTTTATTGCCATGAAATACTACCCTATCTAAAGTGAGTACTGCTGACCTTATTTCTTAAACTCATTTTGTTCTGGAAAATGTCCTTATCCTTCCACTTGACACTGGGATAAGAGGACTACTGGCCAAGTTTAGTCTGTTAAGGAAATATCCCATGAGCATTACATTTGATTGAACTTAAACTTCACTAGAAGTAAGCTTTTTTGCATGTGTCGGGGTGCACAAGTATTACAAGATCAAAGTAAAAAGTTTGCACATGTGCGAAACCCGATGCTAACAAAATATACTGTATAAATAATAATTTTTAATAATTATTATTACTCACCTAGATTACGAGTTTTGTGTTACGGTGCGGTACGGCTTTTAATGCTAAAAAAATGGTCATTATGCTGGAATGGCCAGGAACGCATATTACAAGTCGCTGCAGTATAGCTATACCGCAAGCATTTTAGCCTGTAACGCAACGGTCATTCCGCACTAAAAAAAAAATGCATTTTTGTGTGGGATTTCCATAGCGCCGGTATTACAGGTTGTGCGGTCCAGCTAAAATGCTTGCATTACAGCCTATACCTACACAAGCCATACCGCCATCTGAGACCAGTAGTTATGGATTGTGCGAAACAAAAAAGGTTTCGCAAAACTCATAACTAATCTGTTACAAAGTACACATAAACTACCTATTAACCCTTAAACCGCCACCCTCCCGCTTCGCAAACACTGTATTAAACCTATTAACCCCCTAATCTGCTGCCCACCCACTTCGCGACTATTAAATAAACCTATAAACCCCTAATCTGCTGCCCACCCACATCACCAAAACTATTTAAATATATTAACCCCTAAACCGCCGATCCCCAACATCGCCGACACTATAATAAAGTTATTAACCCCTAAACCTCCGGCCTTCCACATCACCGCCACTAAATAAACCTATTAACCCCTAAACCGCCGGCCCCCCACATTGCAAAACACTTAATTAAACTATTACCACCTAAACCTAACACCCCTCTAACTTTAAATTAAAATTACAATATAACTATATTTAAATAAATAAAAACTTACCTGTGAAATAAAAATAAACCTAAGTTTAAGCTATAAATTAACCTAACATAACTATTCTAATAAAATAAAAAACTACCAATTAAAAAATCTGAATTACAAATTTAAAAAATCCTAACACTATGAAAAAATTTAAAAAATCTAAAATTGCAAAAAATAATAAACACTAAATTAAGAAAAATAAAAACAATTACACCTAATCTAATAGCCCTATAAAAATAAAAAAGCGCCCCAAAATAAAAACACCCCCTAGCCTACAATAAACTACCAATAGCCCTTAAAAGGGCCTTTTGTATGTATGACATTGCCCTAAGTTAAACAGCTCTTTTACCTGTAAAAAAAGACAGAGTCCCCCCCAACAGTAAAACCTACCACCCAACCAACCCCCAAAATAAAATACCTAATTCTAAAAAAAACTAAGCTGTTCAAATCAGCCAATAAGATTTCAGAAGCTCTCATCCTATTGGCTGATTTGAATTTAAAGAATCAAATCAGCCAATAGGAATGCAAGGTACGCCATTTTGAAACGGCTACCTTGCATTCAACTTCAGTGTACAGCGGTAACCGTATGAAGAGGACGCTCCGTGCAGGATAGGTACGGTTTCCAGGATATCTCCGCTCTGCGCCACCGGGAGGAAGATAGAAGACGTCCCCGAGATGGATCAAGGGGTCAACGCCTAAATGAAGACTTCTCGCCGCCTGGATGAAGATGAATGTCCGAACTTCAGGAAGCATGAGTAGATGTAATAGGGTTAGTGTTAGTTTTTTTTTTTTTTTTTCGTTTTTTTTTTTCCATTTTTTTGGGTGGTTTTTTTTTTTAGATTAGGGCTTTGGGCAATTGTAAAAGAACTGAATGCCCAATGAAAAAGAGCTAAATGCCCTTTTAAGGGCAATGTCCATACAAATGCCCCTTTAGGAGCAAAGGGTAGCTTAGGTTTTTTTTTAGAGTTAGGTATTTTATTTTGAGGGGTTGGTTGGGTGGTTGGTTTTACTGTTGGGGGGACTTTGTATTTTTTACAGGTAAAAGAGCAGTTTGTTTAACTTAGGCCAATGCCCTACACAAGGCTCTTTTAAGGGCAATTGGTAGTTTATTGTAGGTTAGGGGGGGGGTTTATTTAAGGGGGGGGCTTTTTCTTTTTATAGGGCTATTAAATTAGGTGTAATTGTTTTTATTTTTAAATTTTGCTTATAATTTTTTGTAAGCTAATTTTTTTTTCTTAATTTAATGTTTATTATTTTTTTGTAATTTTAGATTTTTTTATTTTTTTTTCGTAGTGTTAGGTTAAATTTATAATTTATGTTTTTTAATTGGTAGTATTTTTTTATTTTATTAGAATAAAATAAAATGTCCTTTAAAGGGACACTGAACCCATTTTTTTTCTTTCATGATTCATATAGAGCATGCAATTTTAAGCAACTTTCTAATTTATTCCTATTATCAATTTTTCTTTGTTCTATTGCTATCTTTATTTGAAAATGATGAATGTAAATCTTAGCAGCCAGCCCATTTTAGGTTCAGCACCATGGATAGTGCTTGCTTATTAGAGGCTTACTTTTACCCACCAATAAGCAAGCATAACCCAGGTTCTCAATCAAAAATGGGCCGGCTCCTATGCATCACAATCCTGCTTTTTAAATAAAGATAGCAAGAGAACAAAAAAAATTGATAATAGGAGAAAATTAGAAAGTTGCTTAAAATTGCATGCTCTATCTGAATCATTAAAGAAAAAAATTGTGTTTAGTGTCCCTTTAATGTTAGGTTTATTTTTATTTCACAGGTAAGTTTTTATTTATTTAAATATATATAAAGTATCTCACAAAAGTGAGTACACCCCTCACATTTTTGTAAATATTTTATTACATCTTTTCATGTGACAAAACTGAAGAAATTACACTTTGCTACAATGTAAATTAGTGAGAGTACAGCCTGTATAACAGTGTCAATTTGCTGTACCCTCAAAATAACTCAACACACAGCCATTAATGTCTAAATCATTGACAACAGAGTGAGTACACCCCTAAGTGGAAATGTCCAAATTGGGCCCAAAGTTTCAATATTTTGTGTGGCCACCATTATTTTCCAGCAGTGCCTTAAAGGGACAGTCTAGGACTAAATAAACTTTCATGATTCAGATAGGGCATGTAATTTTAAACATTTTTCCAATTTACTTTTATCACCAATTTTGCTTTGTTCTCTTGATATTCTTAGTTGAAAGCTTAACCTAGGAGGGTCATATGCTAATGTCTTAGACCTTGAAGGTCACCTCTTTTCAGAATGCATTTTAACAGTTTTTCACCACTAGTGGTTGTTAGTTCTTGTGTTTCATATAAATAACACTGTGCTCGTGCACGTGAAGATATCTGGGAGCAGGCACTGATTGGCTAAACTGCAAGTCTGTCAAAAGAACTGAAATAAAGGGGCAGTTTGCAGAGGCTTAGATACAAGATAATCACAGAGGTTAAAATTATATTAATATAACTGTGTTGGTTATGCAAAACTGGGGAATGGGTAATAAAGGGATTATCTATCTTTTAAACAATAAAAATTCTGGTGTAGACTGTCCCTTCAACCCTCTTGGGCATGGAGTTCACCAGGTTGCAACTGGAGTCCTCTTCCACTCCTCCATGACGACATCACAGAGCTGGTGGATGTTAGGACCCGCACCGCACCTTCTGTTTGAGGATGCCTCACAGATGCTCAATAGGGTTTAGGTTTGGAGACATGCTTAGCCAGTCCATCACCTTTACCCTCAGCTTCTTTAGGAAGGCAGTGGTCGTCTTGGAGGTGTGTTTGGGGTCATTATCATGTTGGAATACTACCCTGCGGCCCAGTCTCTGAAGCTCTGCTTCAGTATGTTACAGTACATGTTGGCATTCATGTTGCCCTCAACTGGCAGCACTCATGTAGGCCCAGACCATGACACTCCCACCACCATGCTTGACTATAGGCAAGACACACTTTTCTTTGTACTCCTCATCTGGTTGCCACCACACACTTGACACCATCTGAACCAAATAAGTTTATCTTGGTCTCATCAAACCACAGGACATGGTTCCAGTAATCCATATCCTTAGTCTGCTTGTCTTCAGCAAACTGTTTGCGGGCTATCTTGTGCATCATCTTTAGAAGAGGCTTCCTTCTGGGACGACAGCCATGCAGACCAATTTGATGCAGTGTGCGGCGTATGGTCTGAGCACTGACAGGCTGACCCCCCACCCCTTTAACCTCTGCAGCAATGCTGGAAGCACTCATATGTCTATTTCCCAAAGACAACCTCTGCATATGATGCTAAGCATGTGCACTCAACTTCTTTGGTCAACCATGGCGTGGTCTGTTCTGAGTGGAACCTGTCCTGTGAAACTGCTGTATGGCCTTGCCCACCGTGCTGCAGCTCAGTTTCAGGGTCTTGGCAATCTTCTTATAGCCTAGGCCATCTTTATGTAGGGCAACAATTCTTTTTTTCAGGATCCTCAGAGAGTTCTGTGCCATGAGGTGCCATGTTGAACTTCCAGTGACCAGTATGAGAGAGTGTGCGAGCGATAACGCCAAATTTAACATACCTGCTAACCATTTACACCTGAGACCTTGTAACACAAATGAGTCACATGACACCGGGGAGGGAAAATGGCTAATTGGGCCCAATTTGGACATTTCTACTTAGGGGTGTACTCACTTTTGTTGCCAACGGTTTAGACATTAATGGCTGTGTGTTGAGTTATTTTGAGGGGACAGCAAATTTACACTGTTATACAGGCTGTAAACTCACTACTTTACAATGTAGCAAAGTGTCATTTCTTCAGTGTTGTCACATGAAAAGATATAATAAAATATTTACAAAAATGTGAGGGCTGTACTCACTTTTGTGAGATACTGTATATTTATATAAATATTTATATATATATATATATATATATATATTCTGTGGATTATTTTTTACTGTATCTATAATAGTTTTAAAATAATAATTGTTATTATTTTTAAAATGTTTTATATTTAATATTTTAATAATGCAATGTAAGATTAGTAATTCTTCATGTGCGCTAACCCGACACTGCGTTAGACCTAATGCGGAAACCCCAATGTGCGTTATGCATATTATAAGTTCATATGCTCTTCACAAAGAAAACATTGAATTTTTTATTATTAAATATATATATATATATATATATATATATATATATATCTGATAATGTTAATGTAAAATAAATATATATTACTATTATATCTACAGGAATAGTTATACAGGTATAGATATACAGATATATATAGAAATATGTATTTACAAATAAAAATTATATTTTCCTGTAAGTGAAGAACGGTTGAATGATAAATATGTACAGTAAGTATACAGTAAACACATAAATACTTAAATGCATATGTATGTATAGATACAATATAGCCCACTGCAGTCAAACACCTTATTATATAACATATTCCTTTTATCCCTTAAAATTATTATTTTTTAATATCTATATAAATCATTTTTATGAAATTTTAAAAAGTATTTATGTTGTGTTTTTTAACGCACTGCCCTTTACACCAGGGTTTCAGTCGCTTTAACCTGATGAGCATAAAATAAGATTGTGCTCTCGCATTCGCTTTTGCTTTGAACTTGTAATACGCGTGTTATTTCTTACATGTGCAAAAACCTGATATCTCTTTTTATCATGCCACTTGTAAACTAACCCCTAATATTTAAATGGATCTTTCATGTGTGTGTCTCAAGAAAGTGAATCAGCTGCTTCTACTCAGGAAAGGCTGAGCGCTGTCTGCTTACTAAGTCAGAATTAAGAAGTTGCCTTGGACTTGCATGCAATTTCTTACTTTCAACTTGTAATACGCTTGCTAACTGACGCAGTAAAAAAAAACTTACTTCTAGCCAAGTTTATGCTCGAGCAAAAGCGCAAAATAGTGCACTTGTAATCTGGCCCTATATTTTGTGTTTTAAAGGGACATTCCAATCAAAATATAAATGCACATAGTTGAATTACATCTCTGAATAGAAACATATGTGTAATATACATTTATTGGCAAAAAAAGCTTCTAGTAAAAGTTATCACTGTTTTAGTGTTAGCATTTTTCTCTGCAGGTGCATGTGAAGCATAACAAAATATTCTTGGTGCACCATTATTTTAAATACTGCAGTTGCTCAGATCATTAGTGGGGCTTGCATCATGTCAGCAATAAACAAATAGAGTCATTACCAGATGGTACAAGCACATTAGGCTCTCTGAGCAAGTGCTATGTGTAAAATGCTGGTGCATACTTAAATACAATTTTGAAACAGCTATAATTTTTACTAGAAGCATTTTAGCTAATGCATGTATATTACAAAACTGCTTCTATTTAAATCTGAAATGTATTCATGTGGATTCCAATTTTGGCTGTAATGTCCCTTTAATTCAGACATTGAGGCCCATTTATCAAGCTCCGTATGGAGCTTGATGGCCCGTGTTTCTAGCGAGTCTTCAGACTCGCCAGAAACACAAGTTATGGAGCAGCGGTCTAAAGACTGCTGCTCCATAACCCTGTCCTCCTGCTCTGAGCAGGTGGACAGGAATCGCCAGAATTCAACCCGATCGAGTATGATCGGGTTGATTGACACATCCCTGCTGGTGGCCGATTGGCCGCAAGTCTGCAGGGGGCGGTGTTGCACCAGCAGCTCTTGTGAGCTGCTGGTGCAATGCTGAATACGAAGAGCGTATTGCTCTCCGCATTCAGCAATGTCTGTCGGACCTGATCCGCACTGTCAGATCAGGTCCGCAAGACCTTTCATAAATAGGCCCCATTGGGTCTTTTAAAACTGTTTTCCTGGAGTTTGATTTGGTTTTATTTACCATACGGGGAGGTTGTGGGAGTTTCAGAAATACTACTGGAACAGCTTTTGGGACCATAGTTGGGGCTTTTTTCTGATTATGAACAATTTTATTATTTTTGTTTTATTTGTTTATAGATCATTATTTGTTTATTGATTTATTTTATATAATTATTATTGTGTTTGTACCTAATAATTTGTGCACCAATCAATTGTAATATTTGTTTTAAAAATAAAATTAAATATTTAGAGCTAGATTATGAGTGGAGTGCTAACAGTTATGAACAAGCGATAAGGGGTTTATCCCAACTGTTTGCGTGTGTCAGGTTTTTTGATTGTATTACAAGTTGAAAGTAAAAGCGAATGTTTGAGCGCAATTGAAGTTAAAGCGCATCAGTTTAGTGAGACCTCAGAGCTCTGGTTAACTGTTTTGCGAAACAAAAAAGTGTCACAAAACACATCAAAAATACATTACAAAGTACAGTTGCACTAATAATAACACCTTCTAATAGGAATTATTAAAAACAAAATATTGCAGAAAAATATTATAAGGGCTCAAAGATATGAGGTCTCAGGTCACAAAAGTGAGTACATCCCTCACATTTTTGTAAATATTTTATTACATCTTTTCATGTGACGACACTGAAGAAATGACACTTTGCTACAATGTAAAGTAGTGAGTGTACAGCCTGTAGAACAGTGTATATTTGCTATCCCCTCAAAATAACTCAACACACAGCCATTAATGTCTAAGCCGTTGGCAACAAAAGTGAGTACACCCCTAAGTGGAAATGTCCAAATAGGGCCCAAAAGTGTCAATATTTTGTGTGGCCACCATTATTTTCCAGCACTGCCTTAACCCTCTTGGGCATGGAGTTAACCGGAGCTTCACAGGTTGCCATTGGAGTCCTCTTCCACTCCTCCATGTTGACATCACGTAGCTGGTGGATGTTAGAAACCTCCCCCATCTTCAGTTTGAGGATGCCCCACAGATGCTCAATAGGGTTTAGGTCTGGAGACATGCTTAGCTAGTCTATCACCTTTACCCTCAGCTTCTTTAGCAAGGCAGTGGTTGTCTTAGAGGTGTGTTTGGGGTCGTTATCATGTTGGAATACTGCCCTGCGGCCCAGTCTTCAAAGGGAGGGGATCATGCTCTGCTTCATTATGTCACAGTACATGTTGGCATTGATGTTGCCCTCAATGAACTGTAGCTCCCCAGTGCTGGCAGCACTCATGCAGGCCCAGACTATGACACTCCCACCACCATGCTTGACTGTAGGCAAGACACACTTGTTTTTATACTCCTCACTTGGTTGCCGCCACACACGCTTGACACCATCTGAACCAAATACGTTTATCTTGGTCTATTTGAACCACGGGACATGGATTCAGTAATCCATGTCCTTAGTCTGCTTGTCTTCAGCAAACTGTTTGCAGGCTTTCTTGTGTATCATCTTTAGAAGAGGCTTCCTTCTGGGACGACAGCCATGCAGACCAATTTGATGCAGTGTGAGGCGTATGGTCTGAGCACTGACAGGCTGACACCCCACCCCTTCAACCTCTGCAGCAATGCTGGCAGCACTCATACATCTATTTCCCAAATACAACCTCTGGATATAACGCTGAGCATGTGCACTCAACTTCTTTGGTCAACCATGGCGAGACTTGTTCTGAGTGGAACCTGTCCTGTATGGTCTTGCCCACCGTGCTGCAGCACTCTTTCAGGGTCTTGGCAATCTTCTTATAGTCTAGGCCATCTTTATGTAGAGCAGCAATTATTTTTTTCAGATACTCAGAGAGTTATTTGCCATGAGGTGCCATGTTGAACTTCCAGGGACCAGAATGAGTGTGAGAGCGATAACGCCAAATTTAACACACCTGCACCCCATTCACACCTGAGACCTTGTAATACTAATGAGTCACATGACACCGGGGAGGGAAAATGGCTAATTGGGCCCAATTTGGACATTTCCACTTAGGGGTGTACTTACTTTTGTTGCCAATGGTTTAGACATTAATGGCTGTGTGTTGAGCTATTTTTAAGGGGAAAGCAAATTTACACTGTTATACAGGCTTTACACTCACTACTTTACATTGCAGCAACGTGTCATTTCTTCAGTGTTGTCACATGAAAAGATATAATAAAATATTTACAAAAATGTGAGGATACTATATATATATATATATATATATATATATATATATATATATATATACAGGAACAAACGTTTGCACTCACAGGTCTTTTTCAAATTTTTAATGTGGAAAGTTTTCGGGGTATTAGAACCCCTTCATCAGCATAAAATAGTGAACACATACAACCCTTTTATAGTGTTATACAAATAAGTGAAAGAAACACAAACCTCTCATCTCCCCAAATTTTTGCGCCAAAAGAATATCGTCAGTGGAACGCATAATTGCGTTCCACCATCAGGGCCGAAACCGGAAGTTCAAAGACGTCACTTCCGGTTTTCGCCGAAATTGAGATAAATAAATATAAGAAACGAGTGTACCAAAAACTCGCTATACATACATGTTATTCACACAGTGCAGGTGTAAAACAAACACATGAGATGCCCCAAAAATATTTAGTATAAGGCATCAGTGTAGAATGATCAGTGTGGAGTGACGAAACTCATGCTTGTATATGTTTGTATTGTCATGGCAACCGCTGCCATGGAAACAGTGATAGTTGTAAACTTTAGTAGGTGAATACATTGTAGTGATTAGCATCAAACGTGCTACTTAAAACTATATGAAGACATTCAAACTTGTGATGCCAAAATGTATTTAAAGTGGGATAAGAAGTGATTCATTATCCCTAAATGAGAACATCGCAATAATTAAAAACAAACTTGGGTTACAACTGAGTGCCATTGTTGACAAAACCTAGGATGTTAAAGGGTTAAACTACACTTAATTGCAGGTATTGGATAGATAGAATTATAATTAAAGAGCCAAACTTAAAAATAAGGCCAATCAATCTGGAAAATTGTATAAATCACATTTCAAACCAATGTTTGCATAAAGGTCAACATCTGTGACCAAACAGTAAAGCCATCATAAAGAATGAATTATATCTATTGATATATACATTTCAAGGATCAGGATGAAAGTACTGCATGTAAACTTGCAGACTAAGTACATATGTACTATTGGATAAACAGAGATATTTGTAAGCATTTAATATGAGAAAGTCCCAAGGAGTATTGGGTATTTCAACCCTCAATGACTAGATTGCTGTGGTGTTTAGTGCAGGTATGGATAACTAACACAGGTAGGCCAGGCTTCCACGTTGTGCATTGGAACCAAATCAATCCCAATCCACAGTGCTGAGAGAACTGTGTGGGCCACCTCCAATGAAGGAGAGGCACAACACAGTGCAACTACAGAGCCACTATGCCACCCTGACAGTACCCCAAGTATGTGGCACATTAAAGAATGTTCACAGAAGATTCTTAAAGTCTGGCATAGTATTCAGACCACCAGGTTGAATGGTCCCTAGGCGAAACATCCACTGTGCCTCAAACTTGAGAAGCTGTTTGTTGCGATCTCCATCTCGTGCCAATGGGGGTACGTGATCTATCAATATATAGCGCATTGAGGAAACTGGATGTCCCTTGTTGGCGCAATGCCGCGCCACAGGCTGCTCAGAAATCCCTTCCTTGAGGGCCATCCTTATGGCATGTCGATGGTTAGCCATCCTTTCACGTAGCGTACCAGACGTCTTGCCTACATAGAACCTTGAGCAAGGGCAAAATAGATTTATCAATAGATAGAATTCATTCTTTATGATGGCTTTACTGTTTGGTCACAGATGTTGACCTTTATGCAAACATTGGTTTGAAATGTGATTTATACAATTTTCCAGATTGATTGGCCTTATTTTTAAGTTTGGCTCTTTAATTATAATTCTATCTATCCAATCCTTGCAATTAAGTGTAGTTTAACCCTTTAACATCCTAGGGTTTGTCAACAATGGCACTCAGTTGTAAGCCAAGTTTGTTTTTAATTTTTGCGATGTTCTCATTTAGGGATAATGAATCAGTTCTTATCCCACTTTTAAATACATTTTGGCATCACAAGTTTGAATGTCTTCATATAGTTTTAAGTAGCACGTTTGATGCTAATCACTACAATGTATTCACCTACTAAAGTTTACAACTATCACTGTTTCCATGGCAGCGGTTGCCATGACAATACAAACATATACAAGCATGAGTTTCGTCACTCCACACTGATCATTCTACATTGATGCCTTATACTAAATAATTTTGGGGCATCTCATGTGTTTGTTTTACACCTGCACTGTGTGAATAACATGTATGTATAGCGAGTTTTTGGTACACTCGTTTCTTATATTTATTTATCTCAATTTCGGTGAAAACCGGAATTGACGTCTTTGAACTTCCGGTTTCGGCCCTGATGGTGGAACGCATTATGCGTTCCACTGACGATATTCTTTTGGCGCAAAAATTTGGGGAGATGAGAGGTTTGTGTTTCTTTCACTTATTTGTATAACACTATAAAAGGGTTGTATGTGTTCACTATTGTATGCTGATGAAGGGGTTCTAATACCCCGAAAACGTTCCACATTAAAAATTTGAAAAAGACCTGTGAGTGCAAACGTTTGTTCCTGTACATTGCTTCATCTTTGCACCCAGGCTGTCGACGCTTGGTGGGTTAAACTGGACTGTGTTAAGTATATATATATACCTCTGATGAAGCGACCAATCAAGTCACAAAACGTGTCAGGCCACGCCCCCTCATGAGCCGAGATTGAGTAACGAAGTGCTACGGCACGGCTTGCCAAATCACCCAGACCCACTGGGGATTTTACAATTAATCACATTGTTTTTATACAAAACGAGTGAGTTTTCTATAGCTACCGTTTGTATGCATACATATTTTAATTGAACCGGCACAAGCGTTTTTTTATGAGAACTTTTTTTATTTATGACTCATATATCCAAATAAAGCACCCTTTTAAGAACTTTGTGGTGTGTGACACCCATTACTGTATCCCCCATATTTACAACGCTTGTGTGAAGGATTTCCTTCAGGATAGATATAACAGTCCCCCCTTTCTTGAAGTGGTTCAGTTTCTGCCGGAGAGGTGAGGACTGTATATAAGGAGTGAAAGACAGGTCGTAAGCGTAAGGGGATTGGATTGCCTTCCTTAGTGGACATTCACCACTCAGAGTCTTATCTATACCTCATAAGGTTGAGGTGGAAACACGTGAGTTTGCATTTGTCACTGCACTACAGTATTTTTTGCAAGTGTCTAGATATACTACACCAGGAGTTTTCCTCTGCTGTGTGCCCTTCCCTCTTCTGTTCCAGGTATATATATATATACAGGGAGTGCAGAATTATTGGGCAAGTTGTATTTTTGAGGATTAATTTTATTATTGAACAACAACTATGTTCTCAATGAACCCAAAAAACTCATTAATATCAAAGCTGAATAGTTTTGGAAGTAGTTTTTAGTTTGTTTTTAGTTATAGCTATTTTAGGGGGATATCTGTGTGTGCAGGTGACTATTACTGTGCATAATTATTAGGCAACTTAACAAAAAACAAATATATACCCATTTCAATTATTTATTTTTACCAGTGAAACCAATATAACATCTCAACATTCACAAATATACATTTCTGACATTCAAAAACAAAACAAAAACAAATCAGTGACCAATATAGCCATCTTTCTTTGCAAGGACACTCAAAAGCCTGCCATCCATGGATTCTGTCAATGTTTTGATATGTTCACCATCAACATTGCGTGCAGCAGCAACCACAGCCTCCCAGACACTGTTCAGAGAGGTGTACTGTTTTCCCTCCTTGTAAATATCACATTTGATGATGGACCACAGGTTCTCAATGGGGTTCAGATCAGGTGAACAAGGAGGCCATGTCATTAGATTTTCTTCTTTTATACCCTTTCTTGACAGCCACGCTGTGGAGTACTTGGACGCGTGTGATGGAGCATTGTCCTGCATGAAAATCATGTTTTTCTTGAAGGATGCAGACTTCTTCCTGTACCACTGCTTGAAGAAGATGTCTTCCAGAAACTGGCAGTAGGACTGGGAGTTGAGCTTGACTCCATCCTCAACCCGAAAAGGCCCCACAAGCTCATCTTTGATGATACCAGCCCAAACCAGTACTCCACCTCCACCTTGCTGGCGTCTGAGTCGGACTGGAGCTCTCTGCCCTTTACCAATCCAGCCACGGGCCCATCCATCTGGCCCATCAAGACTCACTCTCATTTCATCAGTCCATAAAACCTTAGAAAAATCAGTCTTGAGATATTTCTTGGCCCAGTCTTGACGTTTCAGCTTGTGTGTCTTGTTCAGTGGTGGTCGTCTTTCAGCCTTTCTTACCTTGGCCATGTCTCTGAGTATTGCACACCTTGTGCTTTTGGGCACTCCAGTGATGTTGCAGCTCTGAAATATGGCCAAACTGGTGGCAAGTGGCATCTTGGCAGCTGCACGCTTGACTTTTCTCAGTTCATGGGCAGTTATTTTTGCGCCTTGGTTTTTCCACACGCTTCTTGCGACCCTGTTGACTATTTTGAATGAAACGCTTGATTGTTCGATGATCACGCTTCAGAAGCTTTGCAATTTTAAGAGTGCTGCATCCCTCTGCAAGATATCTCACTATTTTTGACTTTTCTGAGCCTGTCAAGTCCTTCTTTTGACCCATTTTGCCAAAGGAAAGGAAGTTGCCTAATAATTATGCACACCTGATATAGGGTGTTGATGTCATTAGACCACACCCCTTCTCATTACAGAGATGCACATCACCTAATATGCTTAATTGGTAGTAGGATTTCGAGCCTATACAGCTTGGAGTAAGACAACATGCATAAAGAGGATGATGTGGTCAAAATACTCATTTGCCTAATAATTCTGCACTCCCTGTATATATATATATATATATAAAGTTTCACACACCTCGCAAAACACAGTTTAGTAACTCACTTTTTTCAATCCAGTTACAGTGGTAAGAGTGCAGTTGTAAGACTATATATATAGCTGTAGCACTGTTTAGGATATATTTTTTAAGTTCTTTTCCAGGTGCTCGTGAATTGTTAGAGTCGTGCAACTCTTGACATAGAAATCCAAATATATAGTAGTCCCAGCACCGTTTCCTTGTGGAAATAATCTTTTATTAAAATGATAAGAGAAACAAACAGCTACATTTTGGGCCTACATAGCCATTAGTCAAGCTATTGAATACATGTATCCACTCCCTATACAGCACCTGTGTGTCTAACATTAACTCTTTCATTCACAATTAACATGAAATTCACATGTCTTACAAATCATTGCAATCTAATGGACAAAATGGAAAGGTCACTATAATCATTGGGATACCTGTCAGATGATAATTAATATTTATCTTACTATTTCTCTTACTTTTCTTAAAGACAAATCATTACCTACAATTAGATAAAAGCCTACAACAAAAAGTGTGTATAAGTACCAAAAAGTACAAAATAACGCTTAGATTAGGAGTTTTGAGCGCTATAGGGAAAATAATGAACGCAACAAAAGTGCTGCCATTAAAAAACCAGGCTTGTGCGGGCGTTAAGTTTTTTTGCTCCATACCGCACTAAAAACAAGCACTGATTTGATTAGACATCAATGGGGAGAGCGAGTAAGAAAAAAACCTAACACTTGCGATCGCGAAAGAAAAGCTCTGTAATGCAGTCTTATTGATGTCTATGGGGAAAAAGAAAATACGGTTTAAACCTAACACCCTAACATAAACCCCATGTCTAAACACCCTTAATCTGCTCACCCTGACATCGCTGATGCCTGCCTAAGTTATTAACCCCTAATCTGCCATGATATTGCGGCCACCTAAATAAAGGTATTAAACCCCAATCTGCCACTCCCGATATCGCCACCACTATACTAAAGTTATTAACCCCTATTCCACCGCACCCCAACATCGCCCACACTATAATAATTATATTAACCCCTGATTCAAATTTTTCAGTCAATAGGAATGCAAGGGACACCATATTGAATTGCGTACCTTGCATTGAAGATTAAGTGTACAGCGGTGATCGTATGAAGAGGATTTTCCACGCCGGATGTCTTCAGGATGGACCCCTCCGTGCCGCCGGGATCAAGATAGAAGATGCCGCCTGGATGAAGATTGAAGATGTCTCCTGGATGAGGACTTCTCCGCCAGGATGAAGATTGAAGAGGCCGCCTAGTTGAAGACTTCTCTGCAGGGATGAAGATCGTTCAAGCGAGACTTCAATAAATGTAAGTGGGTCGTCTTGGGGTTTAAGGTTTTTTTGGGTGGGTTTTATTTTTAGATTAGGGTTTGGGCAGTAAAAGAGCTAAATGCCCTTTAAAGGGCAATGTCCATCCAAATGCCCTTTTCAGGGCAATGGGTATCTTAGATTTTTTTAGATTTAGGTTTTTTAATTTGGGGTGATGGTTGGGTGGTGGGTTTTACTATTGGGGGTTCTTTGTAATTTTTTTTACAGGTAAAAGAGAAGTTTAACTTAGGACAATGCCCTACAAAAGGCCCTTTTAAGGGCCATTGGTAGTTTATTGCAGGCTAGGGTTTTTTATTTTTATTTTGGGTGGGCTTTTTATTTTGATAGGACTATTAGATTAGATGTAATTCTTTTTTATTTTTGATAATTTCGTTTATTTTCCATAATTTAGTTTTTGTTTTGTATTTTTGTAATTAGATACTTTGTCATTTTTAGAGTAGTGTTAGGATTTTTTTAATGTGTAGTTTAGTTTAATTTAATTGGTAGTTAGTTTAATGTTAGTTTAATAATTATATTAGTTTAATTGTTAGTTTTTTTAATTTGACAGGTAAGTTTAAATTTAATTTAAGATAGGGAAATATTAATTTTAATATAACATTAGGGGGCGTTAGGTTTAGGGGTTACTAGTTTAAATTAGTTTTTCTCCAACATTGGTGTGTCCGGTCCATGGCGTCATCCTTACTTGTGGGATATTCTCTTCCCCAACAGGAAATGGCAAAGAGTCCCAGCAAAGCTGGTCACATGATCCCTCCTAGGCTCCGCCCACCCCAGTCATTCTCTTTGCCGTTGCACAGGCAACATCTCCACGGAGATGGTTAAGAGTTTTTTTTGGTGTTTAAATGTAGTTTTTATTCTTCTATCAAGTGTTTGTTTTATGGTATGTACTATTTACTCTGAAACAGAAAAGGATGAAGATTTCTGTTTGTAAGAGGAAGATGATTTTAGCAGACAGTAACTAAAATCGGTTGCTGTTTCCACATAGGACTGTTGAGATGAAGTAGCTTCAGTTGGGGGAAACAGTTAGCAGACTTTTCTGCTTAAGGTATGACTAGCTATATTTCTAACAAGACTGTGTAATGCTGGAAGGCTGTCATTTCCCCTCATGGGGACCGGTAAGCCATTTTCTTAGTCAAAAACAAACAGAATAAAGGGCTTATTATGGGCTAAAAAACTGGTAGACATTTTTATGGGCTAAATCGATTGCTTTATTTGTGCATATTATTCAGATTTAGGCTAATAATTGGCATTTATAATCTTGGGGAACATTTATAAAACGGCAGGCACTGTATTGGACACCTTTTTCAGTCAGGGGGCCTTTCTAGTCATAGACTGAGCCTCATTTTCGCGCCATTAATGCGCAGTTGTTTTTTGAGAGCAGGGCATGCAGATGCATGTGTGAGGATCTAAGAATCTCTGAAAAAGCTTTTAGAAGGCGTCATTTGGTATCGTATTCCCCTCAGGGCTTGGTTGGGTCTTAGCAAAGACTATATCTGGGACTGTATAGGGGTTAAATTGAAAAACGGCTCCGGTTCCGTTATTTTAAGGGTTAAAGCTCTGAAATTTGGTGTGCAATACTTTTAAGGCTTTAAGACACTGTGGTGAAATTGTGGTAATTTTTGAACAATTCCTTCATACTTTTTCACATATTCAGTAATAAAGTGTTTTCTGTTTGAAATTTAAAGTGACAGTAACGGTTTTATTTTAAAACGTTTTTTGTGCTTTGTTGACAAGTTTAAGCCTGTTTAACATGTCTGTACCTTCAGATAAGCTATGTTCTATATGTATGAAAGCCAATGTGTCTGCCCATTTAAATTTATGTGATAATTGTGCCATAGCGTCCAAACAAAGTAAGGACAGTACTGCCACAAATAATGATATTGCCCAAGATGATTCCTCAAATGAGGGGAGTAAACATGATAGTACATCATCTCCTACTGTGTCTACACCAGTTTTGCCCATGCAGGAGGCCCCTAGTACATCTAGTGCGCCAATACTTATTACCATGCAACAATTAACGGCTGTAATGGATAACTCCATAGCAAATATTTTATCCAAAATGCCTACTTATCAGAGAAAGCGCGATTGCTCTGTTTTAAACACTGAAGAGCAAGAGCATCAGGACACTGATGATAATTGTTCTGTCATACCCTCACACCAATCTGAAGGGGCCATGAGGGAGGTTTTGTCTGAGGGAGAAATTTCAGATTCAGGAAAAATTTCTCATCAAGCTGAACCTGATGTTGTGACATTTAAATTTAAATTAGAACATCTCTGCGTACTGCTTAAGGAGGTGTTATCTACTCTGGATGATTGTGACAATTTGGTCATTCCAGAGAAATTATGCAAGATGGACAGGTTCCTAGAGGTTCCGGTGCCCCCCAACACTTTTCCTATACCCAAGCGGGTGGCGGACATAGTAAATAAAGAGTGGGAAAAGCCCGGCATACCTTTTGTTCCTCCCCCTATATTTAAGAAATTATTTCCTATGGTCGACCCCAGAAAGGACTTATGGCAGACAGTCCCCAAGGTCGAGGGGGCAGTTTCTACTCTAAACAAACGCACTACTATTCCTATCGAAGATAGTTGTGCTTTCAAAGATCCTATGGATAAAAAATTGGAAGGTTTGCTTAAAAAGATTTTTGTACAGCAAGGCTACCTTCTACAACCAATTTCATGCATTGTTCCTGTCACTACGGCAGCGTGGTTCTGGTTCGAGGAACTAGAAAAGTCTCTCAGTAGAGAAACTCCATATGAGGAGGTTATGGACAGAGTTCACGCACTTAAATTGGCTAACTCTTTTATTTTAGATGCCGCTTTGCAATTAGCAAAATTAGCGGCGAAAAATGCAGGGTTTGCTATCGTGGCGCGCAGAGCGCTTTGGCTAAAGTCTTGGTCAGCGGATGTGTCATCCAAGACAAAATTGCTTAACATTCCTTTCAAAGGTAAAACTTTATTTGGACCTGATTTGAAAGAGATTATTTCAGACATCACTGGGGGAAAGGGCCACGCCCTTCCACAGGATAGGTCTTTTAAGGCTAAAAATAAACCTAATTTTCGTCCCTTTCGCAGAAATGGACCAGCCTCTAATTCTGCATCCTCTAAGCAAGAGGGTAATGCCTCACAACCCAAAC
Organism: Bombina bombina; assembly: GCF_027579735.1. Lineage (NCBI taxonomy): Eukaryota > Metazoa > Chordata > Amphibia > Anura > Bombinatoridae > Bombina > Bombina bombina. The sequence continues at coordinate 315,603,560 of NC_069501.1, forward strand.
CAGCCTGGAAACCAATGCAAGGCTGGAACAAGGGTAAGCAGGCCAAGAAGCCTGCCACTGCTAACAAAACAGCATGAAGGAGTAGCCCCCGATCCGGGACCGGATCTGGTGGGGGGCAGACTTTCTCTCTTTGCTCAGGCTTGGGCAAGAGATGTTCAGGATCCTTGGGCGCTAGAAATAGTTTCTCAAGGTTATCTCCTGGAATTCAAGGAACTACCCCCAAGGGGAAGGTTCCACAAGTCTCACTTATCCTCAAACCAAATAAAGAGACAGGCATTCTTACATTGTGTAGAAGACCTGTTAAAGATGGGAGTGATACACCCAGTTCCAATAAAGGAACAAGGAATGGGATTTTATTCCAATCTGTTCGTAGTTCCCAAAAAAGAGGGAACGTTCAGACCAATTTTGGATTTGAAGATCCTAAACAAATTTCTCAGGGTACCATCGTTCAAAATGGAAACCATTCGAACGATTCTACCCACCATCCAGGAACGTCAATTTATGACTACCGTGGATCTAAAGGATGCGTACCTACATATCCCTATCCACAAGGAACATCATCAGTTCCTAAGGTTCGCTTTTCTGGACAAACATTACCAGTTTGTGGCTCTTCCATTTGGATTAGCCACTGCTCCAAGGATTTTCACAAAGGTGCTAGGGTCCCTTCTAGCGGTTCTAAGACCAAGGGGCATTGCAGTAGTACCTTACTTGGACGACATTCTAATACAAGCGTCGTCCCTGTCAAAGGCAAAGGCTCATACGGACATCGTTCTAGCCTTTCTCACATCTCACGGATGGAAGGTGAACAAAGAAAAGAGTTCTCTGTCCCCGTCAACAAGAGTTCCCTTCTTGGGAACAATAATAGATTCCTTAGAAATGAGGATTTTTCTGACAGAGGTCAGAAAATCAAAACTTCTAAGCTCTTTTCAAGTGCTTCATTCTGTTCCTCGTCCTTCCATAGCGCAGTGCATGGAAGTAATAGGATTGATGGTTGCAACAATGGACATAGTTCCCTTTGCACGAATTCATCTAAGACCATTACAACTGTGCATGCTCAAACAGTGGAATGGGGATTATACAGACTTGTCTCCAATGATTCAAGTAGATCAAAAGACCAGAGATTCACTCCATTGGTGGCTGACCCTGGACCATCTGTCTCAGGGAATGAGCTTCCGCAGGTCGCAGGTCATTGTCACGACCGACGCCAGTTTAGTGGGCTGGGGTGCGGTCTGGGAATCCCTGAAAGCTCAGGGTCTATGGTCTCGGGAGGAGTCTCTTCTCCCGATAAACATTCTGGAACTGAGAGCGATATTCAATGCTCTCAGAGCTTGGCCTCAACTAGCAAAGGCCAAATTCATAAGGTTCCAAGCAGACAACATGACGACTGTTGCTTATATCAATCATCAAGGGGGAACAAAGAGTTCCCTGGCGATGAAAGAAGTGACCAAAATAATTCAATGGGCGGAGGATCACTCCTGCCACTTGTCTGCGATCCACATCCCAGGAGTGGAAAATTGGGAAGCGGATTTTCTGAGTCGTCAGACATTTCATCCGGGGGAGTGGGAACTCCATCCGGAAATCTTTGCCCAAATAACTCAATTATGGGGCATTCCAGACATGGATCTGATGGCGTCTCGTCAGAACTTCAAGGTTCCTTGCTACGGGTCCAGATCCAGGGATCCCAAGGCGACTCTAGTAGATGCACTAGTAGCACCTTGGACTTTCAACCTAGTTTACGTATTCCCACCGTTTCCTTTCATTCCCAGGCTGATAGCCAGGATCAATTAGGAGAGGGCCTCGGTGATCTTGATAGCTCCTGCGTGGCCACGCAGGACTTGGTATGCAGACCTGGTGAATATGTCATCGGCTCCACCATGGAAGCTACCTTTGAGACAGGACCTTCTTGTTCAAGGTCCATTCGAACACCCAAATCTGGTCTCCCTCCAACTGACGGCTTGGAGATTGAACGCTTGATTCTATCAAAGCGTGGGTTTTCAGATTCGGTGATAGATACTCTGGTTCAGGCCAGAAAACCTGTAACTAGAAAAATTTACCATAAAATATGGAAAAAATATATCTGTTGGTGTGAATCCAAAGGATTCCCATGGAATAAGATAAAAATTCCTAAGATTCTCTCCTTTCTTCAAGAAGGTTTGGAGAAAGGATTATCTGCAAGTTCTCTAAAGGGATAGATCTCTGCTTTATCGGTCTTACTACACAAAAGACTGGCAGCTGTGCCAGATGTTCAAGCTTTTGTTCAGGCTCTGGTTAGGATCAAGCCTGTTTACAGACCTTTGACTCCTCCCTGGAGTCTAAATCTAGTTCTTTCAGTTCTTCAAGGGGTTCCGTTTGAACCCTTACATTCCATAGATATTAAGTTACTATCTTGGAAAGTTTTGTTTTTGGTTGCAATTTCTTCTGCTAGAAGAGTTTCAGAGTTATCTGCTCTGCAGTGTTCTCCTCCTTATCTGGTGTTCCATGCAGATAAGGTGGTTTTGCGTACTAAGCCTGGTTTTCTTCCTAAAGTTGTTTCTAACAAAAATATTAACCAGGAGATAGTTGTACCTTCTTTGTGTCCGAATCCAGTTTCAAAGAAGGAACGTTTGTTACACAATTTGGACGTTGTCCATGCTCTAAAGTTCTATTTAGAGGCTACTAAAGATTTCAGACAAACATCTTCCTTGTTTGTTGTTTATTCTGGTAAAAGGAGAGGTCTAAAAGCGACTTCTACCTCTCTTTCCTTTTGGCTTAAAAGCATTATCCGATTGGCTTATGAGACTGCCGGATGGCAGCCTCCTGAAAGAATCACAGCTCACTCCACTAGGGCTGTGGCTTCCACATGGGCCTTCAAGAACGAGGCTTCTGTTGACCAGATATGTAAGGCAGTGACTAGGTCTTCACTGCACACTTTTGCCAAATTTTACAAATTTGATACTTTTGCTTCTTTGGAGGCTATTTTTGGGAGAAAGGTTTTGCAAGCTGTGGTGCCTTCCGTTTAGGTGACCTGATTTGCTCCCTCCCTTCATCCGTGTCCTAAAGCTTTGGTATTGGTTCCCACAAGTAAGGATGACGCCGTGGACCGGACACACCAATGTTGGAGAAAACAGAATTTATGCTTACCTGATAAATTACTTTCTCCAACGGTGTGTCCGGTCCACGGCCCGCCCTGGTTTTTTAATCAGGTCTGATGAATTATTTTCTCTAACTACAGTCACCACGGTACCATATGGTTTCTCCTATATATATTTCCTCCTGTCCGTCGGTCGAATGACTGGGGTGGGCGGAGCCTAGGAGGGATCATGTGACCAGCTTTGCTGGGACTCTTTGCCATTTCCTGTTGGGGAAGAGAATATCCCACAAGTAAGGATGACGCCGTGGACCGGACACACCGTTGGAGAAAGTAATTTATCAGGTAAGCATAAATTCTGTTATTGTGATGTGGGGGCTTTCAGTTTAGGGGTTAATAGTTTAATGTATTATATTTCGTTGTGGGGGGATTTCAGTTTAGGGGTTAATAGGTTTATTATAGGGGCAGCAGTGTAGGGCTTAATAACTTTAGTATAGTGGGGGCGATGTGGGTGGACGGCAGATTAGGGTTTAATAACATTTAAATAGTGTTTGCGATGCGGAAGGGTAGCGGTTTTGGGGTTAATAACTTTAGTATAGTGGTGACATTGTTGGTGAGCGGTGGAATAGGGGTTAATAAATATTCTTAGTGGCAGCGATGTCAGGAGCAGTAGATTAGGGATTAATACATTTATTATAGGATTTGCGATGCGGGAGGGCATCGGTTTAAGGGTTAATAGGTAGTTTATCAGTGTTAGTGTACTTTGTAGCAAATAAGTTATGAGTTATATGTTACAAATTTGTAGTGTAAAACTCATAACTACTGACTTTAGATGGCATTATGGATCTTGTCGTTTTAGAGTGTAATGCTCGCTTTTTAGCCTCACTGCAAAACTCGTAATACCAGTGTTATGGGAATCCCATGAAAAAACGTAATTTTTACGAGTGCAGTACTGACGTTGCGTTACAGGCTAAAAGGCTTGCGGTACACCTATACTGACAAGACTCATAATGGCTGCGGTGCTGTTTTAACGCTGAAAATACCATATTTTCAGTGTTAAAAGACGAACGCACAAACTTGTAATCTAGCTGTAAGTTATTTATAAAAACAAATGCAAATTATAATCTTTGTTAAGACCCATTGGATATAGAGTCCCCAGATGCTGAAGCCACCACCCTTCCCTTTTCTTTAACAATAACTCTCTCTCCCCTCCCTGCCTTTATTTGAAGATATGATCTATAATCTTAAATCGCAATTGGCTAACTGTACAGTATGTCCTGCCGTGGTATAATGAGCAGAAACTGGCAAGACATATTCTTATTCCTTATACTTGATTTGTGAGCACATATCCTATCTTTAATGAAGCGTATGGTCCCTCCTATATAGCCACGCACACATGGGCATTTAAGGAGCTATACAACATACTCAGTTTCACATGTAAAGAATCCATTAATTTCTCTTTCTTTACTATATGTCAGGGTGCCAGGAATCAGACTGAGACAAGAAGTGCAAAAATAATCACACTTTTATTAATAGCAAAAAATCCCACAAGTCAAATAACAAGCCAGGAGTCAAAACCAGGGCTGGTAGTCAGACGAGCCGAGTCAGGAGCCAAAGCGAATAGTCAGACGAGCCGGAATCAGGAACAAGGAAAACAGCAGAGTCAGGAACAAGCCAGGGATCAGGAACCAGGAAGGACGTCAGGCAGCAAGATAATACACAGGAACTCTCACAAACAGGTCTGAGACAACGCAAAGGCAAAGCATACTGAACAGAGGCCCTTTAAATAATAAGTGATGACATCACAATTCTGAGACTGCATCCTGTCTCACATGGATGATGCACACCAGTCTGGCAATAAAATGAAGTGTAGGAAATGAGCAGCATCCCCCACAATGCACCATAGTCAGGAAGAGAGGTGAGTAAAATGGCTGCCAGCAGCACATGGCAAACAACAGGGAAAAAACCCTGACACTATACATGTGATATAGAAACACACTAAGGTATAGAAGTGGCGCACTAACTATTTCACACAAGCAATATTGGGCTTAGTGCAGCTTTTTGTATGTGTCAGATGTCGCACGTGTTTTACAAGTTGAAAGTAAACACGTTCACTTGAGCACAATTAAATTTGGGCTCTGGTTAACTGTTACGCAAAACAAAAAGTTGCACAAAATGCATCAAAAATACATTTAAAAGTAATGTTATACTTATCATAACACTGTCCAATAAAATTTATTTACCCACTTAAGGATCAGGCATTTCAGACAAAGATTTCACCAAGAGACCTTAGCATTTTTAACATTTTTGCCATCAATACATTTAAACAGTAATAGAGCCTTTTTTTATATTTACCTATCAAAACTATATATTTTTTATTTAGTAGACAGTCCAAAGTATTGATCTAGGTCCATTTTGGTACATTTCACGCCCCCATTTTACCACTAAATTTGATCAAATTAAAAACACGCTAACTTTTTCACAATTTTAGGTTTCTCGTTGAAATTATTTACAAACAGATTGTGCAATCATGGCACAAATGGTTGTAAATGCTTCTCTGGGATCCCTTTTGCTCAGAAATAGCAGACATATGGCTTTGGCATTGCTTTTTGGTAATTAGAAGGCTGCATAATGCCTCTGTGCACCACACTTGTATTATGCCCAGCAGTGAAGGGGTTAATGTGGTAGCTTGTAGGGTTAATGTTCGCTTAAATGTAGAGATCAGCCTCCCACCTGACACATCCCACCCCCTGATCCATCCCTGACCCTTCTCAGTCTGCCAGTATAAAAATAAGTTTTTTGTTTTTTTAATTTTTAATTATATATTTTCTGCGGGGTAATATCCCGCCTTAACTCCCAACCTCCCTGATCCTCCAAACAGCTCTCTAAACCTCCCCCTCTACCTATTTGCTGCCATCTAGGGTACTGGCAGTAACCAGTTTTCTGCAAATAAGGCAAGTTTTTTAAAAATAATTGTAGTACCCATTTTTTTCCGTAGTGTAGCTGCAACCCCTCAATAACCTACCCTCCCTCCCAGATCACTTCCCCCCAACGGATCCCACAGATGATACCCTTTATTGCCTCTCCTCCCTTCTTTCCCCTCACTGTGACTCAGCACCGGCACTTTCCTTGAATGCCTGTAGTGTGGCATAGCATGGCGTAGCGGTCCCACCCGGTCCTGCCCTCCATCCACCCCCTACAGCGATAGGTTGCCCGCCCACCTCCCTCCTTACCCTACCACCCACCAACGAACAGCACCACTGCTGTCCAATGCAGAGAGAATTGTTTTTTATATATTTCATATATAAGAATAGAGCTGCATCTACTCTCAGTTATGTCAAGATCTTGAAGTCTAACATGAAAACAAAGGGTTCCATTTATTAAGCAGCGAATGCTGCTCCTTAACTTGTCCGCTCCTTAACTTGTCCGGTTGGGATGATTTACATCCCCTGCTAGGGCCAACTGGCCGCCAATGATCACCAGAAATGCTTGTGCAATGTTAAATGCAGTGCCGTGTATGCTGTCGGCATTTAGCGAGGTCGAGCTGACATGATTCAGGTGTACTGAATCAATTTATTACTACTGAACAACATCTTATGTTATGGAAAGCCTGAACAAACTACTGAAGCAATTCCAAAATAAATGTGGTCATTACTTACATTTACATGATTTTACAATTTGGCTGAATGCTTCTACCAACAGTTCTAAATGCCTTCATTAATTCATAAAAGCATTAATGTTTCTGGCAACTAAACTTTCTGCAATGCATAAATCTGCCAATTTTAATCTGATCATTTTCTTTTCCAACAAAATTTCTGAGGGTTTTTAAATGTTGAAAGTAAAAACAATTTTGCTCCAGTGAGAATATAGCATATATAATTTCCAACACTTTATCTTGATATACTGGACATTTAAACTACTATATGATATTTAGTTGAGGGTGAGATGAACAGGAGAAAATACCTTCTATAGAATACTTGAAAATATAATAAATAGATGTATTTAACATATTGGTATTACAGATTGCAACTTTTAATATGCACAGAAGCATTCACACTCCAGTCCCATCAGCATTTAGGAATTCTGTAAAGCAAAAACTGCTTGTCTTCATACGTTGTCTTGCTCATATAATATTTCCCTGCTGCATGGTGTAGTAACGCCTAGATTTTTAACACAGTCAAATTTATAAACTCATGTTAAGTAACTCTTGGAAAATAAACACGTATTAAAAGTCATAAGGCATTGTATTGTTTAAAACATACATTGCTCTGTTTTCATCAAAATCATCCAACATTCTACACATTAAAGATAACAAAGGAAATTTGAAACAATCAACACAAGCCATAGCAGAAACATTCAGGAAATAATACAACAATTTATACAACATTTCACAATCATCCCGGGATAAACCCAATTCTACAAATACATGGGAACAAGCCATCACAGAATACATGTCAAATTTAAAACTTCCCAAATAGACCTAATACCATAAAGAGGAACTAGACGAAATCCTTTCCTTTAGAAGAATTGCAAAATGTAATTACAAATATTCCTACAAAAAAATCACCAGGTCCAGACTTATTCACCTATAAATATGATTCCCTATTCACAGAACAACCCTCACTACATTTATTAACATACTTTAACACAATAGATCTTTCACACCCCTTTCCAAGCTTAGCCCTAGAAGCCCATATTACTGTTCTGTTAAAACCAAATAAAACCCCAGAGTCCCCCTAGAGTTATAGTCCAATATCACATCTAAACTATGAAGTAAAGATATATTCAAAGCTATTAGCAAACAGAATAAACACGTTACTACCTAAGCTCATTCACCCTGACCAAGTGGGCCTTAAACATAATATTCTATGCACAAGAACACAAAATACCACTAATCACATTATCTACCGATGCTGAAAAGGCCTTTGAGCAAGTTGCATAGGATTTCCTTAAAATCACATTAGAAACCATCAACTAGATTACGAGTTTTGCGTTTGTGTTTTAACGCTGAACAAATGTCCATTTCAGCATTAAAACAGTAACACAGCCATTATGAGTCTTGTCGGTATAGCTGTACCACAAGTATTTTATCCTGTAACGCAACTTCAGTCCCCGCATTTAAAAAAAATACGTTTTTGCATGGGATTTCCATAGCGCTGCCATTACAGGTTTTGCGGTGAGGCTAAAAAACTTGCTTACTTACACCCTATACCAACACGATCCATTTCGCAATTTGAGACCAGTAGTTATGAGTTTTGTGCCACAAAACGGTTACACAAAACTCATAACTAAAGTGTTACAAAGTGCACTAACACCCATAAACTACCTATTAACCCCTAAACCGAGGCCCTCTTGCATCACAAGCACTATAATACACTTATTAACCCCTGATTTGCCGCTCACGACATTGCAGCCACTAATAAAATGTATTAACTCCTATGCCGCTGCTCCCTGACATCGTCACCACTATACTAAAGTTATTTACCCCTATTCCGCACCCCAACATCACCCACTCGATAATAATGATATTAATCCCTATTCTACCGCTCCTCGACATCGCCGGCACTAAATAAAGTTATTAACCCCTAAACCTCTGGCCTCCCACATCACTACATCTAATCGCAAAAAAATAAATTAAACTATTAACCCCTAAAACTAATAACCCCCTAACTTTAAATAAAATTAGCCATTTGGATGAGAGCTACTGAAATTCTATTGGCTGATTTGAATAGCCAATAGAATTTCAGTAGCTCTCATCCTACTGACTGATTTGAACAGCCAATAGGATTTCAGTAGCTCTCATCCTATTTCATCAAAAATCAAATCAGCCAATAGGAATGCAAGGGACGCCATTTTGAAAAGGCTCCCTTGCATTGAAGATTTAGTATATGGCAGCGACCGTATGAAGAGGATGCGCCGCGCCGGATGTCTTCAGGATGGACCCGCTCTGTGCCGCCGGGATGAACATAGAAGATGCCGCCTGAATGAAGATAGAAGATGCCACCTGGATGGATGAAGACCTCGCTGCCTGGATGAAGACTTCTCGCCACCTGGATGTCCGGACTTCAGAAACTGTAAATCAGAAATACTCAACATTACACTTGACCCAAACAAAATGATAGAAGCAGAAAAGTTAACACCCTTTAAATGGAACCCACAATCCCTCAAATATCTGGGAGTTTATCTTACTACCTCTATAGATACACTAGTCCTATTCAATTATGAAAAGATAAAAAAGGAAATAATAAGAGCTGGAGATCTAAAAAAACATTGTGGTTAAGTCGTATAAACCTGATAAAAATTAATATATTCCCCAGAATATTATACATTTACATTTAAACCCTACTAATCCCGCTTTAAGAAAAATACCTAGATACACTACAACAATCACTTAGTGACTTCACATGGCATAAAAAACATACAAGAATTAACAAAAAACTCATGTCTTTACGTAAAACACAGGGAGGACTGGGTCTCCCTAACCTAGCTTACTAAAGATATGCAATATTTCTACAAAAAAAAATATTGACTGGAACATACATAAACAATACAAACAATGGGCATCCATAGAACAAAACATAACTCAAACGACAAATATTAGTAGGATATGTTGGACTATTAGTAAACTCTAAAACCCATCACATAACCCAATCATATCAGAAACATTTAAATTATGGGATAAAATAATGATTTAATTCCCAAATCTATCTTCTATACGCTCCCCACTAACATCCCTAGTAACAAACGGTGTACTAGACCTAGGCATCTAGAATCTCATCAATATACCACACATCTAACCGACTTCCCGATATTCTGGATTATAAATAATGAACAAATAAAGATACAAGAAGACTTGATTCAACAAGGATTCACTTGTTTTACTAAATGGTTCACATACAGATGAGTACACAACTTTTTAATGACACACCCACAACCCAGAAATATGACCAGACCCCTAACTAAATATGAACAACTATGTGTCAGGGAACCTCCTATTCACCACACACTATCACATATATATATATATATATATATATATATATATATACTACTGATTACCCCATTTCCAGGATACTCCCTACCATATTTAGACAACTGGGAAAAGATATAGGCATCATCATACCGCAGCAAATATGATCAAAGATTATTTGTTCCACACTTAAAACTTCTATATCCTCCACTGCCTTAGAAATTAATTTAAAGAAACTACATAGATGGTACTACACTTCCCAAAAACTACACAGCTTATATCATAAAGCTAAAAATACTTGTTGGCATTGTGGCCATGTGAACAGTGGCATGACTCACATGTGGTGGTGGTGCACATCCATTCAAAACCTATGGAGAGACATAGTGTAAGAAATGGCAGATATACTGAAACTTCAATTCCCCCTAGATCCCTTAATTTGGCTATTGAATAACCCCCCTAAGATAAAACACAAACCATCTCTTAAACTGTTTTTCATGCCTAACAGTGTGAAATTTCTAATAGCCAAAAACTGGAAATCTAAAGAATCACCTACAATAGATATGTGGATCAAAAAAGTCTCAGGCCTCTATTTATCAAGCCGTCAACTTACCTGCATTCAACGGCACCAATACGCTCACCTAAGATTGCCTAACATCGCTGCCGCGGACCTGAATACGCTCTCCAAAATTATCAAAAAAGCTGTCAAAAAGCCGTGCACCAAGTACGGTTGTTAACTAACAGTCATCGATCTCGCTGCTCTTCTGCTTTTTTACAACTTTCTTGGTATGCTGTCACTAAACACCTTAATCTGCCCCCCCCACACCGCTGCCAAATACATTATATTTATTAACCCCTAATCTGTCCCCCCCTACACCACCACCACTATATTAAATGTATTATGCCCTAAACCAAAGTCTAACACTAACCCTAACACACCCTAACTTAAATATAATTTAACTAAATCGAAATAAATTATTTCTATTAAAACTAAATACTTACCTATGAAATAAACCCTAAGCTAGCTACAATATAACTAATAGTTACATTGTAGCTATCTTAGGATTTATTTTTATTTTACAGGCAACTTTGTATTTATTTTAACTAGGTACACCTAGTTAAAATAAAGACAAATTTATCTGTAAAATAAAACCTTACCTAAGTTACAATTACACCTAACTATATACTATCATTAAATCAATTACCTACATTAACTACAATTAAATAAAATTATCTAAAGTACAAAAAACACCACTAAATTACAGAAAATAATAAAATAATTACAAGTTTTTAAACGAATTACACCTAATCTAATCCCCCTAATAAAATAAAAAAGCCCCCCAAAATAATAAAAAGCCCTACCCTATACTAAATTACAAATAGCCCTTAAAAGGGCCTTTTGCGGGTCATTGCCGCAAAGTAATCAGCTCTTTTACCTGTAAAAAAAAAGTACAATACCCCCCCAACATTAAAACCCAAGACCCACACACCCAACCCTACCCTAAAACCCACCCAATCCCCCCTTAAAAAAACCTAACACTAACCCCTTGAAGATCACCCTACCTTGAGACGTCTTCGCCCAACCGGGCCGAAGTCCTCCACGAAGCCTGGCGAAGTGGTCCTCCAGACGGGCAGAAGTCTTCATTCAAGCTGGCCAGTAGAGGTCCTCCAGACGGGCAGAAGTCTTCATCCAGACGGCATCTTCTATCTTCATCCATCTGGCGCAGAGCGGGTCCATCTTCAAAACATCCGACGCGGATCATCCTCTTCCAACAACATCCGACTTCTGAATGAAGGTACCTTTAAGTGACGTCATCCAAGATGGCATCCCTTGAATTCCGATTGGCTGATAGAATTCTATCAGCCAATTGGAATTAAGGTAGGAAAAATCCTATTGGCTGATGCAATCAGCCAATAGGATTGAACTTCAATCCTATTGGCTGATTGCATCAGCCAATAGGATTTTTCCTACCTTAATTCTGATTGGCTGATAGAATTCTATCAGCCAATCAGAATTCAAGGGACGCCATCTTCGATTACGTCCCTTAAAGGTACCTTCCTTTAGTTGTCGGATGTCGTTGGAAGAGGATTCTCTGTGTCGGATGTCTTGAAGATGGACCCGCTCCGCGACTGATGGATGAAGATAGAAAATGCCGTCTGGATGAAGACTTCTGCCCGTCTGGAGGACCTCTTCTGGCCGGCTTGGATGAAGACTTCTGCCTGTCTGGAGGACCACTTTGCCCGGCTTCGTGGAGGACTTCGGCCCGGTTGGGCGAAGACGTCTCAAGGTAGGGTGATCTTCAAGGGGTTAGTGTTAGGTTTTTTTAAGGGGGGATTGGGTGGGTTTTAGAGTAGGGTTGGGTGTGTGGGTGGTGGATTTTAATGTTTGGGGGGTATTGTACTTTTTTTTACAGGTAAAATGGCTGATTACTTTGGGGCATTGCCCCGCAAAAGGCCCTTTTAAGGGCTATTTGTATTTTAGTATAGGGTAGGGCTTTTTATTATTTTGGGGGGCTTTTTTATTTTATTAGTGGGATTTGATTAGGTGTAATTAGTTTAAAAACTTGTAATTATTTTATTATTTTCTGTAATTTAGTGGGGGGGGTTGTACTTTAGATAATTTTATTTAATTTTATTTAATTTTAGTTAATTGTAGTTAATGTAGGTAATTAATTTAATGATAGTGTAGTGTTAGGTGTAATTGTAACTTAGGTTAGGTTTTATTTTACAGGTACTTTTGTCTTTATTTTAACTAGGTAGTTATTAAATAGTTAATAACTATTTAATAACTATTGTACCTAGTTAAAATAAATACAAAGTTGCCTGTAAAATAAAAATAAATCCTAAGATAGCTACAATGTAACTATTAGTTATATTGTAGCTATCTTAGGGTTTATTTCATAGGTAAGTATTTAGTTTTAAATAGGAATAATTTATTTCGATTTAGTTAAATTATATTTAAGTTAGGGTGTGTTAGGGTTAGTGTTAGACTTTGGTTTAGGGCATAATACATTTAATATAGTGGTGGTGGTGTAGGGGGGGGACAGATTAGGGGTTAATAAATATAATGTATTTGGCAGCGGTGTAGGGGGGGCAGATTAGGGGTTAATAAATGTAAACAGTGTAGTATAGTGGCGGTGTTTAGTGACAGGGTACCAAGAAAGTTGTAAAAAAGCCGAAGAGCAGCGAGATCGATGACTGTTAATAACTATTTAATAACTATTGTAGCTAGTTAAAAAAAATACAAAGTTGCCTGTAAAATAAAAATAAATCCTAAGATAGCTACAATGTAACTTTTAGTTATATTGTAGCTATCTTAGGATTTATTTTATAGGTAAGTATTTAGTTTTAAATAGGAATAATTTATTTCAATTTAGTTAAATTATATTTAAGTTAGTGGATGTTAGGGTTAGGGTTAGACTTAGGTTTAGGGGTTAATACATTTAATATAGTGGCGACGGTGTAGGGGGGGCAGATTAGGGGTTAAGTATAATGTAGTTGGCGGCGGGCTCCGGGAGCGGCAGTTTAGGGGTTAAACACTTTATTTAGTTGTGGCGGGGTCCGGGAGCGGTGGTTTAGGGGTTAATAAGTATAATGTAGGTGGCGGCGGTGTAGGGGGGGGCAGATTAGGGGTGTTTAGACTTGGGGTACATGTTAGGGTGTTAGGTGTAGACATTACCATAGGAATCAATGGGATATCGGGCAGCAGCGAACATGAGCTTTCTCTGCTTTCCGACTCCCATTGATTCCTATGGTATCCGCGGCCTCCAGGGCGGCGGATTGAAAACTAGGTACGCTGGGCTGGAAAAGTGCAGAACGTACCTACTTTTTATTTGATATCTAGCAAAAGTAGTCAGATAGTGACGAACTTGCGTTCGGAACATCTGTAGTGACGTAAGCATCGATCTGTGTCAGACTGAGTCCGGCGGATCGTATGTTACGTCACTAAATTCAACTTTTGCCGGTCTGTAGCCTTTGATAACTAAGGCGAATCAGGCTCGCCATAAATACGCTGTGGAATTCCAGCGTATTTGCGGTTGACAGCTTGATAAATAGAGGCCTCAGAATCAATTCAATAAGAAGAAATATTTTATTTAAAACAAGATAAAACGGATACATATTCAGATATATTGACAACATGGAAATTTTATCTCAAAAACAGATAAATTAACACATACTTTTCATCATTCGAAGTAAATATTCACATACTTCTAATACTAACAATAACAGGGAAATCCAAGCTTAATATAAAGAGGTACAGATTACAGTCCGAAATAAGTTTATTTATGTTTATAATGCTTGTTCAAATTTGAAGTTACTTTACCTGAAAACGAATTAGCCTTACAGCCTCTTTATATATTGTATTACTTCAGGAGCTGCATCTCCAATAATTGTAAAACTTTATCCTTTACAAAATAAAGCTAATTTAAAAAAAAAAAAAAAAAAACATACATTACCCTGTTTTAAGGTAGCTTGTATCTGGAATTAATTTAGAAATGAAAAAGTAAGACATTGTGAATTTAATTTACATGTCTGTACCAACCTTCTCACACTGTGCTGTGCTCTCTTTGACAGGCCCACCGGGATTTTTCCGGTATCCTGGCGGCCCAATCTGGCTCTGAATTAGAAGGGTTTTTTATAAAGCAGGAGACAAACAATGAGGCAAAAGCCAGACAAGGGAGTAAATATCATAAGAGGGGATTCTATAGACAGAAGAAGGTTTCCTTTCAGGAGTCAACAAAATCTGAAATGACAAAAACAATAAATGACAGACAAGTAGAAAACATATAAAATATTGTTAGCTACATCTATATTGTTAGCTACATTTATATTGTTAGCTACATCTATATTTCCATTATAAGATGTATAAGATTCTAAAGGAGATTTTATGAAGTGCCTTTTTAAGGTCATTCTTCTGATGAATTCCTTTGCATTAACAAAGGTTTCAAATTTGTTTAGGCCTTTAGATGGAGCAAAGGACAAACCATAATTTAATATTGAAGTTTCCTTTTCTGATAGTATTACAGTACTTAAATTATAGATTCCTCCGGATGATGAAACAGTATTACATGTGTTCTTTTGCTTATTTTTGTTCTCATTTGTATTCTTATTTACCCTTTGATTTTTATTCTTATTCAATTTCTTTCCTCCTCTCTTGCTTCTACGAGTTTTCTTTTTTCTGTAGGTATAAGAAATTCCTCTGGATGTGAGTTTTTTCTTTTTGTTGATGTTCTGTCTATTACTCTGGCTACTGGCTGATGTGCCCCTAAAAAAGAATGGCCTGAGGATGAGGCTTGATCTGTTTTATTGCCTGTAGCTATGTTAGAACTCTGTTCCTCAGTCTGTTCAGGTCTCTTGTTCGGTGTATGTTTCTGTACACCTGTATCCCTCCTCATATTTTTCTGATCCAGAGGTAGAAATCTATTATTATTGTTATAATAATTTCTTTTCCAGTTGCCCCCTTTATTATATTGATCTCTATTGCCTTGATGGGGATTACCCCGTCTAACTCTCTCATCCCAAGAGTTAGCATTATTCCGGTAACTGTAGTCATCATTATACCATCTGTTATTCGCATAATGATGGTTATAGTGTGGAGTAGTATGTCTCCTATCTTGTGGAGAAAAGTGGGAGGAGACGTTATTCCCATCATTATTAAATTGATGCCTTGTACGAGATGGATCTAGATAGTGTCTATAATTTTGATATGATCTATAATTGTTTGTATTATAGGTTCGATCTCTGTAATTTTCTTCCCACCTATTATTCTGTCTGAGAGGTGTCTGTGGCAGTGGGTTATCTGTGAATACAGGTCTTCTATTATATGATCTCTCCCATCTCTCATTATGATTAAAATTACGTGTAGAGTCATCAAAAGAGTATGGGTTAGAATTGTATCTGTTTCTTCTGTGTGGCGGTCTAAATGTTCGCCTCCCTCTCTTATGTGATACTTCTTCCCATTCCGCTCTCTCGTTAGATTGTGTAGTGACCCCATCATTAGTTCCAGTCTCATTGGTATTGTTAGGTGTATATATTTCAGTCTCATTCTGTTCATTCTGTTTCATCTGTTGTAATTCTTTGTTTAAAGAATTAGAAGATTATAGCCGCTGTTATTATTCTATCCTATAGGTGTAGCTTAAATAGGTGCATGCATTTTCATACTAGCATAGATTAGGCACACCCCCACATAGAGTATATGTAGGCATTTGAAAGAGATAGGTCTTATTGTAATTGTGATTTCAAGTACTTCTGTTAATATAACCATGCACCCCCCCTCTTCACCTGCCACTTTGCATTACTATTACTGATGGAGAGTTTCAAATATTGAAATATTTTAATATTCTAATTTTTATAAATTTTAATTATGTTTACAATCGATGTTCATTATCCTAATGTTTTTTATCATGTTTATCATTCGAACAATTTAATTATATTTTAATTATGTTTACAATCGATGTTCATTATCCCAATGTTTTTATCATGTTTATCATTCCAATGTTTTTTAGCCCTGGGTCGTCTCCATATAGGAGGCTATATGACAATGTTTATCTTAATAGGTTTCTTGATATTTCTATATATCAAAAAAAATATATGATTTTTTATGACATTCCAGAAGACATTCTATACGCTTTTCCTAAATAAATATCTCTATAGGGACAGTGATATTATTGCTTACATTTTAGGACCCTTTTAGATTGTTATATTTTTTAAATAAGAATCTTCTATTTTATTTTATTGTATTCCTTAATAGTGTCATATCCACTATAATATTTATTACTTTGATGTCTTCCCTAAGTAGAATACTTTTTCATTCACTCGTCTTTTCTGTCAAAGAAGGGCCTAACAAGCAGCCTTACAATTTTCAAAAATAGCTAGTTACCTTAGGATAGATTAAGCCTATTTTCAGATCAGGCATGGTAAATCTAAATATATGACTGAAAATTGTTCTATTCATTCACTCTTATATTGGTTTCCATGGTGATAAATGACTGAACACACACTTCCGGTTTGCCGATTTTAGGAAAATATTATCTTTCAAATATTAATGAAACAAATAAAAATGAACATGTACTTTATTTGAAACATAGCATGAATTTACCATGAAACTAGGAACATATAAATAGAAAAATAGAATAAACTCAATAGTACTTCCAGGTCATCAGGAACAGGAAGTAGAGGTTATATTTTTTTACTTCCAGGTCAACAGGAACAGGAAGTAGAGGTTATTTTTTGGCGCCAAAACAACACTGGCACTTATTGGCCAGTAATAGCTATAAAAGGAGCTACCATGCTAATCCATCTATAGTCTTGATAAAGGCCCAGTTCTTGGCGCCAAAACAACACTGGCACTTATTGGCCAGTAATAGCTATAAAAGGAGCTACCATGCTAATCCATCTATAGTCTTGATAAAGGCCCAGTTCTTAGGGCCGAAACGCGTTGACATATATGGTAAGCTTCTTTTCAATTACTGACTAAGTTTGAATAGCAGTTTTGCACTATGTTATATTTGTTTTATTACAGGTATATCTTTGAATGAATTGATCCCTGAGACATAGGATCTATTTCTGTATTTTTTCATCGTTTACACACAGGAATAACTTTTTAGGAGCATCTCTTCACATCTTGTATTCACATAAGGGTCACTTTATAAGTGTGTTATTCACTTTAACACATCCTAAATATTCATTTGGATTATTTTTTCAAATTTTTTCCTTTTTCTTTTTTCATTTTTGTGTACACACATTTTTGATTATTCACGCCCACTTCATCACATCATCTTTTCAGGATTTTTTGGATATTCACAATAATTTTTGAAATTTGATTTGAAAACCACTAAGTTTTTCTTTTTTACACACTTCATCATTTCACCGTTTATCGAGGGATATATAAGGATAACTGTTTTAAAATAGAATCTTTATATTGGACATTCACTCTCTGGAAAGAATTTAAAGTTTGGGACCTACATATTTATGGACACCTACTCAGTAAATTGATGTTTTTATATTTATTTTTTATCCAACCATCAACAGCTGTTTTATTGTAATTTATTTTGTGATTAAGATTGTATATTGTTGTGGTTTTTAACCACAATTGTATTGTTTTTTATATAGATATATGCATATTTTATTGTTAATTTTAAGTGGATCCACTTTTGTATCTTGTATAGTAGCTTATAAAATATTTTATATACCCCTATAGAATTTCAATATATTTTTTATTTAAATAATCTTGTCACTACTAGTGTCTTAGCCTTTTAGGAGGCGCTCTGTGTATTTATTTTTAGCACTACATTCACCTTTTTGGGGGCGCTGGTACCCACAATACTAGGAGCTACAGACACAAGGTTGAGCACTGTCAGATTTTAACAGATTTTTGACGTTGCTAAAAGGCTTGCGGTACAGCTATACCAACAAGACTTGTAATGGCTGCGGTGCTGTTTTATCGTTGATATGACCATTTTTTGCGTTAAAACATGAACGCAAAATTCGTAATCTAGGTGATAAATATTTAAATAAATTTGAGATATATATATACTGTATATATATATATATATATATATATATATATACATATACATATTTAGACGTGTATGAATGTATTCCTATGTTAAATCCCTTTACATGCTTCTTTTTTGATCCCTTATAACTTTGTAATGCAATTTATTTTTAATCATTTTTATCAGACAGTGTTATTATATGTGTAACTGTAACTTTAAGGTATATTTGATTATTTTTGTTCCACTTTTTAGTCTTACTTTGCAGTTAGCCAGAGCAATGAAGTTGCTCTAACCGGACGCATGTTACATTTGATTGCGCTCAAGCAAACACATTTACTTTCAACTTGTAATACGCAAAGAGCAGTGATATAACCCTTATCACTGGCTTTTTACACTTATTGCTCAACTTCTAATTTTTCTCTTAGTAAAGATGATCTATATATGTATTATATATATATATATATATATATATATATATATATATATATATATATATATATATATATAACAAATAATTTAAGCTATCTCCATGGATTAAAAATTACAAAACAGCAGCTACAGATGCTAAATACTGTACAGCAACTTGAAGAAAGAGAGAATGAAGGTTTAAAACATAATGCCTACATTGCCTATCTGGCCTCACTCTCCTCCATCTGGAGAGATAACAGGAAAGCTGTAATAGCTGGGATTTGACTTGACTTTTGACCTGCACAAGCTGCACAACTTAGAGAGAGCAGTGACTGCAGACCCCCTAAAAGTGTGGGCAGTGGTGACCCTGCCACCCCTGTAGTTATACCTCTTATTTAAACTAACTTTCACTGTATATTAAGTAGATTCATCAATTGGGAGAGCTGGCTGAAAAAAGGACTAACACCTGCAATAAAGGAGCGTAAAGCTCCGTAATGCAGCCCCATTGATTCTTATGGGGAACAAAATTTATGTTTACACCTAACACCCTAACATAAACCCTGAGTCTAAACACCCCTAATCTGCTGCCCCCGACATCGGCGACACCTACATTACACTTATTAACCTCTAATCTGCTGCTCCCAATGTTGCCGCCACCTACCTACACTTTTTAACCCCTAATCTGCCACCCTCGACATCGCCGACACCTACATTACACTTATTAACCTCTAATCTGCTGCTCCCAATGTTGCCGCCACCTACCTACACTTTTTAACCCCTAATCTGCCACCCTCGACATCGCCGACACCTACATTACACTTATTAACCCCTAATCTGCTGCCCCAATGTCGCCGCCACCTACCTACACTTATTAACCCCTAATCTGCCTCCCCCAATGTCGCCGCCACCTACATTACAGTTATGAGCCCCTAATCTGCCGCCCCTAACATAGCCGCCACCCACCTGCACTTATTAACCCCTAATCTGCCGTCCCTAACATCGCCGCCACCTACCTACATTTATTAACCCCCTAATATTCTGCCCCCAACGTCGCCGCCACTATACTAAAGTTATTAATCCCTAACCCTAACACCCACTAACTTTAATGTAATTAAAATAAATCTAAATAAAACCTACTAATAATAACTAAATCATTCCTATTTAAAACTAAATACTTACCTATGAAATAAATCCTAAAATGGCTACATTATAACTAATAGTTACATTGTAGCTATCTTAGGTTTTATTTTTATTTCACAGGCAAGTTTGTATTTATTTTAACTAGGTAGACTAGTTAGTAAAAAGTGATTAACTATTTACTAACTACCTATCTAAAATAAATACAAATTTACCTGTCAAATAAAACCTAACATGTCTTACACTAACACCTAACCTTACACTACAATTAAATAAATTACATAAATTAAATACAATTAACTAAATGACAGCAAAAATCCCCCACTACATTGCACAAAATAAAAAAGAAATTATCAAATATTTAAACTAATTACACCTAATCAAATAGCCCTATCAAAATAAAAAAAGCCCCCCCCCAAAATAAAAAAAACCTAGCCTAAACTAAACTGCCAATAGCCCTTAAAAGGGCCTTTTGCTGGGCATTGCCCCAAAGAAATACACTCTTTTACCTGTAAAAAAAATACAAACAACCCCCAACAGTAAAACCCACCACCCACACAATCAAACCCCCCAAATAACATCCTAACTAAAAAAAACTAAGCTCCCCATTGCCCTGAAAAGGGCATTTGGATGGGCATTGCCCTTAAAAGGGCATTTAGCTCTTTTTCCGCCCAAACCCTAATCTAAAAATAAAACCCACCCAATAAACCCTTAAAAAACCTAACACTAACCCCCGAAGATCCCCTTACAGTTTTTGAAGACCCGACATTCATCCTCAACGAAGCCAGCAGAAGTCCTCAACGAAGCGGCAGAAGTCTTAATCCAAGCGGGCCGATGTCTTCATCCAAGCCAACAGAAATCTTCATCCAGACAGCATCTTCTATCTTCATCCATCCGGCGCAGAGCGACTCCATCTTCAAGACATCCGGCGCGAAGCATCCTCTTCTTGAATGAAGGATCCTTTAAGTGATGTCATCCAAGATGGCGTCCCTTGAATTACGATTGGCTGATAGAATTCTATCAGCCAATCAGAATTAAAGGTTAAAAAATCCTATTGGCTGATGCAATCAGCCAATAGGATTGAGCTTCAATCCTATTGGCTGTTTCAATCAGCCAATAGGATAGAGCTTGCATTCTATTGCCCATCCAAATGCCCTATTCAGGGCAATGGGGAGCTTAGGTTTTTTTAGATAGGATTTTATTTGGGGGGTTTGTGGGTGGTGAGTTTTACTGTTGGGGGTTTTGTTTGTATTTTTTTTTTACAGGTAAAAGAGCTGATTTCTTTGGGGCAATGGCCAGCAAAAGGCCCTTTTAAGGGCTACTGGCAGTTAAGTTTAGACTAGGTTTTTTTTTTTATTTTGACAGGGCTTTTTTATTTTGATAGGGCTATTAGATTAGGTGTAATTAGTTTAAACATTTGATCATTTCTTTTTTATTTTGTGTAATTTAGTGTTTGTTTTTTTGTAATTTAGTTAATTATATTTAACTTATGTAATTTATTTAATTGTAGTGTAAGGTTAGGTGTTAGTGTAAGACAGGTTAGGTTTTATTTTACAGGTAAATTTGTATTTATTTTAGCTAGGTAGTTAGTAAATAGTTAATAACTATTTAGTAACTATTCTACCTAGTTAAAATAAATACAAACCTGCCTGTGAAATAAAAATAAAACCTAAGATAGCTACAATGTAACTATTAGTTATATTGTAGCTATTTTAGGGTTTATTTCACAGTATTTAGTTTTAAATAGGAATGATTTATTTATTAATAGTAGGTTTTATTTAGATTTATTTTAATTACATTAAAGTTAGGGATTGTTAGGGTTAGGGGTTAGTAACTTTAGTATAGTGGCGGCGATGTTGGGGCGGAAGATTAGGGGTTAATAAATGTAGGTAGGTGGCGGTGATGTTAGGGGCAGCAGATTAGGGGTTAATAAGTGTAGGTGGGTGGCGGCGATGTTAGGGGCAGCAGATTAGGGGGTAATAATATTTAAATTGTGTTTACGATGCAGGAGTGGAGCGGTTTAGGGGTTAATATAATTATTCTAGTGGCGGCGACATTGGGGGTGGCAATTTAGGGGTTAATAACTGTAATGTAGGTTGCGGCAATGTTAGGGACACCATATTAGGGGTTGGTAATATTAATTTGTGTTTACGATGGAGGAGAGCAGCAGTTTAGGAGTTAATATATTCATTCTAGTGGCGGCAATGTCCATAGCGACAGATTAGTGGTAAATAATTTTATTTTATTATTTGCGATGTGGGAGGGCCTTGGTTTAGGGGTTAATAGGTAGTTTATGTGTGCTAGTGTACTTTTTAGTGTTGAGTTTTATGTTACTGCTTTGTAGCATAAAAGCCATAACTACTGACTTTCAGTTTACGTTATGGATCTTGTAGTTATTGGCTGTACCGCTCACTTTTTTTTGGCCTCCCAGGCAGACTCGTAATACTGGTGCTATGGAAGTCCCATTGAAAAAGGACTTTTTGAAAGCTGCGGTAATTACACTGCGTTACGGCCAAAAAAGTGTGCGGTACAGATATACCTGAAAGACTCGTAATTCCAGCGGTAGTGAAAAAGCAGCACTATGAGGCTTTTTCAGCCATAACGCAAAACTCGTAATCTAGCCGAGAATAAGAAATGTACATGGGTTGTGGGTATATTATACATGTACTGTATGCAGTTTTTTATTTGTATATATTAAACTGTTAAATGCTATAACATGTATTTAAAGTCTTTTGGATATTTAATAAAATTTCAGCTAGATTACGAGTTGTGCGTAAGGGTAAAAAAGCAGCGTTAAGAGGTCCTAACGCTGCTTTATTACGCCCGCTGGTATTACGAGTCTTGAAGGTTTAGGGTCACCGCACACTTCTTTGGCCTTACCGCAAAACAACTTATGTAAACTTCGTAAAGTCTATTTTCTATGGGATTTCCATAGCGCCGGTATTACGAGTCTGTCCTGGGAGGCCAAAAAGTGAGCGGTACACCCTACCCTGTCAAGAGTCCTAATGCATTTAAAAGTCAGTAGTTATGAGTTTTATGGTACAACGCTGTAACATAAAACTCATAACTAAAGTGCTAAAAAGTACACTAACACCCATAAACTACCTATTAACCCCTAAACCGAGGACCTCCCGCATCACAAACACTATAATAAAAATTTTAACCCCTAATCTGCCGCTCCGGACACCGCTGCCACCTACATTATATTTATGAACCCCTAATCTGCTGCCCCCAACATCGCCGCCACCTACATTATATTTATTAACCCCTAATTAGTTATTTTATTTAATTGTAGTGTAGTGTTAGCTGTTAGTGTAACTTAGGTTAGGTTTTATTTTACAGGTAAATTTGTATTTGTTTTAGCTAGGTAGTTATTAAATAGTTAATAACTATTCTACCTAGTTAAAATAAATACAAACTTGCCTGTAAAATAAAAATAAACCCTAAGATAGCAACAATGTAACTCTTAGTTATATTGTAGCTATCTTAGGGTTTATTTTATAGGTATTTAGTTTTAAATAGGAATAATTTAGTTAATAATAGTAATATTTATTTAGATTTATTGTAATTATATTTAAGTTAGGGGGTGTTAGGGTTAGACTTAGGTTTTGGGGTTAATAACTTTAATATAGTGGCGACGACGTTGGGGGCGGCAGATTAGGGGTTAATAAATGTAGGTAGGTTGCTGCGACATTGGGGGCGGCAGATTAGGAGTTAATAAATAGTATGTAGGTGTCGGCAATGTTGGGGGCAGCAGATTAGGGGTTAATACATATAATGTAGGTGGCGGCGATGTCCGGAGCGGCAGATTAGGGGTTAATAAATATAATGCATGTTTTGGCGATGTCGGGGGTGGCAGATTAGGGTTAATAAATGTAAGATTAGGGGTGTTTAGACTCGGGATTTATGGTAGGGTGTTAGGTGTAGACATAACTTTTGTTTCCCCATAGGAATCAATGGGGCAGCGTTAAGGAGTTTTACGCTGCTTTTTTGCAGGTGTTAGCCTTTTTCTCAGCCAGCTCTCCCCGTTGATTTCTATGGGGATATCGTGCACGAGCACATACGACCAGCTCACCGCTGACGTAGTAATCTAAAAATATCCAAAATGAACAAATGACAACTCTATCTGGCACATGGGTATTGAACCTAAAAATATGACTCAAGAAATCAGAAAATAGATACAGTTACCACATATAGCACATCAAACAACAAAATGTATTAGATATATAAATACCAAATTACCTACAAATGGTCAAACAACTCTATATACCAGTATCACTATAGTTTAGACTCTTGTGGAAAGATATTGCTCACTCAATGCAAATCAACATAGCTCTCTTCAGTGGGGAATGGATAATAATTGCCAAAATACAAGGTTGTGCAATCTATTCTTATTTAAATCCAGAGGTTTATTTCGCCATTATCAAGTAAACGTTTGTAGCAGCAATATCTTGACACCATTTACAGCATAGGGCCAGATTACTACTCTTCCAGGTGATTAGAGCACCATTTTAATATAAATGGAGTCCCAAAAGAACATCTGAGATATCTTGACAAAGTCTCTAAATATACAATACTAACAAAGCGTAAGCATAAAGAATATATAGTCCCAAAGAATAATCCCTTACGCGTTTCAAAGGTGTTTGTATCCTTTTTTTTCAGAGGGTTCCGTATACTGAAAACATCTGATGGTATCTCTTAAAAACAGGGCGGAGGCACGCCCATAGAAATGCCTCCACCATGGTGGTTGGTTAAGGCTAGGTCACATGATAGTATGTGATGTCATAATGTTGTCTGTACATGCTCTACACTATGGCAAGACTAGAGGGTTAATGGTTGCCGCAGCAACCGGAAAGCGGTTGCCATAGCAACTGGAAACTTGTTGAATAAGGTTAAAAATTAAATAAAAATTTATTTTAATCTAGCGCTTCATGTGAGCGTATATTGTCCCCAATTATATTTTATATATTTTAATAAAATTTGGAGTGTTAAGACATGTTAACAATGTCTAAATAAAAATAGGATAATGGTTCAGATATATCCTATTGTACTGACTAATAGTTCTAGATGGGTTTAAAGGGATAAAACATCTATAACAAAATGACGGTTGTTTGTTGGCAATTCAGATACTGAGCAATAACATACTTTAAATGTATGTAATAGACAAATATATACTCCTTATAGTGATATATGGATTATATAAATAAAGATAAGCAAAATATATTTTTGACAGGAACTACATGTAATTATAAATATTATTGTTCAAAGTGGATGTTACTTACAATATCCAATCTCTCACATATGGATAAAGAATCAGTTTTAGAAAAGATATTTACATCTAAAATATCAGGTGAAGGGCAACAGGTACATAGATAGTTATCCCCTAATGAGTGCAAAGTTGTCATGTCCTCTATTTTATTTCCCCTATTGTTACAAAAGAGAGCAAGGGCAGGTAAATGGGACAATAAAAGACAAAGTATAGATTACAACTGAAAAAACAAAAAAAAATATTTTTGTCAATAGGAATTTCCTTACATAAATATATTGTCTAGATGGTATTGCTCCAAAAGGGCATAAAATGGAGAAAATTTAAGGAATATAACTAATGCTTTTAATGATAAGATTGTGTATAAGGGGATATACTAACAAGAAGTTGGGGAATAGGTGCATCGATCTAATACAATATTATAGCCCTTCACTCATTAAAGGAAAGCTGCCAGGTCAATATCTTTGTTGAGACCTTTTGGAGTCATAGTGCCCAATTGATGAATTCAAGGGGCCTCACGTCTCCTTAGATTGAGTTCCTTGTTGAACCCTTCAGGAGCCTTCTTTATGTGTTCCAGAAAAGTTCCCCTTAAACACTTAGGGGCCTATTTATGAAATGTCTGTCTGACATGATCCGATCAGCGGATCATGTCCGACAGACATCGCTGAATGCAGAGAGCAACGCCACCGATAAACTATGTTTTTTTTCTCCTCCTTCAATATTTCTAATTTGTTCTAGGAGTCTTTTCTTGTATGGGCGTGTCGTGCGACCTGTATATTGTAATTTGCAGCTACATTCCAATAGATATACTACATATTCAGTCTTGCAATTAGTGAGTGTAGTAATGTCATATGTTTTATTAGTCGCTGTTGATGTTATTTGTCTAGTTGGTTTGTTCTTACTGTAATGGTGAGCACATGCTGCACAGCTCAACCTGTTACATTTGAAAAAAACAATTTAGCTTGAACCTAACCAATTCCTCATAGTTCTTTCTTTTCCCTTAACCCCTTAATGACAACTGACGTACCAGGTACGTCCTGCAAAAACTGTCAGTTAGTGACAATGGACGTACCTGGTACGTCAGTTGTCTAAGAGAGTGCTGGAAGCGATCGCAATCGCTTCCAGCAGCTCTCAGGGTATTGCAGTGATGCCTCGATATTGAGGCATCCTGCAATACCCTTTAAAAAGCATCCGATGCAGAGAGAGCCACTCTGTGGCCCTCTCTAAACCGGTAGCGATGGTGCCGTTCGTTGGTGGGTGGGAGCTTACAAGGGAGGCGGGTGGGCGGCCCATTGCTACCCGGCATCCGGTTCCTTCAAGTGCATGGGAGCGTGCGGAGCAACCACTGCCACCAATGATTACTGTTTAGAGGAAGGGGGGGCAGAAAATGTTTTTTTTTTTTTTAAATTAAGGATCTGGTAGGGTTAAGGGTATGGGGGTATTGGGGGGGCAGCTACACTACAGAAAAAGAAAAAGTTGTAATTAAAAAAAAAAAACGTTATTTTTTTTAAAACTGGGTACTGGCAGACAGCTGCCAGTACCCAAGATGGTGGCAAATAGGTAGGTGGGGAGGGTTAGAGAGCTGTTTGGGGGGATCAGGGAGGTTGGGGGCTAAGGCAGGGGTCCATCACAGCTGAATAATTAAAAAACAAACAAAAAAAACACCTTTTATTTTAGTACTGGCAGACTTTCTGCCAGTACTTAAGATGGCGGGGACAATTGTGGTGTGGGGGAGGGAAGAGAGCTGTTTGGGAGGGATCAGAGGGTGGGATGTGTCAGGTGGGAGGCTAATCTCTACATTAAAGCTGAAATTAACCCTGTAAGCTCTCTACAAGATACCTAATTAACCCCTTCACTGCTGGACATAATACAAGTGGGGTGCGCAGCAGCATTTAGCGGCCTCCTAATTGCCAAAAAGCAATGCCAAAGCCATATATGTCTGCTATTTCTGAACAAAGGAGATCCCAGAGAAGCATTTACAACCATTTGTGCCATAATTACACAAGCTGTTTGTAAATAATTTCAGTGAGAACCCTAAAATTGTGAAAAATTTAACTTTTTTTTTTATTTGCTCGCATTTGGCGGTGAAATGGTGGCATGAAATATACCAAAATGGGCCTAGATCAATACTTTGGGTTGTCTACTACACTACAATAAAGCTAAAATTAACCCTTCAAGGTCCCTACACGCTTCCTAATTAACCCCTTCACTGCTGGGCATAATACATGTGTGGTGCACAGCAGCATTTAGTGGCCTTCTAATTACCAAAAAGCAATGCCAAAGCCATATATGTCTGCTATTTCTGAACAAAGGGGATCCCAGAGAAGCATTTACAACCATTTGTGCCATAATTGCACAAATCGTTTGTAAATAATTTCAGTGAGAAACCTAAAGTTTGTGACAAATTTGTGAAAAAATATATACATGTCAAGGGATATTCAGAGATTCTGGACAGATATCAGTGTTCCAATGTAACTAGTGCTAATTTTGAAAAAAAAAGTGGTTTGGAAATAGCAAAGTGCTACTTGTACTTATTGCCCTATAACTTGTAAAAAAAAACAAAGAACATGTAAACATTGGGTATTTCTAAACTCAGGACAAAATTTAGAAACTATTTAGCATGATTGTTTTTTGGTGGTCTTAGATGTGTAACAGATTTTGGGGGTCAAAGTTAGAAAAAGTGTGTTTTTTTCCATTTTTTCCTCATATTTTATAATTTTTTTTATAGTAAATGATAAGATATGATGAAAATAATGGTATCTTTAGAATTTCCATTTAATGGCGAGAAAAACGGTATATAATATGTGTGGGTACAGTAAATGAGTAAGAGGAAAATTACAGCTAAACACTAACACTGCAGAAATGTAAAAATAGCCCTTGTCCTTAAGGGTAAGAAAATTGAAAATGGTCCGGTCATTAAGGGGTTAATCTTTAATTTGCTGGGGGGCTATTATAGACTTTAGGTTTTTGTTTTGCCTATATATTATCTGTGGTCCTTTTATGCCTATGTCTTTAAATAGGGGGTCTTTGGACAGAATATGCCAATGCTTTCTAGGAATTATTTCTACCTTTTTCGCCCCAGTGGTATAAGTGGTTATACAATATAATATTGATCTGAGTCTTTAAAAATGTTTGTTGAATAAAAATAATAGATAATTTAACATTATGACTAAACCTAATTCCGCTCCATCTTAAAAATATAAGTTATTCAAAGAGTTTGACTAATAGATAGACCAGAGTAACGACTATTAAAAAAATCTTGTAACTTTAACTATATTCCAAAGGGCAGTAGAAAAGTAATATTTTGGGGACTTTAGGCAACGATAGCCTTTCTAATTTGTTTTCAGATTAAAAAGGTACCATATGTGTGTTTAATTACTTACACTTAGATTACGAGTTTTGTGTTACTGTTTTAACGCTGAAAAACCCTAAAAAATACCCGCCGTTCACTGGATCTTCAATGTAAGGGAGCCTTTTCAAACTGGCGTGCCTTGCATTAATATTGGCTGATTTGATTCTTGAAATTCAAATCAGCTAATAGGATGAGAGCTACTGAAATCCTACTGGATGTTCAAATGAGTCAATCGGATGAGAGCTACTAAAATTCTATTGGCTTTTCAAATCAGCCAATGGAATTTCAGCAGCTCTCATCCTATTGGCTCATTTAAACAGCCAATAGGATTTCAGTAGCTCTCATCTTATTGGCTTATTTGAATTTCAAGAATCTGGATGAAGATAGAAGATGCCACCTGAATGAAGACTTCTCGCCGCCTGAATGAAGACTTCTCACCGCCTGGATGAGGATGGATGTCCGGATTTCAGAAATGTCCGGACTTCGGAAACAGTGAGTGGAATTTTAGACTTTTTAGATTTTTAGATTTTTTTAGTAGTGTTAGTTTTTTTTTAATGTGTAATTTAGTTTTTTTAATTAGTAGTTATTTAAAATTTTAGTATAATAGTTTAGAATAATAGTTATGTTAGGTTAATTGTTAGTTTAAACTTAGTTTTTTTTTTATTTCACAGGTATGTTTTTATTTATTTTAAGATAGGGATATTGTAATTTTAATATAAAGTTAGGGGGTTGTTAGGTTTAGGGGTTAATAGTTTAGTTTTTTTGCGATGTGGGGGGCTGGCAGTTTAAGGGTTAATAGGTTTATTTAGTGGTGGTGATTGCGGAGGCCAGAGGTTTAGGGTTTAATAAATTTATTATAGTGGCGGCGTTGTAGGAGAGCGGGGGAATATGGGTTAATAACTTTTATTAGTGGCAGCGATGTTGAGGAGAAGCGGAATATGGGTTAATAACTTTTATTTGTGGCGGCGATGTCGGGAGCGGCAGATTATGGGTTAATAACTTTATTTTGGTGTCGGCGATGTCGGGAGCGGCAGATTAGGGGTTTATAATTTTATTTAGGTGTCTGCGATGTCGGGGCGGCGGATTAGGGGTGTTTAGACTTGGGGTTTATGTTAGGGAGTTAGGTTTAAAGGTAACTTTTTTCACGTAGACATCAATGGGGTTGCGTTATGAAGCTTTTCATTCTGCACTTTAGGTGTTAGGTTTTTTGTAACACCTTCTCCCCATTGATGTCTATGGGGGAAAGCGTGCCCAAGCACATCAAAGCAGCACTTGAATTTTGTGCGGTATGGAGCTTATCGCCACCATATTAGACGCACAAGGAGGCTTTTCAGAAACTCATAATGGCAGCACTATGGAGAGTGACATAATGCAACTTTTGTTGCGTTCGTTTCGCACCCTCTATAGCGCAAAACTCGTAATCTAGACTTTATTATTTTGAATAGTCTATATTTGGTTAGAACTTCTGCCATGATCAGCTGTCTCTCCATTTCTCCTGCTTCATATTTCTGCATTACTAAAAATTCACTATTGCAGCATTTTCCACAATAGCTCTGTAAATGTCTTAGTCTAATCCATTCTTCTCTCTTTAAGACTCCTTTCTTCCCATGAATATTTGAATGATATTTCAATGTCTGCCCTCCCCTCATTATTATCAAAGGAAGCAGAAGAATCTCTTTGTGCTCCACCTATATCTTCCATTGAATTCTGTTCCTTCAGCCTTACCCCCAAACTTGTTACTTGTATAATATGCACAGAAAATGGCAATAACTACTGCAAAACTATATACACTGTGTGGAAGTTTTTCCCCACAATTCTTTTAATCTGCATTTTCTTGATTCCATACACTTTAAAGGGACATCCACTTTTTTTTTTCATAATTCAGATAGAGAATACAATTTTGAACAATTTTCAATTTATTATTATCATTTTTCTTGGTATCCTTTGTTGAAGAAGCATAAATGCATTACTGGGAGTTAATTAACACTTTGTAATACAAGAAACATATATTAAACTGCTTATACATGAAAAATCACAGGCTCCCAAGTAAGTCCACTATAACCTAAAAACTAAAAATGAAATACATAGATAAGGAGCACATAAAAAAGGCTAAAGTGATTCCATACATATATGGCTTATAATGAATCTATACATATATGCATTAAAAATATAACAATTTATTCAGAATGTGAAAACAGAGAACAAATAAATAAAACAAAAAATAACAGATGATAAAAATAACAAAAGGGTACCCTGATGTATAAAAATAGTGTCCCAAAAATTGAGACTAATGAATGGTCTTGATGGTTAAAAAATGAAGAGAGAGTGTCCAAAACATAAAAAATAAAATATCAAATTAAATATCCCAATAGTAGAAAGTGATGATCCAAAAAGGTATGAAAGTGAGTCCTGATCCCCCAAAAATATGTAGGGGAAAGTTGAATGTCTGTTGTGTCCTATAATGTCCAATATATTCCCCAAAATGAGATACAAAAATAGTGGAAGATCCTCTTATCTGTGTATTCCAAAAGTCAATATGTGTGGAAAAAAACCTATAATAAAAAATATGACATAGTGCAGTATTGTTAAAAAGACCTATTAGCCCACTAGTAAATAAGGCTTACCAAATGTCCTGGAAACTCGAGCATTGTAAAGCCATATAAAAACAATTAATCAATGCATTTCGGCCCTAGATAGAGGCCTTTTTCAAGAGTGTTTACTGCTCACAGTGATTTGATTTAAATAGCCGATATTCTCAAATCAGGAGCTCTGGCATTTCCCGCCAAATACTTGCCCTTGATTAGTGTATTGAACTCCATACTGTTCTTCCAAATGCCCTCTACAAAGATGGACACTTCCTCTTTTATCTAGTTTGCTATTTCTCTTTATCAGTGAGATCGCGGTAAATTGGTGTATGACATCACTTCCAGTTGAAAGTTAGTTAACACATTGGGTGAGCCAATAACATGAGGCATATAAGTGCAGTCATCAATCAGCAGCTCCTGAGCCTACCTAGGTATCCTTTCCAGCAAAGGATGCAAAGATAACAAAACAAATTAGATAATAGAAGCAATTTGGAAAGTTTTATAAAATCATATGCTCTATCTAAATCATGAAATAAAAAATGGGGGGTTTTATGTCCCTTTACACAACAAACTAAAGTCCATTCACTTTGTCTTCATTATTAAATCTATTAACTTTCTTGTAATCACTGAAACTAGGAACACTATCACTGATGTTTTCTCCCTGCTGCACATGACTGCAGTCATTTTAGCCTGACCCTTAGGGGTAGATTTATTTATTTTTGAGCGGACATGATTTGTTGTAGTGAATCATGTCTGTTCTACATGGTTAAATATGGACAGCATATGCTATCCACATTTAACAATGCACAAGCATTTCTGGCAATGTTGCCCCCTGCTCACTAGCGGCCAATCGGCTGCTAGCAGGGGCTTTCAATCATCCCGATCGGATTGGATCAGGATGATTTTGATCTGCCACCTAAAAGGTGGAGGAATGGTTAAGAGCTAATATATGCAATTCGTTTTGGCCGAATTTAGTTTTCTGACAAATTCTGACTGATTTCGAGATTCAGATCAATCTGAATCTCTGAATCGGCACTATAACTAAAAGCCTGATAATCCCAAAAATGAATAAATCAGTTTTCAAATTTTCAGATGCATTCTATATTCATATTCATTCTAATTGAAAGTGCCGTCCCCCCACATTGCCAACACTAAATAAAGCTATTAACTCCTAAACTGCCATCACCCACATCGCCAGCATTAAATAAACCTATTAACCCATAAACCTCCGTTCCCCCAAATAGCTAACACTAAATAAAGCTATTAACTCCTACACTGCCATCCCCCCACATCTCTGAGACTAAATAAAGCTATTAACTCTTAAACGACTGTCCCCACACATCACCAACACTAAATATAGTCGTTACCCCTAAACTGCCGTCCCGCCACATTGAAATCACTTATAAAATGTATTAACCCCTAATCCTCCATCCCCTCACATCAAAAACACCTAATTAAAGTATTAACACCAAACCCCCCCACATTGCCAACACTTAATAAACCCCTAAACCCACATCCCCCCACATTGTCAACACTAAATAAAACTATTAACCCCTAAACTGCTATCCCCCACATCACCAACAATAAATAAACCTATTAACCCCTAAACTGCCCCCTACATTGCAAACACTAAATACAATTATTAGCCTCTAAACTGTCCCCCCATCACAACTACCTAAATTAAACTATTAACCCCTAAACCTAACCCCCCCCTAACGTTAACATAATTAAAATACACCTAAATTAATGTTACAATATTACTAACTACCTAGTTAAAATAAATACAAACCTACCTGTGAAATAAAAATAAAACATATTTTTAAACTAAAAAAAAACTAATATTACTTGTTTAAAAAAAAAAAACTAAAAAAAAAAAAACCTTACATTACTAAAAATAATAAAAGAGTAACAGGCATTGAATCTTGTTCACTCTTTGGTAGAGGGGGGGCATTGATAATGTCCTCCTTAAAAAGGAAACTGAGTGGATGTACAAATTACAGACTGTAATGCCAAATGGGCTTAATGAAAAGTTTGAATTTGCTGCATTCCTCAAGTGATAATTTGTGAAATTTACAAACAAAACTGTTTGGATTTTCTTACTCAGTTTGTTAATTCATGAAAAAGCTACTGATAATAACATCATATTTTGTAAAGTATGGCTCTTTTGGGTTCAGAGGAACGTTCAACGAACATCTAAGTTAAACTTCACATTTTAAAATACTACTAAAGACACTTGAACCAGTGTATGCTCTAGTTATTGATTAGATAAACTGTATGAACTATAACCTAATAATGTAATTATGTATATATATTTTTTCAGAAAGTATTGGTTTATTTAATGTAATACTGGCACAAATCTGGACTTTTATTTTTGGATAAATTTGTTCACAATATCTTTTCACCTATTCCTATGAAAATGGGCTGTGGCAATTTGAGCATACCCTATTGGCTGCAGGTTCAGATGAGAACTTCCAATTAGCAGCGAGAAGGATAAATAAAGGAATGGCTGCGGCTCAACGCAGTATCCGCTTTGCCCTGAGGAAACCCCTATGATCCTGAGGTCACGTGGGGGGTGAAACACATGTCGGCAGTGACGTACCGAGTGGAGGTGGACTTTACAGACCGCTCTGGCGTTTTTCTTACTATGCCTGATTGCTGGTAAAATTGAGATGCCGGCTCTCTCTATGGATGCAAGGATTCCCTCTTCTTAAATCAATGAGGCCTAAATCCGGCACTAAGAAGGAAGATCGCTGCTAGTAACGGTTGTATATAAAGTTGGTACTAATTACTTAATTGCTCCAATTTTCAACTTTGGACTTTTGAGTGTAATTACAGTAATACTTTGATCCGTGGCACTCAAAAATACGGAAGTACTGAGGACTTCAACCGAGCGCTTCATTTGTTGTTTATGCAGCTGCATTCTCTTTATATTCATGCTATTCATGCTTATGATAACATGTACTATTGTTAACCTAAGTTGTAAAAGACACTTTAGACTCGTTTTGGGGTTGTTATACATAGATCCAGATACCTATATTTCATGACACCGGATACCTTTTACTTATTTGGTGGTGCCCGCTGAAACTTGCGTTGTATTCATCCCCACAGTCAATCTTGTCTCATATAGACCTTTGGGTCCCGTGTATGATTAAATATACGTTGCTTATTGTTGATCAGTGTATTGTGCACAATACTAGGAGTCTATCTGTAATTTTCTTATTTAATGATTTAGCATGGTAGTCATTAATAGGTATTTTATACTGTCTTAGGCATTTATATAGTACTGTTTAACTGACATAGATCCTCATGGGTCACTATGATGGCTGATTTTACGTTTAGAACGTAACCATCCTCTAGTGGAGATGTTGTCAGTTTATACTTATAGCATTTTTTTTTTTCCCAGCAACAGTAGCTAACAAACGTTTGAATAAATTTGACATCTAGGTCTGTTTCAAGCGCTACTCCCTCTGTGTACTATTTTATTTGGTTCAATGTGTCTTTCTTTGAGTAGTAAGTATTTCTTTGCCTTTAGTGTGGGTGAGTGATTTGATAAATAATATATACCGCAATTTTTGGTGCTTTGCATTAGCATTTAAAAAGGTTGTGCTGAAATCCCTGTCTTTTTTGGTAGTAACCTGATTCCTGGTGACTACCCTCCTATCTTTATACTGTGCCTTTAGAATTATTTTAAGGGTCTGCACTTCATTTTCCTTCATATAAGGTTTTCTTTCACCTGAGCTAAATTATTTACTCGAGGTAGAGTTTTTAAAAATTAAATAAAATATATTGGCCTGTCTCCCTTCCTCTCTCTATATTTGTTAAAAATAATAAAACCTAACATTACAAAAAATAAATAAAAAACAACAATTACAAAAATAATAAACACTAAAATTACAAAAAATAAAAAAGCTACCATTACAAAAAAATAACAAACGAAATTATCCAAAATAATAAAAAATATTCCTAATCTAATACCCCTCTTTTTTAAAAAAAACACCCCAAAATAGAAAAAAAACACTAATCTATAAATAAACTACCAATTGCCCTTAAAAGGGCTTTTTGTAAGGCATTGCCCTAAAGTTAACAGCTCTTTTGCCAATAAATTAAACCATATGCCCCCTAACATTACAACCACACAACCCCCCCAAAATAAAAAAACTAACTAAAAAAACAAAAACAAATCTACCCATTGCCCATTCAGCTGTTTTCCATCCCATTAAAAATAAAAAAACCTAATCTAAAAAAAAACACTCCCCAAAAGAAAAAAAAATAACACCCCAAAATCGGTACTCACCATTGCTGAAGTCCAGTGAAAGATCTTCATGCCAGTGGCGAAATTGCGGAAAAGATCAGTTGGTGAATGCGCGGAGGCAGAGCAGAGGCGGAGGTCCATCAGTCAGACACAAAGGTCCTCTTAAAACGATCGTCATCCACACACTAAGGGGCCTATTTATCAAGCCGTCAACTTACTTGCATTCGACGGCACCAATACGCTTGCCTAAGATTGCCTAACATCGCTGCTGCGGACCTGAATTCACTCTCCAAAGTTACAAAAAAAGCTATCAAAAAGCCACGCACCAAGTACAGGGCGATGAGCAGTGGACTGTTGTTAACTAATAGTTATCGATCTTGCTGCTCTTTGACTTTTTCCCAGCTTTAATGGCATACTGTCACTAAACACTGCCACTGTACTACACTGTTTTACCCCTATCCCACTGCTCACGGATCCCGCCGTAACTAAATAAGTTATTAAACCCTAAACCGCCGCTCCTGGAGCCCACCGCCACTCTAATAAACTTATTAACCCCTATCCTGCTGCTCCAGGAGCCCATCGCCACCTACATTATGTTATTAACCCCTAATCTGCCCCCTACACCGCCACCACCTAGATTATACTTATTAACCTATAATCTGCCGTCCCCAACGTCGCCGCCACTATATTAAATTTATTAACCTCTAAACCTAAAACCCCTAATTTAAATCTAATTTAAATAAATCTAAATAAAATTCCTATCATTACCTAAATTATTCCTATTTAAAACTAAATACTTACATATAAAATAAACCCTAAACTAGCTACAATATAAATAGTTAGCTTAGGGTTTATTTTTATTTTACAGGCAAGTTTGTATTTATTTTAATTGGTAGAATAGTTATTAAATAGTTATTAACTATTTAATAACTACCTAGCTAAAATAAATACAAAAGTACCTGTAAAATAAAACCTTACCTAAGTTACAATAACACCTAACACTACACTATAATTAAATAAATTAACTAAATTAAATACAATTAACTAAATTATATACAATTATCTAAAGTACAAAAAAAAACAAACACTAAATTACAGAAAATAATAAACAAATTAAATATATTTAAACTAATTACACCTAATCTAATAGCCCTATTAAAATAAAAAGGGGGGCGTGTCCGGGCAAGGACCCAAGATGGTCGACAAACTGAGAGCTCTCTAAAGTCAGTTTACAATCCGCCTTGTAACTTGGATATTTATCAACCATCCGGTGCTAAATTATACCTAAATATCTTTCAACTACTATGCCAAGCTGGAATATCTACTTTTTGAACAGAACTGAGCTTCTTAGACTGGACTGCTGAGCTCTGTTGGCGGCTCTCGTGGAGAGAGATCTCAGCACCCCCCCCCGGGGGAACCGGGGTAACAGAGCAGATTAATTATATCTGTACAACAACCAATCTAATAATCCTGCAGAGAATATATCTTTGACCATGGAGGAGGACCTACACACTAAATTGCAAGCTCTATTTGCGGAGTCAGAGAAGCTATTTAACAAAAGATTTGATTGTCTCATGGCAATACTGGGAACACAAAATGACTGCGCAGAATTGGAGAGGGAGGCTATGCCCAGCGCTGAAGTTGTGCTTATCCATTATGACCTACCTAATATGCAGCAACAAAAGGCTGGGGCCATTGACTTCAATCCGGAGGAAGCGGGTGGACCATTGGTCCCGCAGGCCCAGGACGCACTGACAGTGGGGTCCTGCATGGAAGCCGGCAGAGAGTCCCCCATCAACGCATGGCCTGAGGTAGAATCGGACGTTGCCTACCTTGCTAGCGACAGCCAAACTGAGGTGACTGGTAGGGTCGGGGTGGGGAGAGCGGCCGGCTCCCTTGCGTGCGGCCCTGCTGGTGTACAAAAACAAAAGCTGCAGACGGGCTGTCGCTGTGCAGCTGCCTACACATTCTCAGTCAGATACCTCTGCCGACGCATGCTGGAGGATTTGCGGCTGGCCCCTATTGTAGCCTACCATTTTAAGGAACTGGGACTCTGTGGACTCTTCAGGGCTGGAGTCGGTTAGAGGGGGGGCATGCTCACTTTGCTGGCGGGCTGGGGAGCAGGCCTGTATCCGAGTACCTGCCGACACCACGCACTCACATTTTTACTACGGCTGGTTCTCAGTTGACACATCCTACCGGCTGAGGAGAGTGGGCAGGGAACAGATGAGACTTGGGACTGTGGTTGCGGCTCTGAGCTGTAATCACTGACTATCCATGGGTCTGCTGGTTTGCTGGTATGGCGGCTATGCCCTTTGCTTTATACACTGTGTAAAACAAATATATGATGGCCCAAAAGCCTGATGTCGGCTCCTGCAGTCTATATTTGCTTAGAGCTACTCACATCTATGTTGCCCCTTCCACTATCTAGTAAGGAGGAAGATCTCCCAGCGAGGGATAGTATTCATATAACTTATGTTTTGTAGCTGGTGCTTATGTGAGTTTAATTACACCTCCTCCTACTACCACTTTACTAGTAACTAGGCATTGTGGTTCAGTATTTATAGCTATTGGTACACAAGCCCACAGATACCTCATCATTAACCCCTTATTTCAATTGCCTTCTATGTATTATTTAATGTGGGAAGGCATGTGTTAAACTATTATATTACTGTTGGGATGAGCACGCTCAGATGAAGCAACACAGTCTTACTATAAAAAGTATAAGGATAAATGTTTTCCCTCACATATGACTTTCATCATTGCATATCTTGAACACTTTGCAGCAAATACTTGCAACCTAACCTCTTCTGATGTTAATCCTGTGACCTAGGTGAGAGGAGGCTTAGGTTTGAGAGCCCCTTTTAATCAGTTAAACATATGAGGCTATTGTGGCTAAATACCCTCATGGATCTACTAAATACAGGTGGTTTAGGGCCTCTTATGTTTTTTTTAGCTGTATAGTGGTACAGGTTTGCAGTTTATGCATACTTAGTTGCGTGCATGCTCCTGAAAATTGTTTAGAAGATTAATACTCTTTATACATACATGTTCTGGTGTGAATGATATGAACACTCCAAGGCCTATTTTTTTTATTTAGAGCCCTACATGACAGCCAGGCCATTCGACTACTATTTGTTAATTCATTTAATGGTGTTCAAGTTAACATGTACTTATATAGTGTATATATGTTCTGTTGTGAGTGATATGGACACCCTAAAGCCTACTTTTTATTTAGTACCCTAAAAGGAAGCTAGGCCGTTCGACTACTACTTGTTAATTTACTGAATGGTGTTCAAGTTAACATGTACTTATTTAAAAAAAAAGAGGTGCCACCCATGGCTTGTTATATTTTCCTACTGGTTAGGATCTAATGTTGTTTACGGTCAATAGGACATGCCTTCTGTATAGGATGCATGAGATTCAATGTATGTTGATAGGCGTGTTGCCATGACACATGTAAGAGTTTGTTTTTGTATGCCATTGCTACCTCAATAAAAACTATTTAAAAAAAAAAAAAAAAAAAGTCCCCCCCAAAAAAAACCCTAGCCTAAACTAAACTACCAATAGCCCTTAACAGGGCCTTTGCGGAGCATTGCCCACAAAGTAATCAGCTCTTTTACCTGTAAATAAAAATACAAACAACCCCCCCAACAGTAAAACCCACAACCCACACAACCAACCCCCCCAAATAAAATACTATCTAAAAAAACTAATCTCCCCATTGCCCTGAAAAGGGCATTGCCCTTAAAAGGGCAGTTAGCTCTCTTGCGGCCCAAAGCCCTAACCTATAAATAAAACCCACCCAATACACCCTTAAAAAAACCTAACACTAACCCCCTGAAGATCGACTTACCAGGAGACGTCTTCATCGAAGCCGGGCGAAGTGGTCCTCCAGACGGGCAGAAGTCTTCATGCAAGCCGGGCAGAAGTGGTCCTCCAGACGGGCAGATATTTCTACCTTAATTCCGATTGACTGATAGAATTTTATCAGCCAATCGGAATCTAAGGGACGCCATCTTGGATGACTTCACTTAAAGGAACCTTCATTCGTCGGGTAGTCTTCGGCAGAAGAGGATGCTCCGCGTCGGATATCTTGAAGATGGACCCGCTCCACGCCGGAAGGATGAAGATAGAAGATGCCGTCTGGAGGACCACTTCTGCCCGGCTTGGAAGAAGACTTCTGCCCATCTGGAGGACCACTTCGCCCGGCTTGGATGAAGACGTCTCCCGGTAAGTGTTAGGTTTTTTAAGGGTGTATTGGGTGGGTTTTATTTTTAGGTTTGGTCCTGCAAAAGAGCTAACTGTCCTTTTCAGGGCAATGCCCATCCAAATGCCCTTTTCAGGGCAATGGGGAGCTTAGATTTTATAGATAGTATTTTATGTGGGGGGGTTGGTTGTGTGGGTGGTGGGTTTTACTGTTGGGGGGTTGTTTGTATTTTTTTTACAGGTAAAAGAGCTTATTACTTTGGGTTGTGTGGGTGGTGGGTTTTACTGTTGGGGGGTTGTTTGTATTTTTTTTACAGGTAAAAGAGCTTATTACTTTGGGGCAATGCCCCGCAAAAGGCCCTTTTATTGGTAGTTTAGGCTAGGTTTTTTTTTATTTTGGGGGGCTTTTTTTATTTTGATAGGGATATTAGATTAGGTGTAATTAGTTTAAATATCTGTAATTTGTTTATTATTTTCTGTAATTTAGTGGGGGGTTTTTGTACTTTAGATAATTGTATATAATTTGTTAATTGTATTTAATTTAGTTAATTTATTTAATATAGTGTAGTGTTAGGTGTTAGTGTAACTTAGGTTAGGTTTTATTGTACAGGTACATTTGTATTTATTTTAGCTAGGTAGTTATTAAATAGTTAATAACTATTTAGTAAATATTCTACCTAGTTAAAATAAATACAAACTTGCCTGTAAAATAAAAATAAACCCTAAGCTAGCTACAATGTAACTATTAGTTATATTGTATCTATCTTAGGGTTTATTTTATAGGTAAGAATTTCATTTTAAATAGGAATAATGCAGTTAATGATAGTAATTTTATTTAGATTTATTTAAATTAGATTTAAGTTTGTGGGTGTTAGGGTTAGACTTAGGTTTAGGGGTTAATACATTT
The DNA here is from genome assembly GCF_027579735.1 of Bombina bombina. NCBI lineage: Eukaryota > Metazoa > Chordata > Amphibia > Anura > Bombinatoridae > Bombina > Bombina bombina. Next base: position 315,644,208 of record NC_069501.1, read on the forward strand.
AATATAGTGGCGGCAACGTTGGGGACGGCAGATTAGGGGTTAATAAGTATAATGTAGGTGGCGGCGGTGTAGGGGGCGGCAGATTAGGCGTGTTGAGACTCGGGGTACATGTTAGGGTGTTAGGTGTAAACGTAACTTTATTCTCCCATAGGAATCAATGGGATATCGGGCAGCAGCGAACATGAGCTTTCGCTGATTTCAGACTCCCATTGATTCCTAAGGCATTCGCTGCCTCCAGGGTGGCGGATTGAAAACCAGGTACGCTGGGCCGGAATAGTGGCGAGCATACCTGGTAGTTATTTGAGTAGTAGCAAAAGTAGTCAGATAGTGCCGAATTTGCATTTGCAACATCTGTAGTGACGTAAGCATCGATTTGTGTTGGACTGAGACCGGCGGATCGTATGTTACGTCACAAAATTCTACTTTTGCCGGTCTGTAGCCTTTGATAAATAAGGTCAATCAGACTCGCCACAATTACACTGCGGAATTCCAGCGTATTTGCGGTTGACGGCTTGATAAATAGGCCCCTAAAGATTGAATGGAATGTGGTAACCTTGCATTCCTATTGGTTGAAAAATTCAAATCAGCCAGTAGGATGAGAGCTGCTAAAATCCTATTGGATGATTTGAACAGCCAATAGGATTTAAGAAATTCTCATCCTGTTGGCTGATTTGAATTTTTTAGCCAATAGGAATGCAAGGGTACCCCAATAAAACTAGTAGGGATTAAGCTAAGTAATATATACATATAATAAGAAGTATTGAGATAATTTCTCTTTAAACTGTCATAAGGTTAATTACTTAATTGACACTTCTTAGCTTTATAAACCCACAGAATCTTTTTGTGGAACTCATAGCAACGTTTGTGAATGATCCGTTACAAAATAGATTGAATATTGCTTTAAACTGATAGATTGTTTATTTAGCATGTTTACAAAAATCTTATATTTCTATTGCTAAGTAATGCTCTGTAAAATTTTAATACCTATATATCCTTTTGCATTACATTGCAGAACATGTATATATGTGTTAGCAGGTAACCTAAGAGTTAAACTTAAACATTGCACGTCACTGTGATTTTGTAATTTAAGGAGGCTGTGTATCTGAGACAGCACGGTCTATGATTAAGGCAGTGAGCTGAAACATGTTAGACCGCTGCTGTCTCAGATCTGACCTGTTATGTTTTTTGCTGTGAATATCACCATTTTAATTTGTATGGCAATAAAATTACCCTTTTAAATTCTTAAGCCTGTGGCCCCGACTCGCCTTTTTTCAAAATTTTGGCTGAGGATTTTATGCAGACTTGCAGAGGTCTGCTGGCGGTTAGCGGGGAGCTCCACTATTGGATGCTGTGTTAAGGAAGGAGCCGAGTAGATTGGTCACGCCTGGTTGTGACGAAAGATTACAGGAGGGTTCAGACAAGGAAGACAGACCGAGACCGGGAGAGTATGCAGCAATTGCGAACACCGGAGGATCAAGGTACTGTGCATACTTTAATTTAATACACTGCCCTCATATATCCACTGGATTCTGGATCTGCAGTTTAGTTTGAGCGCTATAGTGGGACTTTCTGTTTGTATATACCCCAATAACCTTGCATTTAATCTTCAGTGTGTGGCAGACGATTGCAAGAAGAGGAACTGACCACTCCACCTCTGCCATGAAGATAGAAGATGGACCCAGGATGGATGAAGATAGAGTCGTCTGGATGAAGATGTTTAGCCGCTGGGATGAAGATCTTTCGCCGGACTTCAGCAATGGTGAGTATCGATTTTGGGATTAGTGTTAGGTTATCTTTTATTTTTGGGGTGGTTTTTTTTTTAGATTAGGGCTTTTTTTATTTTTAATAGGCTGAAAATGAGCTGAATGTCCTTTTAAGGGCAATGCCTATACAAATACCCTTTTGGGGCAATGGGTAGATTAGTTTTTTTTTAGTTAGGTTTTTTTTATTTTTGGGGGTTGGAGGGGTGGGGGTTGTAATGTTAAGGGATATTTGGTTTAATTTATTGGCAAAAGAGCTATTAACTTTAGGGCAATGGAGAAAAACAGAGGTGTCAAAATGGCCTAGTATCACCATAACATGTGATAATATAAATATGTCAAATGGCTACTCACAAGAATAATGCACCCAATGGTGCTAGCAAGGCAGGTTGGAACTTCACAGTAGTCCAACTCACTGAAATGAGGCAGGTAGCTGCACAGGGCAAAAATACTTCCAGCACCCTACATAGGGTTCCTGAGTGGAGAAAAATGAACTACCATAGCCTAGTATAGTTTTAAATAGGCAGAGTGTAATGATTAGGTCACACTTACAGCATGGAAAGCACCTCCAGGTGCAATACAAGCAGGCCGGAACTTCTCAGCCACCCAGCAGACTGTTCTTTAGTGCAAAACCGGTTTCACTCCAATCCACCATATGTGAAATAACAGGATCCAAACAGCAGCAAGTGTATATAATAAAAACAATTCTTTATTTAAAAGCAACACATTTCTCAGCCTCAACAGGGCTGTTTGCTCAAGCTATTATACAAAAAGTAAAAAATACACTTGCTATTTAAAAAGTTAAACACATACTGATTGGTGAATTGTTGATAGATATCAGCTGTGTGATGTGGCCTAAATCTGTTGGCCACCATGGTAACAACACATTGCAAAAGTATAACCACAACAGCCCTCCCTCTAATCCAGATGTGTCCATGTAACAGCAAATGGACATCCTGATCCAAATTCATGATGAAAAAAACTAACCGAAGGTCATCCTTCATACAAATACATTACTAATAAATATGCCCTCATATTAGTTGAATCTTAAAATAATATTCAGATCATGAAGTTAGATGTAAAAGAATGACAATGCCACATACTACTGCTGACTTTGGGTAGCAGATTGTATAATACATATTATGAGGATTCAGCCAAAATATAAATATGGAGTGGCTAATATTGGCTACAATAATGGACAATCAGAACAAGCAGATCGAGTGCATACACCTACTTGCTTATCTTGGTCGATATGTTATATTGCAGTGTACCTCTCCGCCATCAAGCTATAGAGCCTCTACCCACCCAGTGATGTGTGTGTGTGGGAAATGTGACCAAACATGGGCCAGGATTGGTGAGAGTAAAATAACGCTGAAGCAGTCATATGGAAGGAGGCAAATATGCCCCCGACAAGCTCCTCCCTTGTCTTATAATGCTTGTGATGAGTAAGCTTAAACTATGCAGGGAACCTATTGGACTGGACAAAAAGTATATATAAGAATATATATATATATATATATATATATATATATATATATATTAGATCACAGGAGAGCATTCTCACTTAACAACACAGCTGCCAGGGTGCCAGTAATAAATAAATAATGGTAACAACAAACTTTACAGTGAAAAAATAGTGACGTTTCGGGGACAAAGTATCCCCTTCCTCAGACACAGTGTATAGGCATATTTATAGAGCAAACATAATAAATCCCACCCCCCAATCAGGACCAAAAACCGCCAAAATGGAGTCATGGCAACCACCTTGTGACAATAATAAACAAACAGTGCATTTCATAATATCAAACATGTCTGAAATTGTTTTAAATTGATTCAAATCAGTGACATTTAAAGGTAACCAAATAAACAAAAATGGAACTTCGCTGTGATCATGTGGGAGACATAGGTAATGATGAGTAAAAATACACACACACAAAAAATATATATATTTTTACTCATCACATTACCTATGTCTCCCACATGATCACTGGTAATATATAATGTGTATAGCCCAATGGCTAATATTAAGTGTGAGATGTGATATGTATATTCTACACTAAAACAATATGCTAATGGTACACCTACATAATTGTGATATGAGATGTGCTAAATAAGATACTAACTTGAAAATTATGTGAGAATGAAAAATAACAAATATAATTAATTTAAGTGTATAAATATGTAAACAGACACCTAAATTACGAGTTTTTCGCTAAACAGGGTGCGAAAATAACGCCAACAAATTTGCATTATTGCACTTTCCATAGCGTTACCATTACAAGATACTGAAAAGCCTCCTTGTCCATACCGCACAAGAGCCAAGGGCTGAATTTACGTGCTTGTTCATGTTTTCTCCCATAGACATCAAATAATAAAAAAATAATAAAAAAGACCCCCTTAAACAGCTCTTTTACCTAGAAAAAATAATAAACTCCCCCAACAGTAAAACCCACCACGCAACCAACCCCCCTAAGTCTAAATAAAACCTAAGCTACCTATTGTCCCTAAAGGGGCATTTGTATGGACATTACCCTTAAAAGGGAATTCAGCTCTTTTACACTGCCCTTAAAAGGGCATTTAGTTCTTTTACAGTGCCCAAAAGAACCCTAATTTAAAAAAAAAAACAGCCCCATTAAATAAAAAATAAACCTAACACTAACCCCAGAAAATCTACTCATGGTTCATGAAGTCCGGTCATCCATCCTCATGCAGGCAGCAAGAAGTCTTCATCCAGACGGCGACACCTTCATCCATCTCGGGGACGTCTTCTTTCTACATCCCGGTGGAGCGGAGCAGAGCTATCCTGGACGACAATGACATCCTGCGCAGAGCGTCTTCCCCCTTTATAGCCAGTTTTGAGTGTAGGTGCTCTTCTATATACTACTTTGGGTTTGGGGCCAAGGATATTTTTCAAAATCGGGTCATTGGTCAATATTGGCCAATGTTTGCAGAGGATATTATTAATATCTCAATAATTGGAGTTATATCGGGTGATAAATAATGGAGGATTGAAATCTTTGAAGTTTTCTTGTGTTTTATTCTTCCTAATGAAGTATAGGCTTCTATCTTCCTCTCTAACCCTGTTCATTTCTTTATTTATTAGGTGTTCATGGTATCCTTTCTCAAGAAATCTATCCCCAACTACCCTAGCTTGCTCATCATAATCGTCCAATGTGGAGCAGTTTCTTCTAATCCTCCTGAACGGTCCATAGGGGACATTATTTTCCAGCATTGATAGCGATTGCTGTCAAAGTGGCTGAAGCTGTTACTATCAGCGGCTTTAAAATATGTCTTAGAGGACACCACTCCCCCACTGGACCTACCAAAAATCAAATCCAGAAATTCTACATTTTCTTTTTGTATATTATATGAAATTGATATAGCATATGTGTTTTTATTAAGGCGCTTAACAAAATCTATAATCTGCTTATGTGACCCCCTAAAGATGAATAGAAGGTCGTCGATGTAAGGGTCATAGAACACCAGGTTATGTGCAAATGGGGAATCATAAATATGATGTTGTTCAAACCTCCCCCATGAAAAGGTTTGTGATGCTGGGAGCAAAGCTGGGGCCCATAGCTGTTCATTTGGTCCGTAAATAAAATCTACTCTGGTACAAAACAATAATTGTTTCAAAATAAAAGTGATTAATTTAATCATAAAATCCACTTTTGTGGTTGGCATATACAAATCCTGTTCTAGAAAGGAGCGTACTGCTCCTATCCCAATATCATGTTTGATATTGGAATATAGGGCTCCCACATTACATGTTACCCACCAACTATCTTCATTTATTGTCAATCCTTTAAGTTTCAATAATAAATTGTTAGAGTCCCTGATATATGAAGGAAGAGATACTACAAATTTCTGTAAATAGAAATCAATATAGACGGAAAGGGAGTCAGTGAGGCTCCCAATCCCCCCAATAAATGGACGACCTTGGGGTTTCACAGGATCCTTGTAGCTCTTAGGGAGATGATAGTAAAAAGCAATGCTAGGGTAATTGTTTGGACATGACTCCCACAGCCAGGGTTAGGGATTCTGATTCAAAATGGATTATGATCCAAGGGAGTGCCATCCCGAGTAGTTATTTTGAGACATTGTTTTTTTCTGCAGAAGAGGCAAGTCTGTCTGAATCATAAAACGGTGATCAAGAACATTTCCAGCTGCCCCTAAATCAATAAAGGCTTGAATGTGGACATAATTCTGAAGAAAGGTAAGAGTAACAGGTACCAGGATCGGAGAAGAGTGAGGGGATTTAGTAGTGACCATGCTTAGAGGTACCGCAGTTTTATCCTCTAAGCATTAGCTATTCCCAGCAGAATATCACAATTCTTAAGTAGGTGTGAGTTAGAACCAGAATAGAAACACAGTCTCAATCCTCTTCTTCTCTGTCTTTTAGATTCTGTGGGTTTGAGGGAGGAGAGATCCATGGGTTCCTATACAGAGGTAATTGGAGGTGCTGAAGGGGTAGAGGGTAGTCTAGAGACTGGACGGTATGAGGACGAGAGGGAGGGATTCTGCGAGTTCTGTCTCTCTCAGCTTGTCTCTCCTGAAAGTGAGAATCCAGACTGATACAAAGTGTTATGAATTCATCAAGAGAAGAAGGAACATCACAATAAGTAAGCTTGTCCTTGATGCGCTCATGCAAGCCTCTCCTAAAGGCCACCTTAAGAGCACTGCCATCCCAACTGGTCTCAAGTGTCAAGGTGCGAAACTTGACAGTGTATTGTGCCACAGTTCTAATGCTCTGGCTGAGATCCAAGAGAGAGTTCTCTGCAGCAGAAGCATGGCCAGAAGTCCCAAACACAGAAGATAATGCAGAAATGAAGGCATCCGCATTGTTCAGGAGTTGAGCGCTCTGTTCCAAAAGGGGAGAGACCCAGGCCAGGGCCTTGTCTTTCAATAAAAGAATGATAAAAGTGATCTTTGACTGATGATACTGGAAGAGAATCATTGCGAAAGTGCAGCCTGCACTAGTTAAGAAAACCAACTACAATCATACTTGTCAGGTAAAGGTATCCGGGGTATACTTCCAGAAGCAGGGGAAGATGTTGCAGCACCGGCAGCTGGGATTGGCTGTGCAACACCAGGAGTAGCGTTCTTTTCTGCAACCAGTGAGGAGAGCATAACGGATATAGCCTCTAATTTAGAATCCACACTCAGCAAGTGTATGTTATGGGTTCCCAGCACCTGTCCATTAAGAGTGACTGCTCTTGCTACCTGATTTGGGTCCATGGCCCAAGTATAATATAATGCTTGTGGGATATCTCTCTATCAGACCAAACTTGGCCAGTAGTCTTCTTATCCCAGCTTAAAGTGGAATGATAGGAAATATCCCAGAGCAGAGTAAATTAGTGCAATGAGGTAAGCAGTACTCACGGTAGACAGGGTAGTCCTTCAGGGCAATAAGAAGAAGGTAGAGAATGGTCAAGACAGGCTAAGTCTGGCAACAGGAAAGCAATCCAGCAGTAAAGCAGTTCAGGGGTAAACCAATAGAATGGTCAGACAAGCAGAGTTCGATAACAGTATGGTAATCGAGCAGTTCAGGGGTGAAGCAAGCAGAGTGGTCAGACAGGCAGAGTTCAATAACAGTATGGCAATCCAACAGTTCAGGGGTTAAGCAAGGAGAGTGGTCAGACAGGCAGAGTTCAATAACAGTATGGCAATCCAACAGTTCAGGGATTAAGCAAGGAGAGTGGTCAGACAGGCAAAGTTGAATAACAGTATGGCAATCCAGCATAAAGTAACACAGCACCCTGGAGCACACAAAGAAACACTTATACTTGGGCACAGGTAAATGGAAGTGAGGTACTTACATAGCTGCAGGATTCGCGCCACAGGAGGAATCCGGACTGGCATCAGGAAGAGAGGCGCACGGCGATGATGTCATCGCCGGCACCCAAAGCTCACCACAGCGTCCATGGCAATGGCCATGGCAACGGACGAAGTGGCGGCCAGGTGGCGTGACACCCTCTTCTATTGGCTCTTTCCAATGATGAAAGCATACACAAAAGCAGATATAATTACAATGGGAAAAGACTCTAATAGATGGGATACCAATGAATGTAAACAAGCAATAAAACAATAAAATGAAAATATATATATAAAAAATATATAAAATAACTCCACCTAAAATACCTAAAAATTAAAAAAAAAGGAAATTTATGCTTACCTGATAAATTGATTTCTTCTACGATACGACGAGTCCACAGATTCATCCTTTACTTGTGGGATATTATCCTCCTGCTAACAGGAAGTGGCAAAGAGCACCACAGCAGAGCTGTCTATATAGCTCCTCCCTTGACTCCACCCCCCAGTCATTCGACCGAAGGTGTAGGAAGAAAAAGGAGAAACTAAAAGGTGCAGAGGTGACTGAAGTTTTAAACACAAAAATATAATCTGTTTTAAATTGACAGGGAGTGCCGTGGACTTGTCGTATCGTAGAAGAAATCAATTTATCAGGTAAGCATAAATTTCCTTTTCTTCTACTAGATACAATGAGTCCACGGATTCATCCTTTACTTGTGGGATACAATACCAAAGCTACAGGACATGGATGAATGGGAGGGACAAGACAGATACCTAAACAGAAGGCACCACTGCTTGAAGAACTTTTCTCCCAAAAATAGCCTCAGAAGAAGCAAAAGTATAATATTTGGAAAATTTGGAAAAGGTATGAAGGGAGGACCAAGTCACAGCCTTAGAAATCTGTTCAACAGAAGCATTGTTTTTAAAATCCCATATGGAAGCCACCGCTCTAGTAGAATGAGCTGTAATTTTTTCAGGAGGCTGCTGTCGAGCAGTCTCGTATGCCAAGCGGATGATGCTTATCAGCCAAAAAGAAAGAGAGGTAGCCATAGCTTTTTGACAGCTACGCTTTCCAGAATAGACAACAAATAGAGAAGATGTTTGACGGAGATCCTTGGTCGCTTGCAAGTAAAACTTCAAGGCACGAACCACGTCCAAGTTATGTAACAGACGCTCCTTCTTAGAAGAAGGACTAGGACATAGAGAAGGAACAACAATTTCCTGATTAATATTCTTATTTGAAAGAACCTTAGGAAGGAATCCAGGTTTATCAGAATGGAATATAAGATAAGGCGAGTCGCATTGTAACGCAGAAAGCTCAGAAACTCTTCGAGCAGAAGAGATAGCAACTAAAAACAGAACTTTCCAAGATAGAAGTTTAATATCTATGGAATGCATGGATTCAAACGGAACCCCTTGAAGAACATTTAGAACTAAATTCAAACTCCATGGGGAAGCAACAGGTTTAAACACAGGCTTGATTCTAACTAAAGCCTGACAAAGCGACTGAATGTCTGGGACATCTGCCAGATGCTTGTGTAGTAAGATTTTCAAAGCAGAAATATGTCCTTTTAAGGAACTAGCTGATAATCCCTTCTCCAATATTTCTTGGAGAAAGGACAAAATCCTAGGAATCCTGATCTTACTCCATGAGTAGCCCTTGGATTCGCACCAATAAAGATATTTACGCCATATCTTATGGTAAATTTTCCTAGTGACCGGCTTTCAAGCCTGAATCAAGGTATCAATGAACCGACTCAGAGAATCCCTGCTTAGATAAAATCAAGCATTCAATCTCCATGCAGTCAGTTGCAGAGAAATTAGATTTGGATGTTGGAACGGACCTTGAATGAGAAGGTCCTTTCTCAGTGGCAGTTTCCACAGTGGCAGAGATGACATTTCCACCAGATCTGCATACCAAGTCCTGTGTGGCCATGCAGGCGCTATCAAGATTACCGAAGCCCTCTCCTGTTTGATTCTTGCAATCAGACGAGGTAGGAGAGGAAAAGGAGGAAACACATAAGCCAGGTTAAACGACCAAGGTACTGCTAGAGCATCTATCAGTACTGCTTGAGGATTCCTTGATCTGGACCTGTAATGAGGAAGTTTGGAATTTTGACGAGATGCCATCAGATCCATTTCCGGTGTGCCCCACCCATGGATCAATGCCGCAAACACCTCCGGATGGAGCTCCCACTCCCCCGGATGAAAAGTCTGACGACTTAGAAAATCCGCTTCCCAGTTCTCCACTCCTGGGATATATATTGCTGATAGATGGCAAGAGTGAGTCTCTGCCCATCAAATTATTTTGGAAACCTCTATCATCACTAGAGAACGTTTTGTTCCCCCTTGATGATTGATATAGGCTACAGTCGTGATATTGTCCGACTGGAATCTTATGAATTTGGCAGAAGCTAGCTGAGGCGACGATTGAAGCGTGTTGAATATTGCTCTCAGTTCCAGAATATTTATTGGTAGTAGGGACTCCTCCTGAGTCCAAACACCCTGAACCTTCAGGGAATTTCAGACTGCACCCCAGCCCAAGAGGCTGGCGTCCGTCATCACTATGAGCCATGCTGGCCTGCGAAAGCAAATTCCCTGGGACAGATGATCCTGTGACAACCACCAATGAAGAGAGTCTCTGGTCTCTAGATCCAGATTTATCCGAGGAGATAAATCTGCATAATCCCCATTCCACTGTCTGAACATGCACAGCTGCAGTGGTCTGAGATGCAAGCGAGCAAACGGAACTATGTCCATTGCTACTACCATTAACCCAATGACCTCCATACACTGTGCCACTGATGGCCGAGGAATGGAATGAAGTGCTCGGCAAGTAGTTAAGATCTTTGATTTTCTGACCTCCATCAGAAAAATTTTCATGTCTACCGAGTCTATCAGAGTTCCTAGGAATGGAGCTCTTGTCAGAGGAACTAGTGAACTCTTTTTTATGTTCACCTTCCACCCGGGAGTTCTTAGAAAAGCCAACACGATGTCCGTGTGAGATTTGGCTAGATGGTAAGTTGATGCCTGAATCAAAATATCATCCAGATAGGGCGCCACTGCTATGCCCCGTGGCCTTAGAACCGCCAGATGGGACCCTAGCACCTTTGTGAAGATTCTTGGAGCTGTGGCCAACCCGAAAGGAAAGGCTACAAACTGGTAATGTTTGTCCAGGAAGGCGAAGCTGACGAACTGGTGATGATCTTTGTGGATAGGAATGTGAAGATATGCATCCTTCAAATCCACGGTGCTCATATATTGACCCTCCTGGATTATTGGTAAAATTGTTTGTATGGTCTACATCTTGAATGATGGGACTCTGAGAAATTATTTTAGACTTTTGAGATCTAAAATCGGTCTGAAGGTTCCCTCTTTTTTGGGAACCACAAACAGATTTGAATAAACCCCCCACCCTTGTTCTAATTTTGGAACTGGGCAGATTACAACCATGGTATATAGGTCTTCTACACAGCGTAAGAATGCATCTCTTTTTGTCTGGTCTACAGAAAAACGTGAAAGATGAAATCTCCCTCTTGGGAGAGAATCATTGAATTCTAGACAATACCCCTGGGTCACAATTTCTAATGCCCAGGAATCCTGAACGTCTCTTGCCCAAGCCTGAGCGAAGAGAGAAAGTCTGCCCCCTACTAGATCCCGTCCCGGATCGGGGGCTGCCCCTTCATGCTGTCTTGGTAGCAGCAGCAAGCTTTTTGGCCAGTTTACCTTTATTCCAGGTCTGGTTAGGTCTCCAGACTGACTTGGATTGTGCAAAGTTCCCCTCCTGCCTGGTGGCGGAGGAGGAAGTAGAGGGACCACCTTTAAAGTTTCGAAAGGAACGAAAATTATTCTGTTTGGTCCTCATTTTAACCGTCTTGTCCTGAGGAAGGGCATGACCTTTACCTCCAGTAATGTCGGAAATGATCTCCTTTAGTTCAGGCCCGAATAGGGTCTTACCCTTAAAGGGAATAGCTAAACGCTTGGATTTAGATGACACATCAGCAGACCAAGACTTAAGCCATAACACTCTACGTGCTAAAATGGCAAAGCCTGCATACTTTGCCGCTAAGTTAGCCATTTGGAAAGCGGCATCTGTAATAAAAGAATTAGCTAGCTTGAGAGCCTTAATTCTATCCAAAATATCATCTAATGGGGTCTCAACCTTAAGAGACTCCTCTAGAGCCTCAAACCAAAAAGCTGCTGCAGTAGTTACTGGAACAATGCACGCTATAGGTTGTAGAAGAAAACCCTGATGAATAAACAATTTCTTTAGAAGATCCTCTAATTTGTTTATCCATAGGATCTTTAAAAGCACAACTATCCTCAATAGGTATAGTTGTACGCTTAGCCAGGGTAGAAATAGCTCCCTCCACCTTAGGGACCGTCTGCCACGAATCCCGAATGGTGTCAGATATGGGAAACATTTTCTTAAAAGTAGGAGGGGTAGAGAACGGAATGCCTGGTCTATCCCATTTCTTAGTAACAATGTCCGAAATTCTTCTAGGGACTGAAAAAACATTAGTGTAAGTAAGGACCTCTAGATATTTATTCATTTTACACAATTTCTCTGGTGGGATGACAATAGGGTCACAATCATCCAGAGTCGCTAAAACCTCCCTGAGTAACAAGCGGAGGTGTTCAAGCTTAAACTTAAGGCTGTCACATCTGAGTCTGTTTGAGGGAACATCTTTCCTGAATCAGAAAGCTCTCCCTCAGACAGCAATTCCCCCACCCCCAAATCAGAACACTGTGAGGGTACATCGGAGATGGCCAATAAAGCATCAGAGGGCTCAGTATTTACTCTAATACCTTACCCTGTAAACCGGGCAGTATAGATAATACCTCTGTAAGGTTAGTAGACATAACTGCAGCCATATCTTGCAGGGTGAAAGAGATAGACGTGCTAGAAGTACTAGGCGTCACTTGGGCGGGCGTTAAAGGTTATGACACTTGGGGAGAAGTAGATGGCATAACCTGATTCTCTTCTGACTGAGAATCATCCTGAGACATACTTTTATCAGCTAAAATATGTTCTTTGCAATGTAAGGCCCTTTCAGTACATGAGGGACACATTTTAAGTGGGGGTTCCACAATAGCTTCTAAACAAATAGAACATTGGCTTTCCTCAATGTCAGACATGTTAAAACAGGCTAGTAATGACCACAAACAGGCTTGAAAACACTTTATTTAGTGAAAAAAATAACAATCTGAAAAACGGTACTGCACCTTTAAGAGAAAAAAAGCGTACAATTTTTCCAAAACTGCTCTAAAAGGATATAATTATCCCAATTTTTGCATATATGTGTCTTATCAAATGTAAACTTGTGTTGTAGTTCGCACAGTAATACACATTTCAAGATATAGAATAAATGATTAATTCTTAAACTTTTTTAAAATACACATTTATATGTGTGTTTGTTTTTAGTTGTATATAGGAGTTGTTTTATTTAAGATATGTATAACTCTGTATATGCTCTGTATCCTAATGATTACAGTAATGTTTCTGAAGTAAGCAGTCAGTTTTATTGATACCATCTATGCTCTACTTTCTATTCTTAACTGTACTGAGCTAGAGTGCTGGGTTGCTAAGGAGCGTTGCTAGGAGAGGATGATGCTCAGAATATCCAAAGACCATATTTAGAAGGAGGGGTTTGTGATGTTTCAGCTGCTAACATTTTAATACCTCAGTAAAGCTGTATTCCAGAAGTGCTTTTTTGTTTAACACCATTTAGACACAATTTTCAGCTATTATAAATGTAAACTCAATAATATAACCGAATCAAAATGACAGAAATAGAAAACTTCATTCCCAAGCAACAACTTCTAGCAATCTAGACAATCTTTGTCAATAGCCAAATTTTACCAGAAATAGGGGTAGCTGACTAGGAAAAAATTGCTTCAAAGTGTAAATAATTTAAACAAAATCACAAACTCAATGTTTGTATCTTGTTGATGATAAAATTAGAAACTGTATTTTTTTTTGTTTTATTAAAATGTAAATGTCATATACTTTTCCCCTACACAATACAAAAAGTACAGTTTGGATAATAATTAAGAAAACATATTAATTTTTACATTTTAAACAGAAACACTGTATCAGCAGAGCAATGCCCGAAATAGACCTAATTATTATTATTATATATTTGTTTCTGCAGTGTAGTGATCATTCTCAACCCTCCCACTTCCCTGATCCCCACAAATTGCTCTCTAGCCCATCTTTAGTACTGGCAGCTGTCTGCCAGTACCCATAAATATTGATATATATATATATATATATATATATATACACACACATACATATAAATATAAATATATATATATATACACACACACACACATACATACACACACACACATATATATATATTTTTATATATATATATATATATTTTTTACACACACACACACACATATATATATATATATATATATATATATATATATATAGTATAGTATATATGTAGATCTGGGTTCCAAGTACTCACTGTATTGGTGAATTGCCTGGATGCTCTCTATGGTAGATAGGTAGAAATTTCAAAGAAAGATGAGGCACTCACAGGATTTAAGAATGTTATTTTAATTAGTAGCTCATCAACAAAGGTTCAGTCAATGTTTCGGTCCTCACAGGGACCTTTGTCAAGACTGTTTAGTAGTCAATATGCGTGTAGTATGTTCAGCGGTGAACACCGCTGAACATACTACACACATATTGACTACTAAACATTCTTTATTTGAAAGATCAGGAATGTAAGCTTAAAAATTGTCCCATGTTTGGTTCAGCAGCCTGGATAGCACTTGCTAATTGGTGGCTGCATTTAGCCACCAATCAGCAAGCACTGCCCAAGTGAATGGCGGTTTAGGGGTTAATATTTTATTTAGATCATTTTTGTTGTGGGGGGATAGTGGTGTAGGGGTAAATTGTTTATTTAGATCATTTGCCTTGGTAGGGGTGGTGGTTTAGGGGTTATTAGGCTAGGGGCTTATAGTAGGGTGGTTTTTTTTTCACTTTTTTGTCTCCATTGATTTCTATGGGGGAATACATGCACACGCACGCTCATGCGAAAACTCAAGTTAGGATTTTTGTGCTTTTCGGGTTAATGCTAGCTCAAAATACGTTTTTTTTTTTTGGAACTTGTAATACCAGCACAACCCGACAAGCACAAAAAGCTTAAAAGGATAGGACACTTTTATAGTCACATCTATTTTCAAAGATGCTGTGTTCTCTTGGTATCCCTTATTGATAAAGAATACGCACATATCCAACACTAGTGGGAGCTAGCTGCTGATTGGTACCTGCACATATTTGTCTCTTGTGATTGGCTAAATATCAGTGGTCATATGAATTATGGGGACAAGCAAGTAATGTTCAGAGTTTGAAAATAGTTATAAAAATAAAAGCATCAGAAATACAAGTACCAGCTGCCATCTCTCTAAAAATATATACAAATAACCAAGATAATAAGTATGTAAAATATGTTAGTCCTAATCTGTAATAGCAATCTGGCAGCTCCTTGTCAAAGGCAAAGGTTCACATCTTCCAAGAAATCTAGAAAAAACAACACAAGGGCACCAAATGGCCTAGCACAGCCACAAACATCCAATATATTAATAGGTACAGCGAGTATACACTCACATTCCTTATATGGTGTTATATAAGTAGGCTGGAACTTCAGCTGACTGGCCTCCGGTCTGCTGGATCCAAATGTCATCAGTTTTAGATCCCAAAGGATGGCTCATCTTGTACACACTGTTCTAAATAAAAGACAGCACACCACATAGCAAAGTGCAGTTTGTAAAGCAAGAGAATGTATATAGAAAGTATAGTTGGTAAAGCAAGATAATGTATATAGAAATTGCAGTTTGTAAAGAAAGAGAAAGTGTATAGAAAGTGCAGTTTGTAAAGCAAGAGAATGTATTTAGAAAGTATAGTTTATAAAGCAAGAGAATGTATATAGAAAGTGCAGTTTGTAAAGCAAGAGAATGTATATAGAAAGTGCAGTTTGTAAAGCAAGAGAATGTATTTAGAAAGTACAGTTTGTAAAGCAAGAGAATGTATATAGAAAGTATAGTTTATAAAGCAAGAGAATGTATATAGAAAGTGCAGTTTATAAAGCAAGAGAATGTATATAGAAAGTACAGTTTATAAAGCAAGAGAATGTATATAGAAAGTATAGTTTATAAAGCAAGAGAATGTATATAGAAAGTATAGTTTATAAAGCAAGAGAATGTATATAGAAAGTATAGTTTATAAAGCAAGAGAATGTATATAGAAAGTATAGTTTGTAAAGCAAGAGAATGTATATAGAATGTACAGTTTATAAAGCAAGAGAATGTATATAGAAAGTATAGTTTATAAAGCAAGAGAATGTATATAGAAAGTATAGTTTGTAAAGCAAGAGAATGTATATAGAAAGTATAGTTTATAAAGCAAGAGAATGTATATAGAAAGTATAGTTTATAAAGCAAGAGAATGTATATAGAAAGTATAGTTTGTAAAGCAAGAGAATGTATATAGAATGTACAGTTTATAAAGCAAGAGAATGTATATAGAAAGTATAGTTTATAAAGCAAGAGAATGTATATAGAAAGTATAGTTTATAAAGCAAGAGAATGTATATAGAAAGTATAGTTTATAAAGCAAGAGAATGTATATAGAAAGTACAGTTTATAAAGCAAGAGAATGTATATAGAAAGTGCAGTTTATAAAGCAAGAGAATGTATATAGAAAGTATAGTTTGTAAAGCAAGAGAATGTATATAGATGAACACTCCCATCATTAGAGCACCTACAGGTGCATTATGTGCAGACTGGAACTTTGCAGTCTCCCAGCTGACTGATATCCAGTTAAAACAGGAACTTCAGCAAACAGCATAAAAACAGGCAATCACAATATCCCAATGCCCCAAAGAAGAACATTGAAGAATGCTAAAAATGAAAAAGTTGTATTAAAAACAAAAGCAACATCATTTTCAGCCCCTTAAAGGGACACTCAAGTAAAAAAAAAAAAGTTTTCATGATTCAGATAGAAATTGCAGTTTGTAAAGAAAGTGCAGGGCAAATAGCCCGGAGCGTAGCTAAGGGTTAAGGCCTGTAGGAGTGAGTGCTGCTGTGTGTGTGTGTTTTAGTTACAATGTTGCATTATGTTGGGAGGGGTCTACTAACCTTATAAGAAGGATGTACAGGAATTCCACTTCCTCTTTGTTCCTGTGGACTCCCAGAAGAATTTTCAGCTTAGCAGTTTGCAGCATTTTCCAATGGAAGGCGAATCTGGAGAATGGGAAGAAATGGAGTTAGAGGACGTGGAGTGGGTCGCACCATCCCCATCCGGAACTGTCACGGTGGGTCTGGGCCATGGGTCTGGGCTGTGTCTGCCTGTTTCTCCCTCAGGGGGGGGGGGGGGTAGCCCACTGTTGTTCTCTTCTCCTGCACGGGAGAATTTAGGGGGGGATGGTGGCCCCGGTATAGCCTATCCGTCGTGTGAGACAGACTGTAGGCCCTCAGGGGAGATTGGGCCTGAGGGGAGAGTAGGAGCGCCCGGCGGGTCGGTTTTATGGCCTAGGGGGTCCCAAGGGAGCTCCGGGTTCGGCTCCGGGGGTCCCGGCTTTGTAGCCGGGGGCTCCGGTGTCGGCCTTAGGCAGGGGCCTGTAGTGGCAGGGCCCAGCGAGGCCTTAGGAAGTGCGGGCACCTCGGGGGTGAGCGTCGTTGGCGCGGGTAGTGGGAGCAGTGCGGCCTCACCTGCGGCAGTGGTCCTCTCCGGGGAATCGTTGGCGGCGGCGGTGGCTCTCCTCCAGTCCTTGGCGTCGGTCCTCGCGGGTACGTCGTTGGGTCCGGCGGTACTTCAGGCCCCGGCTTTGGCCTACGGCGAGGTACAGGCCTCCGGTCCGTCGTCCCTCGTGGCTTCTAAAATGGCCGCCGCATCGACTTCCGGTGGCGTTGCGCGCTCCCGCGTCACTTCCTGTGATGTCATTTCCGCTCGCGGCAGTCGCAATCTGGACAGCGAGCAGAGCGGATCGTTCCCCCCGGAGCACCTCGGGGGGGGACACCCGCTCTTGGGGGCAAGAACGATGGGGCCCAGGAGGCCAGGGGGGCGCATGATAGGCCGGATAGAGGGGCAGAGGTGCTGAATCATGGGGCAACTGTGAGCGTGGCACCGGAGCAGCAGGGGCCTCCGGAGGGCGCTCCGGGGGCGTCACAACAGGGTGTGCGCACTAGAGCCGCAGTTGGACACAGTAATAAGGGGGGGATGCCGACAGGGCACCCGCCTCGCGCTCACGGCCTACGTTAGGAGGGGGAAAAGCTAAGGCGGCCCCCGCATGCGCTGCGGCCCAAAGTAAAGGAAAGGCCCCCGCGGCTTAGACCGCGAATAAGGGGGCCATCCTGGCGCACAACGCAAGGGGCGAGGCCGCAATAGCGGAGCCCCAGGGGCAAGGCCTGCAGGGTATCATGACGCCCAGCAGGACTTCACCGGCACGATCTGAGCAAATAGCCACAAGGGGGGCTGTCAAAAGGGGGCATGCTAGCATTAGCGTTGGCACTGGGGAAGGCTTAGAGAGCCCCGGGAGGGGACAGGCGAGACAGGCTAGGGGATCGAAGTCTCAGGGTCGGAGTAGGACCGTGAGATTTCAAGAGGATTCGACTAGCGGGTTGGCCACCAGTACGGATGATGATGTGAGTGTGGCATGCGGTGTGAGTGACAGTGACCGGGAGGGCTATTTAGAATTTGAGGAAAGGGGGGATAGGGAAGAGATGGCTGGTCCTTCCCGAGGTACTCCCCTCTTGGCTTCTATTTTGCAGGTACCCAGGACTTCCTCATCCAGCAGGGATATGGCGACTCAGAGTTCCGGAGCTCTCGTGCCTAGAGGAGTCAGCAGTGCTTCTGGACAAGGCCAAGCCGCATCAGGCGCTTCCTCTGGTGAGATGCAACTTGGTTTACCTAGGGGGCGGTGTAATTCTTCCAGCTCTAGTGGGTCAGGGTCAGGATCTGAGATAGATGGGTCCCTGGGTTTGCACACGAAAGGGCATAGGAGGATGTATAGAATGTTGAGGAAGATGAGTAAGGGCAATCACAGGGATGACATTGCCAGTAGTGGGACGCAGTCATCTCAACTCTTAGGGGTTGCTGGGGGGTCACCACAGGCGGTGAACAGAAAGGCAGCGGTACACGGGGATACTTATTCGTGCCAGGTACACAGTTTGCATGCACACCTTAAAACTAAAACTGTGAAACGTATTCAGGACGGTAAGTATGTTAACATGTTTGAGCTGTCTGCAGAGGCCTTTAAGTTTAAGGAGATGGCGGAGGATGGTACGGGCCCTAAGAAATTTAGGCGGCCTGATACCCTTGAGGAGTGGCATCGGTGTTTCCGGGTATACGCCACTTGCTACTTAGAGAGGTTTCCCGATCAGGGGACTGCACTCTTTAAGTACGTTGACACCATCGATGCAATACACAGAAAGTTTGCCGATGGTGCTTGGAGGGAGTATGATATGTTATACCGGAAAAAGAAAGTGGGCAACCCACTGCTTGATTTTGGTACGATGGATTTGCACCTCTGGGCGCATCTTGATGTGGAAAGGAGGGCGCAAGGAGGCGCCATAGCGACATCGCCCGGGGCTAGGCAGACTTTGCGCTTTCAACGGCGACAAGGGGGTGTATGCTGGCGATACCAGGACAAGGCGTGCGAGCGGGGCACTTCGTGCACGTTCAAGCACGTCTGCAAGTTTTGCAGCGGGCAGCACCCCGGGGCTGAGTGCTCCAAAAAGCGAGACACCCAAACTGATCGGTTTGGGAGCAAAGGAGGCGCTGGCGCTAAGGGCGGATTCAGCACTTAGAGTCCAGGTCATTTGTAAATGGCTGCGTAGGTACCCTGATAGGGCGGCTGCTCAGCTTCTGGATAGCGGGTTGCGTGAGGGCTTTGTAATCCCGGTAGTAGGCCGGGTGGGGGGAGCACGAGACAGGAAAAACCTGAAATCGGCTTCCCAATACCCTGAGGCAGTCAGGGAAAAACTGGGCAAAGAAGTGGCCTTGGGTAGGGTCGTAGGCCCCTTTAGGGACCGGCCGCTACCGGATTTAGTTGTCTCCCCACTAGGGGTGGTCCCCAAGAAGGAGACAGGTAAGTTCAGGCTTATACAACACCTCTCTTATCCGAAAGGGCGGTCGGTAAACGAAGCTATACCGGAGGAATTGAGCTCGGTCCGTTACCAGACGTTTGACGACGCGCTGGCTCTGGTTAAGGAACGGGGCCCGGGAGCATTAATGGCGAAACTAGACGTGGAATCCGCGTTTAGGCTACTCCCGATTCACCCATCATCCTTTGGGCTGATGGGGTGTTGGTTTGAAGGGGGTTACTATGTTGACCGTTGTCTGCCCATGGGCTGTTCGATATCCTGCGCGTACTTTGAGGCATTCAGCACTTTCCTGCACTGGGCGGTGGTCTCGGTGGCGGGGAGTGATAGAGTGGCGCACTACTTGGATGACTTTCTCCTGGTAGGGGCGGCCAACTCGCAAGAATGTGCCTCCTTAATGAAAGTCATGAGGTTCATGATGGCCAGGTTTGGGGTTCCTTTGGCAGAGGATAAGACAGAGGGGCCGTGCACGTGCTTGACGTTCCTTGGTATCGAGATCGATTCAGTGGCAGGTGAATGCAGGCTGCCTAAGGAAAAGGTCGCCAAGATGCGGGCCATGGTTGCGACGCAGACGTGTTCGCTGCGGGAACTGCAATCGCTCCTTGGCCTCCTAAATTTTGCGGGGAGAGTGATCCCGTGGGGGAAGGTGTTTAGCAAGCGACTAGAGCGGTGTTTGGGCGGAGGTAGGGCTCCGGCATCGCGTATTCGCATCACGAGGGACCTCGTGGCAGATTTGCAGGTCTGGGAGAGGTTTCTCCAGGACTTTAACGGCATCTGCATGTGGCAAAGGGAGCCGATATCTAACCAAGCGCTACATCTGTTCACGGACGCTGCAGGAGCATCCGGGTATGGGGCTTACTTTGAAGGCGCTTGGAGTGCGGAGCCCTGGCCGACCGAATGGGCGACCAGAGGGCTTACACGCAATCTTTGTCTTCTGGAATTGTTTCCTATCCTGGTTGCGGTGGAATTGTGGGGTCACCTGTTTAGTAACAGGGCTGTGATTTTCTGGACGGATAATCTCAGCGTGGTGTTTGCGGTTAACAGGCTTTCTGCTTCATCGCCTGTTGTCGTACATTATTTGCGACACCTGGTGTTGAGATGTTTGCAACTGAACATTGACTTTAGGGCACGGCATGTGCCAGGGGTGCAGAATATAGTTGCGGATGCACTGTCGCACTTCCAGTGGGGGGCATTTAGGGCTGCGGCGCCTGCCGCGGCTCCTAATGGTCTTTCTTGCCCTCTCTTTTTGTGGCAGATGGCGAAGGACTACAGCAACTGATCCCGGTGTTGCGGGCTTCGTTGGCGCCCACCACATGGTCGGCATACGTGAGGTACTGGAGTGAATGGGTAGGTTTTTGCGACCTCCGTGAGTTCCCCTCTTGCGAGGGTGAACAAGGGTTTTTGTTGCGCTGGCTGGCGGAGCTGAGAGGTAAGCGAGCAACGAAGGGGGCGGTGGTTGCAAGACTATCGGCTGTGGCTTTTTTCTGCAGGCTATACGCCTTTAAAGACGAGTCGCGATCCTTTCTCGTTAAACAGCTGTTGAGGGGCTGGGGCCGTCTGGAAGTTCCACAACGAGACACAAGGGAGCCCATTACGGCAGAACGGCTAGTAAAATTATTGGACGTGTTGCCAGAGATATGTTCCTCACCTTTTGAGGCCCGCCTCTTTGGGGCGGCCTTTGGCTTAGCGTTTCACGGCGCATTAAGGGTGGGTGAGTTGGTACCGCGAGCCAGAACGGCGGCCACAGGGGGGGTCATGCACAGCCATGTTCGGCTGGTGGAGGACTCCGTGCTATTGTTCATTCCCAGGTCCAAAACGGACCAGGAGGGCCGGGGAGCCTGGCTTTCACTGCCGGGGCAGCAGGGTGTTGCCTGTTGCCCGGTGCGGCTAGTGTCATCTTACCTGGGAGTACGGCCAGGAGGCTCCTCCAGGTTTTTGATACATGCTAATGGAGACCCACTGACCAGATACCAGTTTGGCAAGGTATTGGAGAAGGCAGCGCAAAGGGCTGGCCTAGACGGGTCTCGGATCGCCCCACACTCCTTCAGGGTGGGGGCAGCGAGGACAGCAGCAGAGCTGGGTTGGTCCTCGGATCGGATCCGCTCATTGGGGCGGTGGAGGTCGCAGCGGTATAAATCTTACGTTAGGCCGCTGTATGTTTGAGATCGGGGATCAAGGGTCATGCATGCAAGAGTTGGGGGGCTTGTGGGGGTGATACCAGAAGGTTATGGGCCAAGGTTGTGGACCTGGTCTACTGCAAGCGGGCTAACTCTTGTTTCCTTTGTTTCAGAAATACGTCCAGGTCCTGTACGGGTGTGGATCGTCGGCCATTCATATGTGCACTGGGCCGCAATTAGAGCTGCAGCCATGCCAGGAGGACAGCAGCTAGGAATTGAATCGTCCAGGGCTGTGTTACGTTGGCTAGGGCGCAGAGGCTTGTCTTGGTCAGACCTGCCTGCATTGCTCCAGACCGCAGCGAAAAGGTGGGAGAAACCTCACATTTTGATAATTCATGCTGGCGGCAATGATGTAGGGGCCATTCCCACATTGGATCTGATCCGGGCAATGCAGTCAGACCTGAGGCAGTTCAAACTCTGGTTTCCAGGTGTGAGAATCAGGTGGTCGAATGTGATCCCTAGATTAAGATGAAGGCACATGGTGTGTCATAAGGCAGCTTTCCAGGTCAGGAAAAAGATCAATTGGGACCTGAGGAAGCAGGTAGTGAAACTCGAGGGTTTTGTGGTAGAGCACGGGAACATCTCGGCAGCCCATAAGGGTTTGTATAGGCAGGATGGGGTTCATTTAGAACTGGCAGGAGTAGATTTGTTCTTGCAGAACATCAGGCAGGAGTTACTCCTAAGAGTATAGGGTGGCGGCAAGAGTCAGGACCATTGTATATGCAGGTCAGTCTCTTGTGGCGGGTGGTCAGGATCACGGCTGCAGACTGGAAGGAGGTTTGGTAATGGCCATTGCGGTCAGGGTGACGTCACAGGCTTGGTATGCTTGGGCGTGCTCGGGCTGAGTATTGTTAGGCCGGAAAACCCCTAATTATGTAAGCTGCGTGAGTATCTCCGCCTTGTGGTCTGCAGCTGTGTCCCTTGGCCATTTTCTAGAAGGGGTTATTCATAGTTAGATGTAGGCCCCGATTGCCGCCACCCGTGGATAAGTTAACTGCCAGTTCCACAGCTGGTACCAATAAATGCGACCCACGGGTCTTTCACCCACAGAACTGTGTTGTGTTTTATTTATTAGTTGTTAAGTTATATTAAGTGTTAAGTTAAGTTAAGTTACAAGCAGACACTCAGGAGATGTAGGGCATTTAATCCCTTAAGCAAGAGAATGTATATAGAAAGTACAGTTTGTAAAGCAAGGAGAATGTATATAGAAAGTGCAGTTTGTAAAGCAAGAGAATGTATATAGAAGGTACAGTTTGTAAACCAAGAGAATGTATATAGAAATTATAGTTTGTAAAGCAAGAGAATGTATATAGAAGGTACATTTTGTAAAGCAAGAAGAATGTATATAGAAAGTATAGTTTGTAAATCAAGAAAATGTATATAGAAAGTACAGTTTGTAAAGCAAGAGAATGTATATAGAAAGTACAGTTTGTAAAGCAAGAGAATGTATATAGAAAGTGCAGTTTGTAAAGCAAGAGAATGTATATAGAAAGTGCAGTTTGTAAAGGAAGAGAATGTATATAGAAAGTACAGTTTGTAAAGCAAGAGAATGTATTTAGAAAGTACAGTTTGTAAAGCAAAAAGAATGCATATAGAAAGTACAGTTTGTAAAGCAAGATAATGTTTATAGAAAGTGCACTTTGTAAAGGAAGAGAATGTATTTAGAAAGTACAGTTTGTAAAGCAAGAGAATGTATATAGAAAGTGCAGTTTGTAAAGCAAGAGAATGTATATAGAAAGTACAGTTTGTAAAGCAAGAGAATGTATATAGAAAGTGCAGTTTGTAAAGAAAGAGAATGTATATAGAAAGTGCAGTTTGTAAAGCAAGAGAATGTATATAGAAAGTGCAGTTTGTAAAGCAAGAGAATGTGTATAGAAAGTGCAGTTTGTAAAGCAAGAGAATGTATATAGAAAGAGCAGTTTGTAAAGCAAGAGAATGTATATAGAAAGTGCAGTTTGTAAAGCAAGAGAATGTATATAGAAAGTGCAGTTTGTAAAGCAAGAGAATGTATATAGAAAGTGCAGTTTGTAAAGCAAAAAGAATGTATTTAGAAAGTACAGTTTGTAAAGCAAGAGAATGTATTTAGAAAGTACATTTTGTAAAGCAAGAGAATGTATATAGAAAGTATAGTTTATAAAGCAAGAGAATGTATATAGAAAGTGCAGTTTGTAAAGCAAAAAGAATGTATTTAGAAAGTACAGTTTGTAAAGCTAGAGAATGTATATAGAAAGTATAGTTTATAAAGCAAGAGAATGTATATAGAAAGTACAGTTTGTAAAGCAAGAGAATGTATATAGAAAGTACATTTTGTAAAGCAAGAGAATGAATATAGAAAGTATAGTTTATAAAGCAAGAGAATGTATATAGAAAGTACATTTTGTAAAGCAAGAAAATGTATTTAGAAAGTACAGTTTGTAAAGCAAGAAGAATGTATATAGAAAGTATAGTTTATAAATCAAGAAAATGTATATAGAAAGTAGTTTGTAAAGCAAGAGAATGTATATAGAAAGTGCAGTTTGTAAAGCAAGAGAATGTATATAGAAAGTGCAGTTTGTAAAGCAAGAAAATGTATTTAGAAAGTACAGTTTGTAAAGCAAGAAGAATGTATATTGAAAGTATAGTTTATAAATCAAGAAAATGTATATAGAAAGTAGTTTGTAAAGCAAGAGAATGTATATAGAAAGTGCAGTTTGTAAAGCAAGAGAATGTATATAGAAAGTGCAGTTTGTAAAGCAAGAGAATGTATTTAGAAAGTACAGTTTGTAAACCAAGAGAATGTATATAGAAAGTACAGTTTGTAAAGCAAGAGAATGTATATAGAAAGTGCAGTTTTTAAAGCAAGAGAATGTATAAAGAAAGTACAGTTTGTAAAGCAAGAAGAATGTATATAGAAAGTATAGTTTGTAAATCAAGAAAATGTATATAGAAAGTACAGTTTGTAAAGCAAGAAAATGTATATAGAAAGTATAGTTTGTAAAGCAAGAGAATGTATATAGAAAGTGCAGTTTTTAAAGCAAGAAAATGTATATAGAAAGTGCAGTTTGTAAAGCAAGAGAATGTATATAGAAAGTGCAGTTTGTAAAGCAAGAGAATGTATATAGAAAGTGCAGTTTTTAAAGCAAGAAAATGTATATAGAAAGTGCAGTTTGTAAAGCAAGAGAATGTATATAGAAAGTGCAGTTTGTAAAGCAAGAGAATGTATATAGAAAGTGCAGTTTTTAAAGCAAGAAAATGTATATAGAAAGTGCAGTTTGTAAAGCAAGAGAATGTATATAGAAAGTGCAGTTTGTATATCAAGAGAATGTATTTAGAAAGTACAGTTTGTAAAGCAAAAAGAATGTATTTAGAAAGTACAGTTTGTAAAGCAAGAGAATGTATATATAAAGTATAGTTTATAAAGCAAGAGAATGTATATAGAAAGTGCAGTTTGTAAAGCAAGAGAATGTATATAGAAAGTGCAGTTTGTAAAGCAAGAGAATGTATTTAGAAAGTACAGTTTGTAAAGCAAGAGAATGTATATAGAAAGTATAGTTTATAAAGCAAGAGAATGTATATAGAAAGTGCAGTTTATAAAGCAAGAGAATGTATATAGAAAGTACAGTTTATAAAGCAAGAGAATGTATATAGAAAGTATAGTTTATAAAGCAAGAGAATGTATATAGAAAGTATAGTTTATAAAGCAAGAGAATGTATATAGAATGTACAGTTTATAAAGCAAGAGAATGTATATAGAAAGTATAGTTTATAAAGCAAGAGAATGTATATAGAAAGTATAGTTTGTAAAGCAAGAGAATGTATATAGAATGTACAGTTTATAAAGCAAGAGAATGTATATAGAAAGTATAGTTTATAAAGCAAGAGAATGTATATAGAAAGTATAGTTTGTAAAGCAAGAGAATGTATATAGAAAGTATAGTTTATAAAGCAAGAGAATGTATATAGAAAGTATAGTTTATAAAGCAAGAGAATGTATATAGAAAGTATAGTTTGTAAAGCAAGAGAATGTATATAGAAAGTACAGTTTATAAAGCAAGAGAATGTATATAGAAAGTGCAGTTTATAAAGCAAGAGAATGTATATAGAAAGTATAGTTTGTAAAGCAAGAGAATGTATATAGATGAACACTCCCATCATTAGAGCACCTACAGGTGCATTATGTGCAGACTGGAACTTTGCAGTCTCCCAGCTGACTGATATCCAGTTAAAACAGGAACTTCAGCAAACAGCATAAAAACAGGCAATCACAATATCCCAATGCCCCAAAGAAGAATATTGAAGAATGCTAAAAATGAAAAAGTTGTATTAAAAACAAAAGCAACATCATTTTCAGCCCCTTAAAGGGACACTCAAGTAAAAAAAAAAAGTTTTCATGATTCAGATAGAAAGTACAGTTTGTAAAGCAAGGAGAATGTATATAGAAAGTGCAGTTTGTAAAGCAAGAGAATGTATATAGAAGGTACAGTTTGTAAACCAAGAGAATGTATATAGAAAGTATAGTTTGTAAAGCAAGAGAATGTATATAGAAAGTACAGTTTGTAAAGCAAGAGAATGTATATAGAAGGTACAGTTTGTAAAGCAAGAAGAATGTATATAGAAAGTATAGTTTGTAAATCAAGAAAATGTATATAGAAAGTACAGTTTGTAAAGCAAGAGAATGTATATAGAAAGTGCAGTTTGTAAAGCAAGAGAATGTATATAGAAAGTGCAGTTTGTAAAGCAAGAGAATGTATATAGAAAGTACAGTTTGTAAAGCAAGAGAATGTATATAGAAAGTGCAGTTTGTAAAGCAAGAGAATGTATATAGAAAGTGCAGTTTGTAAAGCAACAGAATGTATATAGAAAGTGCAGTTTGTAAAGGAAGAGAATGTATATAGAAAGTACAGTTTGTAAAGCAAGAGAATGTATTTAGAAAGTACAGTTTGTAAAGCAAAAAGAATGTATTTAGAAAGTACAGTTTGTAAAGCAAGATAATGTTTATAGAAAGTGCAGTTTGTAAAGGAAGAGAATGTATTTAGAAAGTACAGTTTGTAAAGCAAGAGAATGTATATAGAAAGTGCAGTTTGTAAAGCAAGAGAATGTATATAGAAAGTACAGTTTGTAAAGCAAGAGAATGTATATAGAAAGTGCAGTTTGTAAAGCAAGAGAATGTATATAGAAAGTGCAGTTTGTAAAGCAAGAGAATGTATATAGAAAGAGCAGTTTGTAAAGTAAGAGAATGTATATAGAAAGTGCAGTTTGTAAAGTAAGAGAATGTATATAGAAAGTGCAGTTTGTAAAGCAAGAGAATGTATATAGAAAGTGCAGTTTGTAAAGCAAAAAGAATGTATTTAGAAAGTACAGTTTGTAAAGCAAGAGAATGTATTTAGAAAGTACATTTTGTAAAGCAAGAGAATGTATATAGAAAGTATAGTTTATAAAGCAAGAGAATGTATATAGAAAGTGCAGTTTGTAAAGCAAAAAGAATGTATTTAGAAAGTACAGTTTGTAAAGCAAGAGAATGTATATAGAAAGTATAGTTTATAAAGCAAGAGAATGTATATAGAAAGTACAGTTTGTAAAGCAAGAGAATGTATATAGAAAGTACATTTTGTAAAGCAAGAGAATGTATATAGAAAGTATAGTTTATAAAGCAAGAGAATGTATATAGAAAGTACATTTTGTAAAGCAAGAGAATGTATATAGAAAGTGCAGTTTATAAAGCAAGAGAATGTATATAGAAAGTACAGTTTGTAAAGCAAGAGAATGTATATAGAAAGTATAGTTTATAAAGCAAGAGAATGTATATAGAAAGTGCAGTTTATAAAGCAAGAGAATGTATATAGAAAGTACAGTTTGTAAAGCAAGAGAATGTATATAGAAAGTACAGTTTATAAAGCAAGATAATGTATATAGAAAGTATAGTTTATAAAGCAAGAGAATGTATATAGAAAGTATAGTTTATAAAGCAAGAGAATGTATATAGAAAGTATAGTTTGTAAAGCAAGAGAATGTATATAGATGAACACTCCCATCATTAGAGCACCTCCAGGTGCATTATGTGCAGACTGGAACTTTGCAGTCTCCCAGCTGACTGATATCCAGTTAAAACAGGAACTTCAGCAAACAGCATAAAAACAGGCAATCACAATGCCCCAAAGAACAACATTGAAGAATGCTAAAAATTAAAAAGTTTTATTAAAAACAAAAGCAACATAATTCTCAGCCACTTAAAGGGACACTCAAGTAAAAAAAAAGCTTTCATGATTCAGATAGAGCATGCAATTTTAAAAAATCTCTTCAATTTACTTCTATTAACAAAATGTGCACAGTCTTTTCATATTTACAGTTTTTGAGTTACCAGCTCCTACTGCGCATGTGCAAGAATTTACAGAATATAAGTGTATGCATTTTCGATTGGCTAGTGGCTGTCACATGATACAGGGGGAGTGGAAATATACTTAAAAAAAAAAAAGAAAAAAAATTATACTCATTTGAAGTTCAGACAAAGTGATATGGCATTGTCTTCTTATGATGCATTATTTGATTATACAAATCTACTGAATTTACTAGTCCTTTAAGGGCTGTTTCATCAGGCTAATACGTTCAGAGTTCTGTTCAGTGAAGATTATTTTTTTCATACTCCCTTTTCCTTTTTTAATCACCAGCTACTAAAACAACAATATTTTTTATACAATAAAATAATAAAAGAATCATATATAAACAGTGAATATGTAAAGAATGAAAATATATTTTTTACAATAAAACAATAAAAGAATCATATAAAAACAGTGAATAT
This sequence comes from Bombina bombina, assembly GCF_027579735.1. NCBI lineage: Eukaryota > Metazoa > Chordata > Amphibia > Anura > Bombinatoridae > Bombina > Bombina bombina. The sequence goes on from NC_069501.1 coordinate 315,672,857, forward strand.
GTATGAATATTTTTTTTTTTACAAAGACTGCTGTCTGCTTAGCACTGATACAGCAGCAACTTCAGAGTTTGTCACATTCAGTTAAATATTGTACTATTCTTATGAAGAAAAATAACGCACTATCCCAAACTGTAAAAACTGTCATTATTTTCTCATAATTATTGTGTATCAGAAAGTTTATTTGAATGTACTTTGTTTTTATTCAGTTTGAAAACTTATTATTATTTTTTAACTGCCAATGGAATTTGATTTATTAATTCATTATCAATTATCTGAAGCAAACATGTTGTATGTAACAAATGATAATTATACATTTTAATGTTGCTATTTATGTTTTCAATGATCTAGAAGTATTAGTATTAAAAAAATTGACTATGGTATTATGACTCTCGATCTGCAATGCAAATTGTAATTGCTAAACAGATGCAAATTTCAGTTAAAGAAAAGCTATAAAGATATGAAGGGAACAGCTGAAGGGAATCTTCCAAGGGGAATTCAAAATTTTTGCAAAAGTAAATCTCATTGAGGGTGAAAATGTAAAATTGATAATTTTCTTATTCAGGCTAATTAACTACCATTCAAAAAGCTAAAGGGCTATATTTTGTTTCTTTACACTGTTTTATGGAGTGAATTCAAGCAGCCCATCTCACGGTATAGTTGGCACTGCTAGTGTTGCTAAAATATTTTAAATTAAAATTAGCATTACACCTTGAAAACAGACAGGTTAAACACAAAGGGCCAGATTACAAGTGGAGCAGTATTTAAAGCTCCCACTCTAGCGATATCTCCAATAGAAGTAAGTTTTTTGAGCACGTTCGGTTGTTAAAAGTAAAACGTTTTTGCTTGTGCGCTAGCCTGACAAGCGTAAATAGCTGAACCTAGAATATCACACGTTGGGTTAACGTATTCCCCCCATAGAAGTCAATAGACCAAAACTAACACCCTACTTGTAAACAAACCTGATTGCATATTCTCAAGTGCGCTAACACGACATGAAAATATTAATATGTTCTTCACATAGCAGAATAGGTTCTATTTATTCATAAATACACACATATATATATATATATATATATATATATATATATATATATATATATATATATAATTAACACAGTCCAGTAATTGCACTCTCTGGATTTAACTCACGTCAAACTATATTGCGAACGTTTTCGGAGCATTCACTCCCTCCTCAGATGTCTGAGAAAGGAGTGAATGCTACGAAAACGTTCACAATAAAGTTTGCTGTGAGTTAAATCCAGAGAGTGCAATTAATGGACTGTGTTATTTGGAATTTTCTGCACCCTGGTCCTTATCCTAAGAGCGAGTGGGAGTGTGCCTTTCATCTACCTTTGATTTATATATATATATATATATATATATATATATATATATACTGTATATATAAAATGGTATTTTGTGACAATATATCTATACCAATATATACCAAATTCCAAAGCAAGAAAAAGGTTTTATGGTCGCCAGAAATCTGGTAAACACAATACCTTAGGAGTTGATAGCAAAAGGAGGTTTGAATTCAGATGCTGCTAAAAATAAAAAAACTAGAAGGAAGGAAACCCTCACTACTCCCTTCGAAAAACATACCAAACAAAGAAATCAGTACATATACAGCGCAATCTTAAACAAGTGTTACAAAATCCACACCAATTGTAGTAGAAATATTAGATGTAGTATAAAGTCACTATGTATGCGCTTATTAAAGCCAATGCTCACAGGTGTATTTATAACAAAATGTTCAAATTTCTTCATTCAGTTCACAGTAGGTATTAGTTCAACTGAAATACTCACAATAAATAACCTCAATCCTATGAGATAAGCATTAAAATGAACTCCCTCTTGTCAGCTGCCAAAATCCCAATGAGGGTTAAAATGACTAATTCCAAAGCAAGAAAAAGGTTTTATGGTCGCCAGAAATCCGGCAAACACAATTCCTTAGGAGACGCCGCTAGTAAAAGGAGGTTTGAATTCAGATGCTTCTAAAAGTAAAAAAAACTAGAAGGAAGAAAGCCCTCACTACTCCCTTCAATAAAATATACCAAACAAAGAAATCAGTATAAATACAGCTCAATCTGAAAAAAGTGTTATACTAAAAACGTAGTTAAAACCTTTAGTAAATATGAATATTGCATAAATATGCTTTTACATGTTTCCATCTACTTGACAGCAAAGTGTAACAGTGAACTTATATGTATATATGCCTATATATGTGTTCCTATGTATTTATGTGTATATAAGTTTGTTAATAGTATCCCTGCTCATCTGCAACCTATTCACTGCATTCTAGTGCTCTCTCCTCTCCTGTAACTCTCTTTTGGTACATGAATAGTATCCCTGCTTATCTGCAACCTATTCACTGCATTCTAGTGCTCTCTCCTCTCCTGTAACTCTCTTTTGGTACGTGAATAGTATCCCTGCTCATCTGCAACCTATTTACTGCATTCTAGTGCTCTCTCCTCTCCTGTAATTCTCTTTTGGTACGTGAATAGTATGCCTGCTCATCTGCAACCTATTTACTGCATTCTAGTGCTCTCTCCTCTCCTGTAACCCTCTTTTGGTACATAAATAGTATCCCTGCTTATCTGCAACCTATTCACTGCATTCTAGTGCTCTCTCCTCTCCTGTAACTCTCTTTTGGTACGTGAATAGTATCCCTGCTCATCTGCAACCTATTTACTGCATTCTAGTGCTCTCTCCTGTGATTCTCTTTTGGTACATGAATAGTATGCCTGCTCATCTGCAACCTATTCACTGCATTCTAGTGCTCTCTCCTCTCCTGTAACTCTCTTTTGGTACATGAATAGTATCCCTACTCATCTGCAACCTATTCACTGCATTCTAGTGCTACCTCCTCTTCTGTAACTCTCTTTTGGTACGTGAAAAGTATCCCTGCTCATCTGCAACCTATTCACTGCATTCTAGTGCTCTCTCCTCTCCTGTAACTCTCTTTTAGTATGTGAATAGTATCCCTGCTCATCTGCAACCTATTTACTGCATTCTAGTGCTCTCTCCTCTCCTGTAACGCTCTTTTAGTACGTGAATATTATCCCTGCTCATCTGCAACCTATTCACTGCATTCTAATGCTCTCTCCTGTAACTTTCTTTTGGTACATGAATAGTATCCCTGCTCATCTGCAACCTATTCACTGCATTCCAGTGCTCTTTCATCTCCTGTAACTCTCTTTTGGTATGTGAATAGTATCCCAGCCCATCTTCAACCTATTCACTGCATTCTAGTGCTCTCTCCTCTCCTGTAACTCTCTTTTGGTACGTGAATAGTATCTCTGCTTATCTGCAACCTATTCACTGCATTCTTGTGCTCTCTCCTCTCCTGTAACTCTCTTTTGGTATGTGAATAGTATCCCTGCTCATCTGCAACCTATTCACTGCATTCTAGTGCTCTCTCATCTCCCTTAACTCTCTTTTGGCATGTGTATATGTATATTGAGCAAATGATTTTAGGTTTTAATTTAGTCCTGCATTTATTGTAATGTTATCCCTATGTCTTACTTCTAACGTTTTGTTAATTGCCATGTGATGTCCAATCCTTATCAATACCTGCTATTATTCTTAAATTTATAGCTGTTATATGCAATACCTCCCACCTCCTCAAAGTTTTACTGTCTTGTTTATCTTAACTTATCTCACCCTGACCTGACCAGAATTTAACTTTCAATTGGCCTTTTAAATTGTCTTTTGACTTAGCAATTAAGTAATTTAATGGACCCAGCTGTCTGCCCTGCCTATATATTTAACACTAAGTTGGCCTGTGCATTGCACTGGGGGTGCCTTGCCTGGGCAGTATGCATTGTTACAATAGCATATGTTCACATTTCTAAAGTGAACATTTTGAAAGTGAGGCACTAATATAAGAAGTATACAAGAATTAAGTGAACCTCTTATAAGTGAGGCACTAATATAAGAATTATACAAGAATTAAGTGAACATTTTATAAGTGAGACACTAATATAAGAATTATACAAGAATTGAATAAGGGTTGGACAAGGGGCAAGACATAAGGTAAGTACTCTTGTAATATTGTGTTTTATGTATCTCATTGTTTCCTTATGCAAGTGCTCCTGTAATAGTGTGTCTTATGTGTTTAATTGGTTCCCACTTTTGTAAAAATGCTTAATATCTTTATATTCCTTTTTGCTACCTCTTGTCTCTATAACAAACTACTTTATTCAATTACTCCTTCCCCCTCACAACCTGCACTGTTCATTAGCCCATATCTCTTAAACTCACCTTACTTTTGTACTCATTAACTTTATCTATTCCTAAACACTCTCTCTCCCCCCTGCACCTCGCTACAAAAATAGTTTTTTTACTGCAAATCTGTATCTCATCTCATGTCACTCTACCTCTTGCTTATACTAGCTTCTGGCAACATCTCCCCTAATCCTGGTCCCCAACAACTTCCTAGCCATGCACATCCATGTGTACCGTTCCATAGACTCAGAAAACAAAACTCTGGTAACCTTACTTAAATTCCTCTTGCATCTAAAGCCACGACCCCTTTCACTTGTGCACTCTGGAACTCTCACTCGGTTTGCAACAAGCTCACTTCTATACATGACCTCTTTATCTCCTGCTCCCTCAACCTTCTGGCTCTAATAGTAGCCTGGCTCTCTCCCCTAGACACAGCATCCACTGCTGCTCTGTCACATGGGGGTCTCCACTTAAGCCACACTCCTAGGTCTGATAATAGACAAATAGGTGGTGTAGGTATTGTACATTCCGCTCATTGCCCCTTCTAATAAATATATCCCATCTCTTCCCTCACATTTTCCTCTTTCAAAACCCCTATGATTTGCTTATTCTCTCCCCTTTCTATATGTGTTGCAGTCATATACTGACCCCTTGGCTCCTTAACTAAATTTCTAGATCACATGGCATCCTGGCTACCTTATTTCTCTTCTCAGACACCCTTGCCCTCATTTTTGGCGATTTCAACATCCCTCTTGACAATCCCACTGCCTCATCTGTAAAACAACTTCTGCACTTCACTTCCTCTTTCAGTTTGTCACAATGGACTGTCTCTCCCACTCACAAAGGTGGTCACTCCCTTGACCTGATCTTTAGCTATCAATGCACTATTTCAAACTTCACAAACTCTCCTTTTCCTCTTTCTGACCACCATCTCCTCACTTGCAACATCTCATCCCTCCCTACAACTCTCCCTCCTTCTACTCCTCACACCAAACTTCACAGAAGCATTATGTCATTAAATCAGCAACAGCTTGCTTATTCATTCAAACCTCTCCTCTCCTTCTTCTCCTGTCCTGACCAATCTATCTGCCTTACATCGGTCCTTGACAATCTGGCCCCTCTTACCATTGCTCAGAAATCACACACTCATCCTCAGCCCTGGCATACTCCTCTGACACGGTACCTACGCAGATATTCCCGTACTGCTGAGCGGCACTGGAGAAAATCTTGGAGTTCAGCTGATTTCCTTCATTACAAGTTCATTTTGAATTCCTACTATTCTTCCCTTAATCTCTATAATCAACATCACTTCTCTACTCTTATCTCTAATCTTTCCTCAAACCCAAAATGTCTGTTCTCCACTTTCAATATTCTTCTCTGCCCACTCCCACCCCCTAATACAACTTCTCTGTCAGCTCAAGACTTTGCCAGCCACTTCAACAACAACCCACATAGTCATAAATTTAGCTCTTTCTCCCCTGTTGCTGAGGAAGACATTTTGGCACTTATACTGAGATCTCACCTCACTACCTGTCCTCTTAACCCTATCTCCTCAAAACTGCTCCCCTCCCTCTCTTCTACCCTTACCCCTATACTCACACACATTTTCTACCTCTCCCTCAGCACCGGTATATTTCCCTCAACTCTGAAACATGCACTGGTCACACCTATCCTCCAAAAAACCTTCTCTTGATCCAACCTCCCCATCCAACTACCGCCCTATTTCCCTACTCCCTCTTGCCCCAAAGCTTCTCGAAAAGCTTGTATATGCACACCTATCCCATTTTCTTACATTACACTCCCTCGTCGACGCACTGCAATCTGGATTTCATTCCCATCACTTCACAGAGACAGCAATCGTTAAGGTTACCAACGACCTACTTGCAGTAAAATCAAAAGGCCACTTATCTCTGCTTATTCTCCTTGATATGTCAGCAGTCTTTGATACTGTTGACCACCCTCTTTTGCTCCAAACCCTCCAATTCTTCAGCATTTGTGACACAGCCCTCTTGGGGTTCTCTTCCTACCTGTCAAACCGAACCTTTAGTGAAGCCTTCTCTGGGGCCTCCTCTGCGCCATCACCACTTTCTCTTGGGGTACCTTGGTCCCCTTCTCTTCTCAATCTACAAGTCATCATTAGGTTCCCTAATAAAGTCCCACGGGTTCCAATATCATTTGTATGCAGACAACACCCAAATCTACTTCTCTGCACCACACCTATCTCCTTCCTTGCTAACCTGTGTCACTAACTGTCTTTCTCACATCTTTTCCTGGATGTCCTCTCACTACCTCAAGCTAAATCTCACCAAAACTGAGCTCCTTATTTTCCCTCCTTCTAAAATCTCCAGCCCCAATCTCTCTATAACTGTCGACAACTCCATCATTACTCCTAGCCCGCATGCCCGATGTCTTGGAGTCACACTTGACTCAGATCTTTCTTTCACTCCTCACATTCAGTCCTTGGCTAAAGCCTGCCACTTCCACCTTAAAAACATCTCTAAAATTAGACATTTCCTTACACAAAACACAACTAAGATTTTAATCCACTCTCTCATCCTTTCCCACCTTGATTACTGCAACTCTGTCCTCTCTGGTCTCCCCAGTTGCTGCCTAGCTCCTTTACAATCCATAATGAATGCCACTGCCAGGCTCATCTTCCTTACACATCCCTCTTCAGCTGCACCTCTCTGCCAATCCCTTCACTGGCTTCCTCTTGCCTCCAGGATGAAAGACAAAATTCTCACTCTGACATACAAAGCCCTCAACTGCACTGCTCCCCTAAGACCTTGTTTCCAGATACTCTCCCTCCCATTCCCTTCACTCTGCTCATGACCTCCTACTCTCCTCCTCTCTTGATACCTCCTTACACTCCCGCTTACAGGACTTCTCCAGACTGGCTCCCATCTTGTGGAACTCTCTGCCTTGCTCCACAAGACTCTCCCCTAGTTTTGAAAGCTTCAAGCGCTCCCTAAACACTCTACTGTTCCGGGATGCATACAACCTACACTAACCTTTCTTTTTACTGTTTCCTCTCCTCTATTGCTATCCCCTTGAACCCCCTTAGCATGTAAGCCTAAGAGCCATGCTGTTTGTAGATCACCTTCTTTAGAGCTGACAACACCAGTGCGAATCTCGGCAGGGCCCTCTACCCGTCTGATCCCTATAAATGTTTCCTTGTATTCCGCCTATGTTTATAGCGCTGCTTAATCTGTTGGCGCTCTACAAATAACCAATAATAATAATAATAATAATAATAATAATAATAATAATAATAATAAATACATATGTACACATTTAAATACTTAGTTACATACATACATATACATCTTTAAACTTGTATACGTAAGTATCTCAATGTTAAAGTCCTTTGCCTGTCTTTTTTTTCTACCACCTTTAAGCCCTTATAGCTTTTTTGTGCAATTTAAAAAATATATATTTTTTATTAGATAGTTTTATTACGAGTGTAACAGTACTTTGTAATGTATTTTTGAAGTGTTTTGTGAAACTGTTAACCAGAACTCTGGATGTGGTAATCATTCTAACATAAATCGAGATTGTGCTTGCACTTACTTTTAACTTGTAATACAATCACTAAAGCTGATGTGATACACTCCTTTTTGCTCGCTCTTAAGGGGACAGTATACACTCATTTTCATATAAGTGCATATAATAGACACTACTATAAAGAATAAAATGCACAGATACTGATATAAAAATCCAGTATAAAATGGTTTAAAACCTTAGAAGCTGTCAGTTTGGCTCTGTTGAAAAGGTAGCTGGAAAGCCCACTGCAAGTGGCAAATGAGACACTCCCCCCCTCCCCCTTCTTTTGCATATGAAAAGACCCTTTACACAAACAGGAGCAAGCTGGAGAAGGTAGCTGACAGTATTCACATAAAACCTTGGGGCTTGGTTAGGAGTCTGAAAATCAGAGCAATGTTATTTAAAAATAAGCAAAACTATACACTTATTTAAAAAAAAAACTTTATGGGCTATATAAATAGATCATATACAAAACATTTATGCAAAGAAAAAATGAGTGTATAATGTCCCTTTAACTGTTTGAGCATCACTCAAAATCTGGCCCAAAATATATTTACTTTAATTACATTCTGTATTGTATTACATATTTGTCAACTATTATTTGACATTAAAGAAAGAATGGGGTTATCACTAATTTATATTTGGATAGCAATGTATGTTTTATAGCATATTTTACATACATATGACATTGTTAAGGGAATTTTAGATATTTTATCCATATTGTAAAAATCCTCTGTAATGTATCTGCATTAGTTATTTTTCCTGATTTTCCTGTAAAGTTACTCTTAATATTGTGTTATTTTACCAGTACCCCAGATATGCCGAATTGTATTCTACAGGATTGTACAAAATTTTGCTTTATTAATTCTTAACCAGTGTAAAAGCATCGCATTACTGGTTTGTCCCAGAACCGAAAAATATTGCAAATATTGATATCAAACCTCCATTTAAAAAAATGTATTGATCCAATAAAACTTCATGATTTATATAATAAATATGCAAGAAAAACTACTTAGTATAGTCACATGAATTAATGGTACATTAAAGTATTAAATTATAAATCCATGGGGTAGATTTATCAAATGTGGGGGGAGATGATCAGGTGTAGCGGATCATGTCCGCTCGACATCGATAAATGCAGACAGCATACGCTGTGAGCATTTATCTTTGCACAAGCATTTCTGGTGAAATGCTTGTGCATTGCCTACCCCTGCACATTGGCAGCCAATCGGCTACTAGCAGGGGGTGTCAGTCATCCCGATCGTATTGGAGCGGGATGATTGCTGTCCGCCACCTCAGAGGTAGCGGATGAGTTAAGGAGCTATGGTCTTACGACCGCTGCTTTTTAACTTAAGTTTCAGGTGGACCTTAAACTTCGGGGGTAGATTGCAGCATCCTCTGCTTGTTAAATCTACCCCCATATCTGTGATTTGAAATCCATTAAAATTGACTCTGGATGCTCTAGATATAAAATAAAAGCAACTGGGAGGATGATTCTCAGTGGATAATTGTGAGTTTTAATATTTTGACTAGGACAATGCCCTCTAGAAAATGATGCCAGATGGGCAAGGTTTGCTCTTGGGAACCTTGTCTGCCCGTCATTGCAGCCACACTACCTGGCCTAGCGCCACCAATTGGATCAACCCGGTTGGATGAGGATGATTTAACAAAATGAGCCATTAACTGGCGAAGAGGCTAAGTAGTCCATACCTGCAGCTTCATAAATGTGGCCAAAAAGTTGAAAAAGTCCAAGATCAGCCCTTCCCATATTCGTGCTAATACTGTTCATCCAAGGTAAGGAAAAAATCACAATGAAGTGATTTCAAATTTTTGGTCCGATGTATTTAAAGGCATGGGGACAGCTTCTCAACTCTCTGTGATTTCTCAGAGTAAATACCGGTATATACAATTTCCTCTGTGTGAAGAACATTGGAATGTTAAATATTTACAGTAAAAAACATTATTAAATATTAAATCATTACATATTTTTATGCTTCCATGTATATACACATTACCTAGCTAATCTGCAGATTAACTGATTTGCTCAGTTAAAGTGTGGAATCCGCACTTTACCTAGGTAATGTGCACATTAATGGCTTCCGTGTAGTTAAAGTTGGAAAAGTTTGTTTCTCTCATGTAAACTGTTGAAAAATAAGCCAAAGAATGTTCCGATTTCGGCCGAGGGCAGATACGCTCCAGAGTGCTCTGTTCTAATCAGAGCCTCGGGCGCCGCAACTGCCTCTGGGAACCTTACCATGGGTCCCAGTCCGCATGTCTTGAAATTCTCTGTCTGAGAAATTATCTATTGAATCTGTCTATTTATTATAGATTCGATAGATAGATAGATAGATAGATAGATGATAGATAATTTCCCAGACAGAGAATTTCAAGACGAGCGGGCTGGGACCCATGGTTAGGATCCCAGAGGCAGTTGCGGCGCCCGAGGCTCTGATTAGAACAGAGCACTCAGGAGCGTATCTGCTCTCGGCCGAAATCGGAACATTCATTCTTGGGCTTCTTTTTCAATAAACAGTTTACATGAGAGAAACAAACTTTTCTAAAAAGCTAAAAAGTGAATTTTTTGCACTTTAACGAGAGCCTAGTAGGTAATGTGCAGATTATCTAGGTAATTTGCAGATTACCTAGGTAATTTGAGAAATGAAACAATTTTTCTGCACTTTAACGGATCACCCTAGTTAGTCTGCACATTACCTAGATAATCTGCAGAATAACTGATTTCTGCACTTTAGCTGTAACATATATATATATATATATATATATATATATATATATATATATATATATATATATATATATGTATACATGTGTTTATATGTGTATATATGTATATAAATATAAATACACATGTATAAACCTATATAAATATGTATATATACATACATACACATATTTAGACATGTATTTGTATATATATATATATATATATATATATATATATATATATATATATTATAGGCCATTCCATTCAAATACCTTGCCATATACCTTTTAACCATCATAACTTTTTTTTAATCTATATGAATAATTATTATAAGATAGTGAATATATGAGAGTTACACTATATTTTAATGTATTAGGGGTTAAACAGGCAGAGTAGTCAGACAGGCAGAGTTCAGCAGCAGTATATCAATCCAGCAATTCAGGGGTATAACAGGCAGAGTAGTCAGAAAGGCAGGGTTCAAAAACATTAAGGCAATACTGTAGTAACAATCTATCACACCCAGGAGCAGACAAGTAACACCTATACTTGGGCAGTGATAGATCGTTATTGAGGGACTTACATAGGCGCAGGAATCCAGACCAGCATCTGAGAGAGAGGAGCGTGCAGTGATGAGGTCAGCGCTGCACGCATCCGGACCCGACACAGCCCCTGGCAACGAGCAGGGAAGGAGACGCCGCGCCCCTAGCAACATCTAGAGTGGCACGGTGTGACATCGTAATAATCAAGTTTTAAAATACATTGGTTACTTCCTCTATTCCTCTCCATCCATTGCAAACTTTTTCCTAGCAGAGAGGTCTCATTATTTGTATGGGAGACATCTCATCACTCGCAGGGACAGACCCTTTTTTAATAGAATTCCATGAGGGCTGGCCCTGCAAGTGTTGGTGTGGAAAACCATGCATACACCAGCAACTTTTATAGAATTGGACCTTGAATGTGAATGTAAAAGTATGAAATTGAGTGTATTAGTGTGAATTTGCCACTGTGTAACCAACATTTATAAGATGGTTTGCATTCCTTAGAATTGTAAAGGCTTCATTGTATGCAGAGTAATCACAGGTAATGAGTGTGAGATACAGTTGGGGGGCAAATGAGTATTGCATTGATCTATAGCACTAGGGTTTGTTGTTTGGAGACTAGCAACACCTCTGCCAAGATATCAAATTGTATCACTTCATTCTTGTAATGCTTAAACTTCATAAGATAAATTATTAAGTTAATTTATTAGATTAATGTAATCTACTCTAGTATTTTTTTTTTTTTAATGTTGGCATACCATGTTAGACAATCATCTTGCCTAAAATGTTCACACAACCATATTGACATTTAACAATATCAATGCTGTTGTATTTTCTAATTTAATTATTAACCCTGTGTTACTTACTTACAGTCACTCACAAAGTGGCACTAAGAGTGATTGATACTGTTCATACCTTCATTTTCACATTCATGCGACAGTACACAGTATAAATTTCCAGTCATTTGATCATGTAGTTATTATTTCCATCTTAAGACTTGTATTCCAATCTTATTCCTATCTCTATAAATAAGTATGCTGTTTGTAGTTTACTATCTACAGAAGGCAGTTTAATCATTAATGTTGCATAAGATATTTTAATTTAAATGTATAGCTTGGTTTAATTATTAATAACACCAGAATTGACCTCATGGCTGCCATTTAAATAATGTATAGGAATATCTGCTTGCAATGGTAAACTACAATTAAAACAGAAAGGTAATTATTAATTAAATACGTAAATACAGCTTCCTTTTTTTTTAAGGATGGGGCAAATTCTCCAATATATCTAGACACTCCATTTCCTGTTATAAACAATTATTTGCTATTCAAATAAACTGCACTGAGAACACAGTAAGTTTTATAACTTAAAATATTGGAGAGGTAAAATAAAATAATAAACTTTTCTATAATTACAGCACATGTTTTTTTTTTTACTAACATCCCCATACACAGTTTGTTCAGCAACTTCTGAATAATAATAAAAAAAAAAAAAAATAAGAGTTAGCCCTGCACATTCCCAGAACAGCTTCCACAAATGTTTATGAGTGGGTCAGCCAATCAACTGGTGTAGCGCTTCCCCCTTAGGCTTTAATCTATTATTTAAAAGGCACTAAACAACAGCACAGAGGTTATGAGTACTATAGAAATATAGAACAGATAAGGATTTTGATGTTGTTCTTTAAATTTATGCTATTTAAAAATAATATATATATATATATATATATATATATATATATATATATATAATGTATATAGTAAATTTAAATATTTTTTAAAAACAGTTCTATATCCCATCAGGTTAACAGATGGTTAATAATTAATCAGCTGGATAGATACATTTGATGAACGCATGCACCGAACATATTTGGAATGCTGAGGAAGAAAAACATATTTGAATTGAATAATTCAAAGGACTTGTCAAACTACTAATGTGTAATCTCTGTGAGACTATCTCCTAAAATAGCTGTGCATTATTGCAGTAAAACATATAAATAAACACATTGATTTATAAAAGTACAAAAAACATATTTTTATATATTTGTTGTATTTATTTTATGATCTTTGGTGCTCACAAATCATATTTGCAACAACACTTTCCTTTGATATGATGTCCACAAATTGTATATCCAGCACGGTTCAGCTATACAGCTCTTCGTTTACTAACCACCAAATAACCAGTTCCCTGTTTCTTATGGTGAGTGTAAGAGTGTTGGTTCTAGAAAGAAAGAGAAAAGAGAAACGTTGACAACATAAGCATATCCCAGCTACCCCTTTATATCAAACCTCAGATCTTAGAGGCATAGTAAATTCAAGATACAGTATTTCTGTTGTCTTGCTATAGAATAGCATATCAGCCAGGTGTAAACAATTTTAAAACAAATTAACAACTTGTTTACTGCAATTATTTTTCAATAGCCAAACTTTAGTTACCACTTGTTTGGATGAGTCAATCTGAGCTTGAGTCTACAGACAACAAGGCTATTTACAGTCATGAAATTAGTATAATAGTCTGCCAGTACCCAGTTTGCAAAAAAAAAAGTTTTTTTTTAATTTATTTTTTGCGTTTTTTTCCTGTAGTGTAGCTTCCCCCCCCACAGACTAACCCCCACCCCCTGTCTGATGTATATTTTTATACATATATCCCCCACTATTTCAACCTTTCACAAATATTTTTCTGTAGTGTAGCGGTTCCCACCCGCTCCCTCCCCGTGCACGCGGTTGTTAAGGGGTTAAGGTAGTTAAATTCACAAAATATCTCAAACCAGAACACTATCACTGCAGCCTCTTTATGCGTGTTAATAATGTACAAATCACATCCTAGGCCCTTATAGCCCCTTAATATCGATTATGAACTCACTGCTCATACATTATATAGCCAAAAAGTCGACACCCCTACTAATTATTGACTTCAGGTTGCTAACATGTGCATAAAATGAAGCACATAGCCACTATCATATTTGGTCACCTTTGCCACAAGTCATCTCAGGAAATTGCTACTCTACTAGATCTGCCCCGGTCAACTGTAAGTGCTAATTTTGTGAAGTGGAAACATCTAGGAGCAGCAACAGCCCAGCCATATAGTGGTAGACCATAGAAAGTCACAGAGTGTGGCCATCAAATGCTTAAGCACGTATCATATGTTGCATCACTCACATCTAAACTGCCTCTGGATGCAATAGCAGTGCAAGACTGGTACGTTAAGAGGTTCATGAAATGTGTTTCAATGACCGAGCAGCTGTACATAAGCCAAGCTGTACATAAGCCAAGCGTTGACTGAAGTGGTGCCACTAGACTCTGGAGCTGTGAGAATATGTTCTCTGTAGTGATAAATCAAACTTCACTATCCAGCAGTCTCATGGAAGACTCTTGGTGTGTCAGAAAACTGCTACCTACCCGAAAGCATTGTTCCTACTGTAAGGTTTTGTTGAGGAGAGATAATGGTCTGTGATTGTTTTTCAGGGTTTTGACTAGACACCTTAGTTTAACTGAAGGGTCATGTTAATGCTACAAGATTCAAAGACATTTTAGACTATTGGGTGCTTACAACTTTGTGGCAGCAGTTTGGGGAAGGCCCTTTCCTGTTCCAGCATGACGGTGCCCCTGTACACAAATCAAGTTCCATAAATACATGGTTTGACAAGTTTTGTGTGGAGGATCTTCAGTGGCCTAAATAGAGCCCTGATCTCAACCCCACTGAACACCTTTTAGATTAATTTGAACTCTGACTGTAAGCCAGATCTTCTCATATGCTATCAGTGATTGACTTCACAAATGCTCTTTTGGCTGAATGGGCACAAATTCACATAGACACAATCCAAAATCTTGTGGAAAGCCTTCCCAGAAGAGTTGCAGCAGTTATAGCTGCAAAGGGGAGACAATTTAATACTAATGTCCATGGTTTTGAAATGGGATGACCAAAAAGCTGATATAGGTGTGATAGTCTGGTATCCACATACTTTTGGCTGTATTGTGTATCTGTTCCTAATTTACCTTCTTGAGCAGGTGATAAAATAAGAAACTGCAAAATACTTTTTAAGTGTTGCTAACAAAATTAAAGTTACTCTAGTTGCAAGTCCAGATTGGCTGCCTAAAATAAAGCTGCAATTTCTACAAACAGCTGTTAATGTATTCATTAAGGTTTTACTATTGAATTATGTGTTTAATTTATTTAAAACGCCAGAAATGTCATAAATCTGATTTAGGCAAACAAATGTAGTGAAGCATTCTTTCATAATTGTAGCTCAGTTAATAAATAGGGATTGTACAAAAAAATATATGGAGCAGTAGCACCCCCCCCCCCTGCACCCCATAGAATAATAACAGTTTTTCTACAAATTGAACCAGTGGATTTTCATCAGATGATGAATAACGGAACATTAAACAATATATTATAAAATTGATAGAATTTCATTGGAATACCCCTAATGGTTTTAAAGTGCATTTAAGGTTTTAAGCCAAGAGGTATGTAAATTTGTAGCAAGTAAGAAAAAGTGTTTAAAATACCTGAACAAGGGTTCAAACTCATGAAAATTCCCATGGCTCTGTAGTGGGTGAAGCCAGTGTGCTTCATGGCAGGTACCCAATCTATTGCTGTGGCCAGCTTTAGTAGGGATTCATTTAGAACATTTGGTTGCTGATATCCTGATGTTTTGTTAAAAAGTTTTAAATGTTGTCTATTAAAGATATTTTATCAATAAACATGACCACTTCCCCCAAGTGTTTTATGTTGGGTGCTGGTATATTTGGGTGAATTAGGACCAAGTTGGTTTGTTCCTCACAGAAGAATAGGTCATTTTTTTTATATATAAATAAGATCTGCTATTTACATTACTTTTTATACAACAAGGTATTCAATGGAGTGCACCAGCATGCAGACTTAAGGGTTTGGGAGCCCTGTATTCTCTATTACAACATATATTAATTTCATACCTATGTGCCTAATGGTATCCTCCTAACAGAATTATAACTTTACACCCAGTCCACCAATTTGTAGCTAACACCCTTTCTTTAAAAAATCACTGTCAGACTTGTCATTCATAAACTCCACTGACATATTTTAAAATAGAAATGATAGTTCCTGTACACATGCACAAAAAGTCATATATCACAGATGTAATGATTTTTTATTGTGTTTTTTTTTGTATGTGTTGATAATAAATGTTCCCATATATTATTTATTCATATGTCTAAATTATTGTGCCAAAAAATAATTATTGTGACAATAATTATTGTAACAAAAAAAAAATATATATATATATATATATATATTTTTTTTAAGGAAATTCTGTTTTATACATAAAGTAAGCCAATATAGGTTTCAGTGCAGCTGTGTATTTTGTAGGTCATTTCTAATGAATAGATAAGAGAAATGAGGGAGGATCAGAATACCAAAAATATCAAGGGCTAATTATTCATTCTTAATCATCATAATCACTATTAATCAGTACTCATCAGCTGTTCACGTTAATATTTCCTAACATTCAGGCTCTATAAAATGAACAACAACATGTGATGAATTTGCTAGCTGACATACATTTCTGCTATGAGATATAAATAAATGGCAAATGAAAGACAGGGATTTATTATTTCTACTGTGTTTATTTATGAATCGATTATACCACTGATTATTACATACTAATTAAAAGAGTTTTAAATAAAATAATTTATATAGAATATTCAATTGAAATGTAACATCTATGCTATATTCGCGTTTGTAACACATCCGTCGGTGTCGCCAGTTGCGCACGCATCCTCAAAGGAATGTTGGCTGCGCGAGGCAGCCAAAAGAATGCTGCCTGCGTGCGCAGCCAAATGAATCCTCCTTGATGCAGCGAAGCTGCATTCCAATGAATTCCAAAAATGGCAGGGTGGTGAAAGAATCCACCAAAGGTGGATTCTTTCACCACCCTGCAATCCACCTGGATGTAGCGTAGGCAAATCCGAAGCCTTAAAAAAACCCACGCAACCGCACAAAATAACGAAAAAACATGCAACTGCCCGCAAGAAATAAATAAAAAAACACGTAACTGCCTGCACGAAGAATAACAAAAAAAATTAACCTCCCACACAAATTATTAACAATCACCTAAACCGCAAACCCCCACATCGCAAAATAATAAACACCTAGATTACGAGTTTTGCGTTAGAGGCTGTGCGGTGCTAACAAGCAGTTTATGCTCACTGGTCACTTAGAGACAACGCTGGTATTATGGGTTTTTACAAAAAAGTGAGCGTAGAGCAAAATTTTGCTCCACATCTCACCTCAATA
The DNA here is from genome assembly GCF_027579735.1 of Bombina bombina. NCBI lineage: Eukaryota > Metazoa > Chordata > Amphibia > Anura > Bombinatoridae > Bombina > Bombina bombina. The sequence continues at coordinate 315,690,161 of NC_069501.1, forward strand.
CCAGCGCTGCTTACTAGGGATGGGCGAATGTGTAAATTTTCGAATTTCGAATGTAGAACGAATGTTATTACCGAAATTCGAATTCTAAATCCGAATGTCGATAAGAACGAATATTCTTAAAAATTCGAAAATCGAATGTTATTTACAGTTTTCGAATGTCACTTTCGAATTCGAATGTTTATAATTATATCGAATGTCCACATTCAAAATTTCGAATTTAACATTCTATTTAACAAATACTATTCAGAATGTCAATAGTTCATGTGGTAGGGTGGGAATCTAGTAAATTGATACATAATAGATACAAATATATCATTTCGAATGTTTCCATATAGAATATTGCATAATTCGAATATTACATTTAAAGAAAGCATTAGAAATACTATTACAATCTAAATTCAAATTTTTCAAATTCGAATATTGCATAATTCGAATATTACATTTAAAGAAAAAGCATTAGAAATACTATTACAATCTAAATTCGAATTTTTTGAATTCGAATATTGTATAATTCGAATATTAAATTTAAAGAAAAAGCATTAGAAATACTATTACAATCTAAATTCGAATTTTTCGAATTCGAATACTGTATTGCATAATTCGAATATTACATTTAAAGAAAAAGCATTAGAAATACTATTACAATCTAAATTCGAATTTTTCGAATTCGAATATTGCATAATTTGAATATTACATTTAAAGAAAAAGCATTAGAAATACTATTACAATCTAAATTGGAATTTTTCTAAAACAATATTTTCGAATGTAATCGTAAAATTAGAAACCGAACATTCGAAAATCGAATGTTAGAATGTTATCTAAACATTCGAAATTCGATTCAAACGAACGTGTTAAAATTCGTGCCATTTTTCGAATGTTGCGAAACATTTGCCCATCCCTACTGCTTACGTTAGCGGTGAGCTGGCTGAACGTGCAAATGCACAATTTCCCCATAGGAATCAATGGGGGAGAGCCGGCTGAAAAAAACTAACACCTCCAAAAAAGCAGCGTAAAGCTCCTAACGCAGCCCCATTGATTCCTATGGGGAAATAATTTTATGTCTACACCTAACACCCTAACATGAACCCCGAGTCTAAATACCCCTAATCTTACACTTATTAACCCCTAATCTGCCACCCCGACATCGCTGACACCTGCATTATATTATTAACCACTAATCTGCCGCTCTGTACACTGCGGCCACCTACATTATACTTATGAACCCCTAATCTGCCGCCCCCAACATTAAATTACAAAAAAAAATATCTAAAATTACAAAAAATAAAAAACTCTAAAATTACAGAAAAAAATAAACAATATGATCAAAAATAAATAAAACTAAACCTAATCCCTATGAAAATAAAAAAGCCCCCCAAAATAAAAAGACCCCCTAAACTAAACTACCAATAGCCCTTAAAAGGGCCTTTAGCAGGGCATTGCCCTAAATTAAACAGCTCTTTTACATTTAAAAAATACTAAGTTCCCCCTAACAGTAAAAACCCCCCACCCACCAAACCCCCTGAAATAAAAAAACCTAACACTAAAAAACCTAAACTACCCATTGCCCCTAAAGGGACACTTGTGTGGGCATTGCCCTTTCCATTGCCCTTAAAAGCGCATTCAGCTCTTTTACTACCCTTAAAAGAGCAATCAGCTCTTTTAAAGCCCATTAAATTCCTAATCTTAAAAATAAAAAAAATAAAAAAATAAAAAAAAATCTTAAATCGAAGCCCCAAATATGTACTTACCATTCCTGAAGTCTGGCAGAGAAGGTCTTCTTCCAGGCGGCTCCATCATCTTCTATCTTCATCCGAAGCGAAGACAGCGCGAAGGTGCGGAGCTGTCTTCCCCGATGCATGGATACTCAGTGGCGGTCCTCAGCAGTGGTCTTCAGCGATGACGGTCCTCAGCGGCACGGAGGCTCCTCTTCATGCAATCGTCCGTCGCACACTGAAGATTAAATGCAAGGTACCCCATATTTATTGGGGTACCTTGCATTCCTATTGGCTGAAATTTTGAACTTAGCCAATAGGATGAGAGCTACTGAAATCTTATTGGCTGATTTGAACAGAATGCAAGGTACCCCAAATTGAATGTGGTACCTTGCATTCAATTTTCAGTGTGCGACGGACATCGGATGAAGAGGAGCCTCCATGCAGCCATGGATCGCCGCCGCTGAGGACTGCTGCTCCGGATCCGTGAAGATAGAAGATAACGAAGCCACCTGGAAGAAGACCTTCTCCTCCAGACTTCAGGAATGGTGAGTACCTATTTGGGAATTAGCTTTAGGATATTTTTTTTTATTTTTAAGATTAGGGATTTAATGGGCTGTAAAATAGTTGATTGCCCTTGTAAGGGCTGTAAAAAGCTAAGGGCAATGCCCATAAAAATGCCCCTTTAGGGGCAATGGGTAGTTTATTAGTGCTAGTTTTTTTTTATTTTGGGGGGTTTAGTTGGGTGGGGGGTTTTACTGTTAGGGGGTATTTGGTAATTTTTGTAAGTAAAAGAGATGTTTAACTTAGGGCAATGCCCTACTAAAGGCCCTTTTAAGGGCTATTGGTAGTTTAGTATTAGCTTGGGAGTTTGTATTTTTTAAATATAGACTGCCCTCTGGGCAGGCTTATCGCCTATTATATGTATAATTGCACAAGCTAAATTATAGTTAATAGATTACGAGTGGAGCACTAAGTATCTCTTACGCGCTAATGTGCTGATATTATGAGTTAGGCGCATTGTGAACACGAGCTCGCATTTGTATGGCTAGGAAGCATTGCTCTCATGAGCCAATGGGAGCCTCGTTCTGATGCCATCTGAGAAGGGTAAGTAGGCAGCATATTTTTAAATATATATGTATATGACTATATACATATATATATATATATATATATATATATATATGTGTGTGTTAGTTTGTTTATAAACACATATTAACACATACATACAGTGGGGCAAAAAAGTATTTAGTCAGCCACCAATTGTGCAAGTTCTCCCACTTAAGAAGATGAGAGAGGCCTGTAATTTTCATCATAGGTATACCTCAACTATAAGAGACAATATGTGGAAACAAATACAGACAATCACATTGTCTGATTTGGAAATAATTTATTTGCATATTATGGTGGAAAATAAGTATTTGGTCACCTACAAACAAGCAAGATTTCAGGCTCTCACAGACCTGTATCTTCTTCTTTAAGAGGCTCCTCTGTCCTCCACTCATTACCTGTATTAATGGCACCTGTTTTAACTTATCAGTATAAAAGACACCTGTCCACAACCTCAAACAGTCACACTCCAAACTCCACTATGGTGAAGACCAAAGAGCTGTTGAAGGACACCAGAAACAAAATTGTAGACCTGCACCAGGCTGGGAAGACTAAATCTGCAATAGTCAAGTAGCTTGGTGTGAAGAAATCAACTCTGGGAGCAATAATTAGAAAATGGAAGACATACAAGTCCACTGATAATCTCCCTCGATCTGGGGCTCCACGCAAGATCTCACACCGTGGGGTGAAAATGATCACAAGAACGGTGAGCAAACATCCCAGAACCGCATGGGGGGACCTAGTGAATGACCAGCAGAGAGCTCGGACCAATGTAACAAAGGCTACCATCAGTAACACACTAAGCTGCAAGGGACTCAAATCCTGCAGTGCCAGACGTGTCCCCCTGCTTAAACCAGTATATGTCCGGGCCCGTCTGAAGTGTGCTAGAGAGCATTTGGATGATCCAGAAGCGGATTGGGAGAATGTCATATGGTCAGATGAAACCAAAGTAGAACTGTTTGGTAGAAACACAACTCGTCGTGTTTGGAGGAGAGAGAATGCTGAGTTGCAACCAAAGAACACCATACCTACTGTGAATCATGGGGGTGGCAACATCATGATTTGGGGCTGTTTCTCTGCAAAGGGAACAGGACGACTGATCCGTGTACATGAAAGAATGAATGGGGCCATGTATCATGAGATTTTGAGTGCAAACCACCTTCCATCAGCAAGGGCATTAAAGATGAAACGTGGCTGGGTCTTTTAGCATGACAATGATCCCAAACACACCGCCCGAGCAATGAAGGAGTGGCTTCGTAAGAAGCATTTTAAGGTCCTGGAGTGGCCTAGCCAGTCTCCAGATCTCAACCCCATAGAAAACCTTTGGAGGGAGTTGAAAGTCTGTGTTGCCCAGCGACAGCCCCAAAACATCACTGCTCTAGAGGAGATCTGCATGCAGGAATGGGCCAACATACCAGCAACAGTGTGTGACAACCTTGACTTACAGAAAACGTTTGACCTCTGTCATTACCAACAAAGGATATATAACAAAGTATTGAGATGAACTTTTGATATTGACCAAATACTTATTTTCCACCATAATATGCAAATAAATTATTTTCAAATCAGACAATGTGATTGTCTGGATTTGTTTCCACATTTTGTCTCTCATAGTTGATGTATACCTCTGATGAAAATTGCAGGCCTCTCTCATCTTCTTAAGTGGGAGAACTTGCACAATTGGAGGATGACTAAATACTTTTTTGCCCCACTGTATATATGCATATAGTCAAATTACTGGGAACACACAGTTCCCATAGCAATGTAAAGGCACTCCCACCAACTTTAGACCTAAAAAATTCTACTTTTTTATACAAAACTATGAGGCCCTCTATTTTGTGGGAATTTGGTGCACTTTTATAAAATTAACAAGAGATTGGATCTCTGTTTCATTTTCTAAGTGCAAATTGCAACTGCGAGCTTGTGTTAGCAATAACCAGCCACTAGTATATTACAAGCTGAGCAAAATTGCGATTGCGCTAGCGCAATTGCTATTTACGCTTCAATACTTACTGTGATCTCAGAGCTATGGTTAAATGGTTTCTGAAACAAAAAAGTTGCAGAAAACACTTTATAAATACACTGTCTAATAAAAAGTATTCAAAAATATTGCACAGAAAAGTTATAAGGGCTCAAAAATAGGAGACCTCAGGTGTTAGAAAAAAAAAGGCAGGCAAATGACTTTAACATTGAGACACATACAGATACATTGCTAAAGATGTATATGCATGTAAATCAAATATGAATATTGCATAAATATGTTTTATCATGGTTTCATCTACTTAATGGCAAAGGGCTATATTGCACATATATGTATGTTTGTATATGTGTACATATATATCAATGTATTTATATGTGTATATACAGTATGTATTTACAGTCATATATACACATATAAAACATTAATATATATGTACACATATATAGACATATACACTCACTGGCCACTTTATTTGGTACACCTTGCTAGTACCGAGTTGGGCCCCATTTTGCCTTCAGAACTGCCTTAATGCTTCATGGCATAGATTCAACAAGGTGTTGGAACCATTCCTCAGAGACTTTGGTCCATATTGACATAAGATCACGCAGTTGCTGCAGATTTGTCGGCAGCACATCCATGATGCGAATCTCCCGTTCCACCACATCCCAAAGGTGCTCTATTGGATTGAGATCTAGTGAATGTGAAGGCCATTGGAGTACAGTGAACTCATTGCCATGTTCAAGAAACCAGTTTGAGATGATTTGAGCTTTGTGACATGGTGCATTATCTTGCTGGAAGTAGCCATCAGAAGATGGGTACACTGTAGTCATAAAGGGATGGACATGGTCATTAGCTATACTTAGGTAGGCCGTGGTGTTTAAACAATGCTCAATTGGTATGAAGGGGTCCAAAGTGTGCCAAGAAAATATCCCCCACACCATTAAATTACCACCACCATCCGGAACCATTGATACAAGGCAGGATGGATCCATGCTTTTATGTTGTTTAAACCAAACTCTGACCCTACCATCTGAATGTCACAGCTGAAATCGAGACTCATCAGACCAGGCAATGTTTTTCCAATCTTCTATTTTTGGTGAGCCTTTGCAAATTGTAGCCTCAGTTTCCGGTTCTTAGCTAACAGGAGTGGCACCCAGTGTGGTCTTCTGCTGCTGTAGCCCATCTGCTTCAAGGTTCTATGTGTTGTGCGTTCAGAGATGGTATTCTGCATAAGTTGGTTGTAACAAGTGGTTATTTGAGTTACTGTTGCCTTTCTATCATCTCAAACCAGTCTGCCCATTCTCCTCTGACCTCTGACATCAACAAGCCATTTTCATCCACACAACTGCTGCCCACTGGATATTTTCAATTTTTCTGACCATTCTCTGTAAACCCTAGAGATGGTTTTGTGTGAAAATCCAAGTAGATCAGCAGTTTTTGAAATACCCAGACCAGCCCATCTGGCACCAACAACCATGCCACGTTCAAAGTCACTTAAATCCCCTTTCTTCCCCATTCTGATGCTCGGTTTGAATGTCAGCAAATAGTCTTTACCACGTCTAGATGCCTAAATCCATTGAGTTGCTGCCATGTGATTGGCAATTTGTGTTACCAAGCAATTGAACAGGTGTACCTAATAAAGTGGCCAGTGAGTGTATATAAGTGGATTATAGCCCTTTGCCATTAAGTAGATGAAAACATGATAAAACATATTTAACATAAAACATATTTATGCAATGTTCATATTTAATAAAGATTTTGACATTATTTACTGTAAATATTTCACATTTTCTAATGTGAATATGTTATATTGTTTGCTTGATGAGTGTTAGGTATTTTTTCAACAATTTTTTTATTCTCCTTTGAAATCTATGGGGAATGCGAAAATGCAATGGAGCTTGCGCGATCTCGGGTGTATTTTTTCCACTTTTTTTCCTCTATTGGTTTCTATGGGGGAATACATGCACTCAGACACAGAAAATTACGTATTTTTTTGTGCTATTCTGGTTAACGCTAGCGCAAAATAATTTTTTTTAAACTTGTAATGCAAAAACGCAAACCGACTAGTGCAAAAAGCTTAACACTAGAGAAGTTTTCACGATTGCAAAAAAATAAATACCGCACAAATTGTAATCTGGCCCTAAGACTTTTATCATCAGGCCTTTCACTTACTAAAGATATCAATAAGCAGTTTCATATTTATAATCTAGAGCAAAACAGTCACAACTGCTACTGTACTGCATTTTACCAACATGCAGAAAAATATGTAGACAAAATTAAAAAGTTTTCCATTTCTACCTGCTTCACCAGCCACTCATGCTACACCAGTTCATAAGCAAACTTATCTCTTTATACCTAATGAATCCTCTCTGTAAAACAACATAAACACTGGAGAAGCTGATGAGACCTCGAGGTAGATTTATGCAGGATCGAGCAGACATGATTCGCTGTAATGAATCATGACCGCTCAAGCTCACTAAATGCCGACAGCATACGCTGTCGGCATTTAACATTGTACAAGCATTTCTAGTGAAAGTCTCATCAAATTTGCTTTGTTTCCATGATATTTTGTGTTGATGATATACTTAGGTAGGCATCTGGAGCACTACATGGCAGGAAATTATGCTGTCATTTAGTGCTCTTGCAAATAGATAACATTGCAAAACTGTTGCCATATAGTGCTCTGTAAATGGGAAGGCTCCTAAGCTTACGTTCCTGCTTTTCAACAAAAGATACCAAGAGAACAAAGAAAAATTATAAAATTGCAAACTATCTGAATCATGAAAGAGAAATGTGGGGTTTTATATCCCTTTACCTCTGTCATTGTATGTCCCTTGAACCAGTGTCTGTTTATTTGATTCTATGGTTTTGACTTGACCTGCATCTGTTGTCCACTGTCCTGACCTTTCTAGACTAACTGACTTTGTCTTTTGTTTCTGGCCCCTTTGCTTATCAGCCACAAAGATCCAGTCTATGGGGCCGATTTATCAAACTCTGTATGGAGCTTGATGCCCCTGTTTCCGCGCGAGCCTTCAGGCTCGCCAGAAACAGAAGTTATGAAGCAGCGGTCTAAAGACTGCTGCCCCATTACTTGTCCATCTGCTCTGAGGCCATAGACAGAAATTAACCTGATCGATGATACCACCTTCTAGAGGCCGATTGACTGCAAATCTGCAGGGGGCGGCATTGCACCAGCAGTTCACATTTATTTATGTGCAGCAGACATGATATGCTACATCGTATCATGTCAGCTCGCACCATGATAAATCTACTCCTATGTTTCAGCATTACCACTGCCACACAGATGCAGCCGGAGTTTCTATTGTTCCTCTGCCACAGAGATCTAGACTGTATTCCAGCATTCTCTAGTACATCAAAGATGGTTCTGGCTAGCCCAGATGTTGTCCGTCTTTAAACCTATTTCTTGGTTATCAGTCCTGTCCAGCTGAGTTCCAGTATAATTGTGAATCTAGTCTATAGGGCCTATTTAAGATGGTGTGAGTGGACATGATCCGATACAGCGGATCATGTCCGCAGCACATCGATAAATGCCGACAGCATACGCTCTCTGCATTTATCACTGCACCAGTGCACTGCTGGTGCAATACCACCCCCTGCAGATTCGCAGCCAATCGGCCACTAGCAAGGGGTGTCTTCTGTCCGCTGCCGGAGAGCAGGCAGACAGGTTATGGGGCAGCAATCTTTAGACCGCTGCTTCATAACTTCTGTTTCCGGCGAGCCTTAAACACGGGGCATCAAGCTCCATACGGAGCTTGATATATATGAACCTACATCAATTCATGTGCCAGTTTCAATTTCTACTAGACATGTGCAGGAGCAAATCAATTATTTCAGACTAATTATTCATAACAAATATTCTGAACATTTAGTTTTCAGAATATTCGTTTACTCCGCATTTCTGTATTCGTTTAATTTTAAACAAAACAAATACTGACTATTTAGTAACTTTACTTTTGTTTTCGTTACAATGAATGTAAATTTTCCTTTGCTGCAGGTGAACAAACTTCACCTGTTGGCTTATACTTACCTTTAGCATGCTGAGGGAGACGATCTAATCCCCAGCCTTCTTCACTTAGTCCAGGGCCCCACTAATAGAAGACAGGGCGGTGGATCCCAGAGGCTGCGCAAAAGGACCTTCTCCTGTAGCACAGCCTCTGGAATCTGCCGTGAAAAGCTTCTTATTAGCATGACTAAACAAATATTTCCTTTAAATGCTTATTTAAAGGAAAAATATATATGCTATAAATATAATTAACCCCTTAATGACAACTGACGTACCAGGTACGTCATGCATTAAAAAGCAGTTAATGACAATACAGGGAGTGCAGAATTATTAGGCAAGTTGTATTTTTGAGGATTAATTTTATTATTGAACAACAACCATGTTCTCAATGAACCCAAAAAACACATTAATATCAAAGCTGAATAGTTTTGGAAGTAGTTTTTAGTTTGTTTTTAGTTATAGCTATTTTAGGGGGATATCTGTGTGTGCAGGTGACTATTACTGTGCATAATTATTAGGCAACTTAACAAAAAACAAATATATACCCATTTCAATTATTTATTTTTACCAGTGAAACCAATATAACATCTCAACGTTCACAAATATACATTTCTGACATTCAAAAACAAAACAAAAACAAATCAGTGACCAATATAGCCACCTTTCTTTGCAAGGACACTCAAAAGCCTGCCATCCATGGATTCTGTCAGTGTTTTGATCTGTTCACCATCAACATTGCGTGCAGCAGCAACCACAGCCTCCCAGACACTGTTCAGAGAGGTGTAATGTTTTCCCTCCTTGTAAATCTCACATTTGATGATGGACCACAGGTTCTCAATGGGGTTAAGATCAGGTGAACAAGGAGTCCATGTTATTAGATTTTCTTCTTTTATACCCTTTCTTGCCAGCCACGCTGTGGAGTACTTGGACGCGTGTGATGGAGCATTGTCCTGCATGAAAATCATGTTTTTCTTGAAGGATGCAGACTTCTTCCTGTACCACTGCTTGAAGAAGGTGTCTTCCAGAAACTGGCAGTAGGACTGGGAGTTGAGCTTGACTCCATCCTCAACCCGAAAAGGCCCCACAAGCTCATCTTTGATGATACCAGCCCAAACCAGTACTCCACCTCCACCTTGCTGGCGTCTGAGTTGGACTGGAGCTCTCTGCCCTTTACCAATCCAGCCACGGGCCCATCCATCTGGCCCATCAAGACTCACTCTCATTTCATCAGTCCATAAAACCTTAGAAAAATCAGTCTTGAGATATTTCTTGGCCCAGTCTTGACGTTTCAGCTTGTGTGTCTTGTTCAGTGGTAGTTGTCTTTCAGCCTTTCTTACCTTGGCCATGTCTCTGAGTATTGCACACCTTGTGCTTTTGGGCACTCCAGTGATGTTGCAGCTCTGAAATATGGCCAAACTGGTGGCAAGTGGCATCTTGGCAGCTGCACGCTTGACTTTTCTCAGTTCATGGGCAGTTATTTTGCGCCTTGGTTTTTCCACACGCTTCTTGCGACCCTGTTGACTATTTTGAATGAAACGCTTGATTGTTCGATGATCACGCTTCAGAAGCTTTGCAATTTTAAGAGTGCTGCATCCCTCTGTAAGATATCTCACTATTTTTGACTTTTCTGAGCCTGTCAAGTCCTTCTTTTGACCCATTTTGCCAAAGGAAAGGAAGTTGCCTAATAATTATGCACACCTGATATAGGGTGTTGATGTCATTAGACCACACCCCTTCTCATTACAGAGATGCACATCACCTAATATGCTTAATTGGTAGTAGGCTTTCGAGCCTATACAGCTTGGAGTAAGACAACATGCATAAAGAGGATGATGTGGTCAAAATACTCATTTGCCTAATAATTCTGCACTCCCTGTTGTCTAACAGAGTGCTGGAAGCGATCGCATCCTGCAATACCCCTTTACAAGCCTCCGATGCAGAGAGAGACACTCAGGTGGGAGGCTGATCTCTACACTAAAGCTAAAATTAACCCTGCAAACTCCCTACAAGCTACCTAATTAACCCCTTCACTGCTAGCCATAATACACGCGTGATGCACAGCGGCATTTAGCAGCCTTCTAATTATCAAAAGCAACACCAAAGCCACATATGTCTGCTATTTCTGAACAAAGGGGATCCCAGAGAAGCATTTACAACCATTTGTGCCATAATTGCACAAGCTGTTTGTAAATAATTTCAGTGAGAAACCTAAAGTTTGTGAAAAAGGAAACAATTTTATTTTTATTTGATCGCATTTGGCGCTGAAATGGTGGCATGAAATATACCAAAATGGGCCTAGATCAATACTTTGGGTTGTCTACTACACTACACTAAAGCTAAAATTAACCCTACACATTCCCTACAAGCTCCCTGATTAACCCCTTCACTGCTGGACATAATACACGTGTGGTGCGCAGCGGCATTTAATAGCCTTCTAATTACCAAAAAGCAACGCCAAAGCCATATATGTCTGCTATTTCTGAACAAAGGGGATCCCAGAGAAGCATTTACAACCATTTATGCCATAATTGCACAAGCTGTTTGTAAATAATTTCAGTAGGAAACCAAAAGTTTGTGAAAAAATTTGTGAAAAAGGGAATGATATTTTGTATTTGATCGCATTTGGCGGTGAAATGGTGGCATGAAATATACCAAAATGGGCCTGGATCCATACTTTGGGATGTCTTCTAAAAAAAATATATACATGTCAATGGATATTCAGGAATTCCTGAAAGATATCAGTGTCCCAATGTAACTAGCGCTCATTTTGAAAAAAAGTGGTTTGGAAATAGCAAAGTGCTAGTTGTATTTATGGCCCTATAACTTGCAAAAAAAAAAGCAAAGAACATGTAAACATTGGGTATTTCTAAACTCAGGACACAATTTAGAAACTATTTAGTGTGGGTGTTTTTTGGTGGTTGCAGATGTGTAACAGATTTTGGGGCTAAAAGTTAGAAAAAGTGTGTTTTTTCCATTTTTTTCCTCATATTTTATAATTTATTTTATAATAAATTATAAGATATGATGACAATAATGGAATCTTTAGAAAGTCCATTTAATGGCGAGAAAAACGGTATATAATATGTGTGGGTACAGTAAATGAGTAAGAGGAAAATTACAGCTAAACACAAACACCGCAGAAATGTAAAAATAGCCTTTGTCACAAACGGACAGAAAATGGAAAAGTACTGTTGTCATTAAGGGGTTAATATAGTTGAAAAAGCGTACTCCCACTCGCTCAAAAAACAGGTACCAGGGTGCATAAAATTCTCAATAAACACAGCCCAGCAATTGCATTCCTCAGACTGAGGAAGGAGTGAATGCTCCGAAAACATACACAATAAAGTTTGCTGTGATTCAAATTCAGAGAGTGCAATTGCTGGACTGTGTTAGCTATAAATATAATATATACAAATATATAAACTAATTTCATTAGTATATATTTGTTTTCTTTAAATTCGTTTTTGTATTCATTAGGATTTTTGTTTCGTGAAAACAAAATGAATAACCAAAGTTAAGGTTATGAATATACCTTTGTAATAAAATGAATGCACATGTCTAATTTCTACCACAGTCTTCCTGCATCCTGTTCCAGTACATGCTATAATTGTATCACAAATTGCTATTCAGTGCTTTGAGTGCTTCTACTTCAGCATTTCTATTACTTTTACAATGTCGAAAAATCAGAGAAGCCTATCAAATTGACACCTTTAAATGCATATATTTCGTCGCAGCCTGGCACCACTTATAGCAAGACTGGGAACCTCATTTATCTTCTAATACCTCTTCCTCTCTTCATTTATTAATGCCAAATCATTGGCATGAGCAATGGACACAAAAATGCATTGCCTTGTAAAATCAGGGCAACACCTTTGAGATTTGGGAGGCACTAAATTGTAATGATCGCCACTTGTACACATGTATATTGTTTGTTATTGTGTTTGGATCACCACTTCCTGATACTGTCTCCCATTACTTCTGTTGTGACCTGCTGACCATTACTTGCAACCTTTCTTGTCAGCTATTACCAGCTACTGTGCTGCCCTGGGGGCCATTCCCTTCTTCAGTGTCCTGCCATACATGTTTATATGCGTGTGATATATATATATATATATATATATATATATATGTGTATCCAGAAAGGTATAAGCACTCACAGTAACACCCTTTGTAAAAATCCAATTTGCCCGTGGGTGCAAAGGTATAGCATATTCATCCAGAAGTAAAAAGCACTTGTTTGTTTGCACAAAGACCCGGTGAGTGCTGTTTACTTCTGGATGAATAAATATATATATATATATATATATATATATATATATATATATATATATATATATATGGCTTGAAATTCCCAAAGGTCCAGTGGTTCTGGGCGACTTAGAAATGGCAGCGTACAACTTATAAACTTAACTTTTTCCTATCTTTTACATTGAGTAAACTAGTAACTTTTTTCTGTCTGGGCTAGTAGATTTTAACAAATATATAAAAAAAAAAACATGTGTAGCATGTGAAAAAGTGGACTGTGGTGAATTTTTTCAATCCACAGTCACAGGACAGCAATTTGGAATAAAAGCATGCATTACATGCAGATCCAAATTTCTTGTGTACCTGATAACGTGGGTTTCATGTAAAATTCAGTACGTAGGGTTGACTACAAGGGAGATAAGATCCCCCATAAGGGAGCATCTCTCCACAATCAGAAATGGTAAATCGAGCACTCCATTAGTGCAACATTTTGTGCTAAAACATGACAAAAGTGCAGAGAGCTTCAGATGGAAGGTCATTGAAAGTGTTCCTGTTCCCCAACGAGGGGGAGACAGGGAAAAGGCACTTGGCAGACAGGAGGTGTTCTGGATCTTCAAATTGAAGACCAGAAAACCTTCAGGATTAAACTCAGCCTTTGATCAAATTAACCATTGGTATTAAATGGCTAAACACTATAATTATTAATACCATTTAAATTTATATTAAGGGTGTACAATAAATCCCTTTGATTAGGATATAGTTAGTGTACATTATTATTTTTACAATTTTTGCTAAAATCAACTCTGGTATCCCCTATTAAACACATTCACTGATTGTATACAAATAAACCGTGCTCATCTTAGGTTTCTATTCTAGTCTCCATACTTAGCATCTAATACGTAAAATCAATTTCATATGGCAAGCATAACAGACTAAATATTAATTTTATATAACCATTTTGCTTATTGCCTATTCAATATACAAGAATACAACATTAGATCTAAGTTTATAGGCAGCACCTAAATGTTAATTGTATGCAGGAATATGAACAGGTATATACTAAATACTCACAGGCATATACAAACTGTCTACCTATAAATAGAGTTGAGACAAACAATTGGTGCACATAAGCATCTAGCCACCCCCTCTTGTTTTGGGAGGTCGAGAGCGAAATTTACAATAGAATGGAAAAATTTGTAAATGCCTATATACCCCTTCATGTACATACATAGGGAAAAAACCCTTCTCTCTTCATATAATTTACGCCACCTTTGGGGTGCGAGCATGAAAAAACTATTGACCAATTAATATACACTGGAAATACTAAAATATAAACTGTATATGTAATATATGTATATAATTGAATGATCAACTGCACTATGAATAACCAAATCCTAACAATGAATATTATGGCTTAGAAAATCTAAGGATTGTGATACATAATATTCTTGTTGATATCGTCCTTGTGTTCTCACTCTTATGCATGTTTGTTAATTAATTTAATTAAGAGGATTGGTTCTTTTGGCTGACCAATGGGATGAGGAATGGCCCTTGAAAAAGGGCGCCCGTTTTAATAATTTTTATCAGCTAAGATTACGGCTGAAAAGCCGAAACGCGTCAGCTGTTTCTTTCCTCCTGCCATTTGACATCCAACTGCTGCCAGTGTCTTCTGCAGCTATATTGGGAGGTTATCCTAACCTACACATGAACTGTGAAATCTTTATTTGTACAGCACTATTTGTTGGAATAGATAGTAGATTTTAACCCCTGACTGGTAAACCATAGGTGATATATTCCACCCCTGTATATATATATATATATATATATATATATATATATATATATATATATATATATATATATATATATATATATATATATATATATATATATATATATATATATATATATATATATATATATATATATATAATATGATATATATATATATATATATATACACACACATACATATATATATATATATATATATATATATATATACATATAAGGTGCAATGTTTGCTTGCAACTATTTATAAGTTTTTAAGCTTTTCCTGTAGATATTTCACAAAGGTTTCCACAGAAATATGCATGTATCTAATTCAAAATAAAACATGGCACTTAAGTGATTAAATATTCATAATGACAATTCAGTTGTCATGGTATGGGAGTGCTTGTAAAGTATTGATTTCAAGGATGAAGATTCAAAGAACTGAAAGAAAGTAAAATAGTATAATGTGGCCTTACAGTTTTAAATATTATTAATTAATATTATTATTATTATTATTATTTATTTATAAAGCGCCAACAGATTCCACACCACTGCCCATGGGTACAAGGAAAAAAGTACAACAGATAAACAATACAATAAAAGACAACATTTTACAGACAAATACAGGGGGAAATGAGGGATATATTCCCATGGGAACTTACAATCTATTATTATATTATTAATATTATACTTTATTTATGAAGCACCATCATATTCTGCAGCGCTGTCCATGGATACAGTTCATTTAAAGGGACAGTCAAGTCCAAAAAAACTTTCATGATTTAAATAGGGCATGTAATTTTAAACAACTTCCAAATTTACTTTTATCACCAATTTTGCTTTATTCTCTTGGTATTCTTAATTGGTAGCTAAACCTAGGAGGTTCATATGCTAATTTCTCAGACATTGAAGACTGCCTCTAATCTGAATGCATTTTGAACACTAGAAGGCATTCGTTCATGTGTTTCATATAGATAACATTGAGCTCATGCACGTGAAGTGACCTAGGAGTGAGCACTGATTGGCTAAAATGCAAGTCTGTCAAAATAACTGAAATAAGGGGGCAGTCAGCAGAAGCTTATATACAAGGTAATTACAGAGGTAAAACGTGTATTATTATAACTGTGTTGGTTATGCAAAACTGGGGAATGGGTAATAAAGGTATTATCTTTCTTTTTAAACAACAAAAATTCTGGTGTTGACAGTCCCTTTAAATAAAGCAATAATATAAAACTTCTAAAAGACAGGACAAAATTTACAAACACATACAGGAGGAATTGAGGGCCCTATTCCTGTGGGAACATACAATCTAGAAGGGTAGGGTGTTGAGAAACATGAGGTGAGGACTGCAAGATTGAGAAAGATGTTAATGCAGAGTTAGATGAGGGAAATGTTGTTAGGTAAGAGAAATATTATTGAGTCGGGTGGTAGGCTTCTCTGAACAGAAAAATCTTCAGAGAGCATTTAAAGGAAGAAAAAATAGGGCAAAGCCTGACAGCATGAGGGAGAGTGTTCCAGAGGGATGGTGCTGCATGACTGAAGTCCTGTATTCTAGCATGAGAGGAGGTGATAGTTGCAGATGCAAGGAGCAGGTCATTGTTGGATCTTAGTGGGTGGACTGAAGTTTACTTGTTGATTAGAGCATATAGGTAGAGGGGAGCGGTGTTGGTGAGCGCTTTGTAAGCAAGGGGGAGAATTTTGAATTTTATTCTGTTGTGTATGGGGAGCCAATGAAGGGACTTGCAGAGTGGTGCAGCAGATACAGAGTGACGGGAAAGTTGGATCAGCCTGGCAAAGGCATTTAGGATAGATTGAAGGGGGGAGAGGCGATAAAGAGGAAGGCCAGTAAGTATGTTATTGCAGTAGTCAAGTTGGGAAATAACAAGGGAGTGGATTATTTGCTTTGTGGTGTTAGCGCACAGAAAAGGTTGAATCTTGGAAATATTGAGTAGATGGTTGTGGCAGGATGTAGAAAGCGATTGGATATGGGGGGCGAAGGAGAGATTTGAGTCAAGTGTAACTCTGAGGCAGCACACTTGGGGCAAAAGGGATATGGTGATGCCGTTGACAGGGATTGAAAAGTCACAAGTCGGCGTAGAGCTTGAGGAGGGATAAGAAGGAGCTCAGTCTTGGACATGTTAATCTTTAGGTGGTGAGAGGCCACCCAGGAAGAAATACCAGATAAGCAGTCGCTGACATGAGAAAGGACAGAGGGAGAGAGAGCAGGGGTGGAGAGGTAGATCTGGGTGTCACCAGTATAGAGGTGATATTTGAAGTCATAACTGTTAATAAGTTTACCCAGCGAAGAAGTATAAATGGAGAAGAGTAGAAGGCCCAGAACCGATCCTTGAGGTACTCCAACAGACAGAGGCATTAGAGAGGAGGAGTCACCAGCAAATGACACAGAAAAAGACCTGTGAGAAAGATAAAAGTGAATCCAGGAAAGAGCAGTGTCACAGAGGCCAAAAGAGCTAAGGGTCTGTAGGAGGAGTGGGTGGTCAACTGTGTTGAAGGCAGCTGAGAGGTCAAGTAAGATGAGTATAGAGTAGTAACCAATATTTTTAGCAGAGAGAAGATCGTTAGTAACCTTGGTAAGAGCAGTCTCAGTTGAGTGTTTGGGGCGAAATCCAGATTGCAGGGGGTCAAACAAGGAGTTGGCAGACAGGAAGTGGGTTAGGCGATTGTAAACTAGTTTTTCAAGGAAGTTTGATGTTAGTGGAAGCAGTGATATGGGGCAGTAGCTTTCAGGAGAATTAGGGTCAAGGGAGGTTTTTTTGAGTATGGGAGTGACTTTTGCGTGTCTGAAAGAAGATGGGAATGAGCTGGCAGAGAGAGATAGGTTGAAGATGTGGGTAAGAGCAGGAGTGAGGTGGAAGATAGGGAGGGTATTAGTTGGGAAGGTATATGTTCGAGCAGGCAGGTAGTGAGGCGTGAGGAAGATAGTAAGGAGGAAACTTCATTATCAGTGGCTGGATGGAAGATGCAGAGGGTGGCAGAGGGAGTAACTGGGCCTGTTGATGGAATATTGCAGGTTGGTGTTGGGATGTTGCTTCTGATAGAATATGTTTTGTTTAAAAAGTAGTCCACCGGGGGCGGAGTTTCGCTGTGCTGGGACATGGCAGCAGAGTGAGAGAGCTCCGTTGCTGTCAGCCCTTCAGAGCCCACTATCAGGCTGAATTGGGGAATAATTTGCCACCTAATTGAAAGCTGAGGAGCCGCTGAGCAGAACTGTCTATATTTCATTCCCCCCGACATTAATTGAGCGGGGTCCCAAAAAATAATTTGAGGAGAAGCAGACGCCGCAGGCGCCATCTTGACTCACTGCATCGCATTATAACTGAGCCAGAGGGGCGATCATAAATAACAACACCCAGCCTACTGGAGTCACGGAACAACGGATACTACCCGACTGGTGAGTGAGGTGCACGGGGACAGCTGAGAGGCCGACCGGCAACGGCCCGGAACCCTAACCTGTCAATCATAAGTAAATACCGACACGGGCTAAGGCAACATAAATTGAGCCCTGTTGATTAGATGTACACCGGTTTGACCTGGGAAACTTTGTTTATCGATTTTAATTGATGTAAAAGTCAGTGATTACACAGTCACTTTATTATAACGGCAAAACCTAAAGCCACGTGGGGGCCGTTCCACTTTCACTTTAATCCTACGCAACGGCACATGCAGGTGGGGAAACAACACATAATCAGAATCAACCGGCTGTGGGACTTGATTTGGCTATCAATATATGTCATAACTCCTCCAAACTGCTATTAATCCTTTAACGAACTAACAAAGACCTGCAGAACTAATGCAAACAGAAAAGTTTTAAACGTTCAGATGCAGCAAAGATAAAAAGGGGTATATCCCTGCAACTAACCACTCAGATATAAACAAAGGGCAAATATACAGAGATTGACTCTCACTGAATATCACACATATTGATCTTGACCTGAACAAACGTGCTATCCCCAAAATAGAGGTATTTTTCCCTTAAAGAGACAGTCGCACAGTGCATCCAGACCACAGATCCTTTTAATATGACTTCCAAAAAGGGAAACAAACCAGAAAAACAGAATAAAAATCTGTCCCTGACCCCATCAGTCACCACCTTTTTTCATGCACCAGAGGGCCCCTCACAAGATACAACACAAGAGGCTAACTGTTCTGAAACACCCCCAGGTATGGCCACTCTCCAAAAGGACCCTTTACGTTCTATACAATCTCAGATCGCGGATTTGCCTTCTAAAGTAGATATTGAGGCGCTTAAGTCCTTCATTAAAGAGGAAATTAGAGATTTAAAAAGGGACTTGAACGAAATGGGGTCTAGAATAGAGTGCCTGGAAGATGGGCAAGATCACTTGAACAACCTAGTCAGCACCAATATCCAACAACTGTCTATTCAAGATTCTATTATCCAGGCGATGCAAGATAAGTTGGAAGATTTGGATAATAGAGGACGAAGGAACAACTTAAGAATTAGAGGCATCCCTGAGGAAGTTCCACAAGAAAATTTGAAATCTTATGTAAAAGACCTTTTCCACCACCTACTGCCAAGGGCGACGATGATTACAAATGACGACATTGAAAGAATCCACAGAGCATTGAGGCCCCCTTCTAAACCGCCGCCCCCCCCCCCAGAGATGTCATCCTGAAACTGCTGAAATTTACAACAAGAGAGGAGATATGGCAGGCGGCCAGATCCAGGCAAACTATCTCCTTTCACAACCACTCTCTGCAGATCTTTCAAGATTTATGCCCTCAGACGATCCAAAGAAGACGTGAGGTGAGATTTATAACCAAAAAGCTACAAGAACAAAACATTAGATACCGTTGGGGTTTCCCATTCAGCCTCATGATTAATCATAACGGTTCCCAAATAATATACAAAAGCTACAATGATCTGGACTCCCTATCCAAAAAACTAAATATTGTTTTTGAAATGCCACCAGAAAAGGTGCTGGATTTTCCAACAGCACAAGAGGAAAGAGGCAAAGACAGACCTAGAGAACAACGTCCCAACTGGACCAGAGTGCCTTCAAAAAGGTTTAAGACAGGTCCAGCATCACAGTCATCGGACTCTTAACTCACTATGACCTGCGGTTCCTATTGGACTGTAGGCAAACTGAGGACATTGGGTAGGCAGACTAATATTCTAATTTGCATAAGGTTATTAATGATATGTTTGTATCTTAATGGATTTGTTTAGCATATACCCGATACTTAGCAAAGATTTTCTTAAGAGAGGGGAAAATTTTATAAGTTATTGGCCCCGCAGGGCAATTTAATTATTCAATTACAGTTTTATATATGTTCTCTTCTCTTACTCACATAGCCACTCCCCTAACTTTAAATCCCCCCAGTTCAGCATTTAATACATTAAAAATCATATAGCTAAACTCTGAAGGTTAACTGACACCACTCGACCCCCTTGTTTATGGTGTATCTAAAGTTTATTGTATACACCGCACACTTATGTATTTTTGTATATCTGGTTAAGATGTTTTACACTGTTTTGGTTTTAGATTCTACAACTACAACTACTGTCGCTCCATGTAATGAATACATACTTGCAAACTGCAAAGTTTCTCTCCTTACAGGTCTTAATTCATGTAAATGTTGCCTCTTTGATTGCTATCTGTTTAACAATTATATTTTACAGGTCAGATGTCATAATACTACATTGTGGCTCACACGCCGGTTTTTGGGATTTCAATGTTGTGCATTGTTCTTTTTAAAATATAAATAATGTTATCAGACACACTACACATAAAAATAGTCTCTCACAATGTCAAGGGATTAAATACCCCTCAAAAAAGGTCCTTAGCTGTCCGAGAATATAGACGACTCAAATATGATATAGTTTTACTACAGGAGACCCATTTCAAACGGGGAAGGGAACCTAAGATGTCCTTTAATAAATTCGGTCAGGTTTTCCTAGCATCTAATAATACCAAACGTAACGGGGTGGCCATCCTGGTTAAGAGAAATATCCCTTTTCACCCAACCCACATACACAAAGATAAGGAGGGGAGATATATTATAGTCGTAGGGTCACTCTACAATAAGGTAATAACGTTGGCCAACATATACGCCCCCAACACCCCGACACCCCAATTTTTTCTTACTATAAGGAATGCTATATTAGATTGCCAAAAGGGGGGTTTGGTGGTTGGGGGGGATTTTAATTTAGCATTGGAACCCGACATTGACTGCTCCAGAGGCGTTTCCTCTGTCCCCCAGAAATCACTACGGTTGGCTAAGGCATATTTAACAGACCTAACACTACACGACGCTTGGAGACTAACACACCCTTCCACGAAGGACTTTACCTTTTATTCTCACCCCCACAAAGTCTACTCGAGGATCGATTATTTGCTTATAGATGTCACTAGTCTAGACCTAGTTCAACATACAGATATTTCCCCCATAACATGGTCAGACCACGCTATAATTAGCTGCACCCTCAGATGGCCCACTTCACAGAGACCTGATAAGACCTGGAGATTAGATGAAACACTTCTGAAAGATCCACTCATTTGCACACAGTTAATAACCTCCCTGAGCGAGTATTTTGACCGTAATTGCACGACAGATGTGACACCACACTCAGTATGGGAGGCACACAAGTGTACGATTAGGGGGGAACTTATAGCCCTGAAAGAGGCAAGAAATAAACAGAGAACCCAATTTTTATCTACATTACTAGAAGACCTAAAAAAAACACAAGATATACATAAAAGATTTCCGGGAAATCAGTCCCTTCTAGAAAGCTTACAACATAAGAGAGATCAACTTAACTTGCTCTTGGGTACTGAAACCAAGCGGGCAGCCCTGTTTCTTAGGAAGACATTCTATGAGGGACATAATAAACAGGGAAAACTTCTAGCTAGACACCTCAAACAAAGATCCAATAGACGGTACATTATGACAATAAAAGATAGAGACGGGAAGACATGGACATCATCCAGAGACATAGTAGATAAATTTAGAACTTACTATGACAGCCTTTACAACCTGGAGAGGGATCATCCCCCCCCCCTCCTGAACAAGATATCTCCACCTATCTTGCGCAACTACACCTCCCCTCTCTCACTGAAGAACAACAGGCCAAACTAGACTCCCCATTATCTCTCAAAGAGGTAAAGGAAGCTATATCCGCCTTCCCGATGGGAAAAGCTCCAGGACCTGACGGTTTTGGAAACGCCTATTACTCCAAATTTAAGAATTTACTAGCCCCCCACTTACTGTCTTATTTCCAAGACATTGATAAAGACAAATACTTCTCCCCTGAATCCTTACGGGCACATATTACGGTCATCCCAAAACCAGGCAAACCGGCAGATCAGATTCCCAATTACCGACCAATATCCCTTTTAAATTCTGACATTAAAATATATGCGAAAATTCTAGCGACTAGACTGAATTCGGTTCTCCCCTTGATTATACACCAGGATCAGGTGGGCTTCATCCCTAACAGAGAAGCCAAAAATAATACAGTGCGCAACTTACATCTCATATGGCATTCCAAGTCCGTGGGGATCCCAACAGTGTGGCTCTCCACGGATGCGGAAAAAGCTTTTGACCGTGTCAACTGGTCCTTTCTAAAATTGACACTACGATCTTTTGGCTTGGGAAACATTATGTTACATAGGATATTCGCCCTTTACGTCCACCCTAGTGCCTGTATAACGCTTAATGGTATTTTGTCACAGCCTTTTCAAATATCTAACGGCACACGACAGGGTTGTCCCCTTTCCCCCTTACTGTTTGTGTGTTTCCTGGAGACGCTGGCCACCAAAATCAGACTTAATAAAGATATCCCAGATATCCCAGAGGTGAGGATAGGGAGGGGAGAATACAAGTTATCCCTTTTTGCCGACGACATTCTGTTTTCCCTTACTAAACCAGACGAGGCCATGCCTTTCCTATTGGATGAGTTGAACATATTTAACAAACTAACGAACTTTTTAATCAACCACTCTAAATCCGAAATACTAGGAGTCTCCCTCCCCCCGGGGATGGATCTCAAGATTAAAACATTATGCCCCTTTAAATGGTGTGTTAATTCCATAAAATACCTTGGCATTCAATTAGCAGAAGAAATAGACTTGGTCTTTAAACTGAATTATATGCCGATCCGCCAGGCCCTAATAAGGGATCTATCCTCCTGGTACTCTAAGCGCCTGTCATGGTTGGGGAGGATAAACACTATCAAAATGAATGCCTTTCCCAGATTGTTATATATTTCACAGACTCTCCCTATCCCTCTCCCCCCCAAATATATAGCTCAGATACAACAGTTGTTCCACTCGTTCATATGGAGAGGCAAACAGCCCAGAATTAATAAAATAACCATGATGCGTACCAGAGAACAGGGAGGCTTGGGGGTCCCAAACATAAAATCATACCGAACAGCTATTTTTATACAACGAATACTGGACTGGAAGATACACAAGACACAAAAAAGATGGGTAGAACTTGAAGAAAATTTAAACCTTGAAATAAACTTACCCGCTCTATGCTGGCACCCTGACCTTAAAATATTGACCAAGAACATCTCAAACCCTATAACCAAAGAGACCATGCTACAATGGACTTTGATGACCGGGATGAACCCATATTTCACGTCTAGCCCCTCCCCTTTAACCTCATTGACCCACAATACTGAGTTTTCAATAGCGGACCTGGGGGGTACTAGAGGGCCAGATGGTAATATCATAGAACTGGACATCCACCAAATTACTGTAAATGAACACCTGATGACTCAAAATCAAATGCAAGAACAAGGCCACTCATGGTCTCAAATTTGGTTTAACTATAGACGAGTAAATCACTACATAATGACCCATAAACACAGTAATAATATGTTGAGGCCCCTCACGACTTTGGAGAAACTGTTTACAGGTAATCACCAGAGGAAACACACCCTGTCCACAATTCAAACCATCTTAACACAGCCCCCACCAGGCAACCTTCCCACTTCAATTGAAGCTTGGGAGAGGGAACTAGGTATAATCATATTACCCCAGACAGCAGCCAACATTTTTAGAAACACAAAAACTTCCTCGTCCTCGGCATCTATGGCTGAATTGAACTATAAAATTCTGCACAACTGGTATCTCACCCCAAGACGTATCCATAAATTTTATCCCCAGGCCAGCGATAGATGTTGGAGATGCGGTCATGTAGGTAGTGGGATGGGACACATGTGGTGGTGGTGCGGGGAAATAAACAATTACTGGAGAAATTGCATCACAGATATGGAGGCTTCCCTTGAACTAACAATCCCTCTAGACCCCCTAATATTCCTGCTTAACAAATCTCTGAAACTACCGTCTAAGGCTCATAGAATCCTATTTCAAATAATGATTAACGGTGTGAAATCCATCATAGCCAAACACTGGAAGTCCAGTGTAGCCCCAGACTTACACACATGGAGAAATAGAGTCACTGAGTTAATAGAGCTTGAAGAATATGGTTCTTATAAAAATGATACGAGAGACCCATACATTACAGCCCAGACTATCTGGGAGCAATATAACTTAAAAACACAGAAAATGATAAGTAAATGATAAGCAGTGTGCGGACCTTAAATAGTCATGGAGCGACAGAAGACCTTATTGAGTTTTTTAAATCAATAGGAGAAAACAGTTTAGATGTTTGTTCTCGACATGTATCCAGTTTAATTGTTTAACAGTTGAAGACCATAATCTGTGTTCCTTATGGAATCCAGATAATTTGCTTATTTTGTTAGGATAAACTCTTTGAGAAATATATTTGCATTACTGACATTTGTTTTCTTTTATTGTTTTTTATTTTTCCTTTTTTGTTTCTATCTTGACATGTAACTTATGTGACCAGTAAATGTAACATGTAATTTATATGATATTTTCTCAATAAAAAAGAAATTGGAATAAAAAGTAGTCCACCTCTCTCTTTCTTTCTCCCCTGTCACCTAGTGGAAAGTTCCGGACGGGCCGGTATCGGATCGAGCCCTAAAGACAGATGAGGGGGGTGGAGCAGGAGGCTAGAGGAGAGAGTTAAAGGTGGAGAAGAGTCATTTAGGGTTTGAGGAAAGAGTATATATAAGAGAAGTTGGTTTGCTTGGCTAAGTGAAGGGCAGAAGTGTATGAACGAAGAATAAACTTATAGTGTATGAAGTCAGGTTCAGCGCGAGTTTTCCTCCAGACACGCTCAGCAGTACCGGAGCATTTTTGTAAATAGCGTGTTTGCTGAGAGTGCCAGGATTGCAACTGATGGCGTGATGTTTTGCGCAGCTGGGGAGGGGCAAGTGTGTCTAGAGAAGAGGAGAGAGTTTTGTTATAGTGGGCTGTTGCTAGATCAGGGCAGGTTATAGTGGAAGTGTGAGGGAGGAGATCTTGCATAATTTTTGAAAATTGGAGCGGATTCACAGCATGTAGATTTCTACAGGTGCGGGGCGGGATGGAGGAGTAGGTTTAGCTGTTGCATTAATATTATAGGTAACCAGGTGATGGTCTGAAATGGGAAAAGGGTGACAGGTGAGGTCAGATATAGAACAGAGGTAGGCTCGATGAAGTGTCCATCACAGTAGGTAGGGAATAGGGTGGATTGTGAGAGACCGAAGGACGATGTGAGTGAAAGATGTTTAGAGGCACCAGGGACAGACGGGTTGGCAATAAGAATGTTGAAGTCCCCAAGAATTAGGGTTGGTATATTTGTAGAGAGAAAGTGAGTAAGCCAGGTGGCAAAGTTATCAAGGAAATGGGAGGTAGGTCCAGGAGGGCGATTGATGACTGCCACTTTGAGGGAGAGGGGGAATAACAGGCAAATACAGTGGACTTCAAAGGAAGAGAAAGAGAGAGATGGGATTGGAGGTAGGTTCTGATAAGTGCAGGAGGGGGAGAGCAGGATCCCAACACCGCCGCCACGTTTCTCACCTGGCCTAGGGGTATGGCTAAAGTGAAGAACACAATGTGTGAGAGCAGCAGTGGAAACCGTGTCTGAAGGAAATAGCCAGGTTTCGGAGAGAGGGGCCTATATAAACTGCCTGTGGAGAAGGATAAGGTATGAGCATGAGAGCATGCCTGTGGAACAGTTATGAGGCTGTTAAAAGGAAAAGCAGTTCTGAAAACAGAATTTTAAGTGCAAAATTTTGGTTTTGAAGAGAAAATATTAGCTTGCCTCAAATATTCTTCAAATCTTGTTCAATTCGTGACTAATTCTTAGTGCTGCCACTTAAAGATGGTCACTTAGAGATGGTGTTCTCTGTAAATGCTAAAGAAAGCAAATGCTATCCCTAAAGCTGATCTTAAATTTATAGGGCTTCTGCAGACTGGAGACAGGGAGATGAGTGACACACAGGTGAGACAAATAAGAACTAGAACTAGATCAATGGGATAGCTGCACATTAAACAAAATTGGGTGGGGATTAGTCAATTAATTAAGCTAAGTTAAAAAAATAGGAAATGTAAATGCTGGAGACAGGATGTGATCATATACAGGCATAGAAGGAAGTTTAGATGGGGGACATACCATAGAATAAGTTATAAAGCAGTGTTAAAAAGATCCTGGAAGAGACAGCAGTTTAGATGGGGGACATACCATAGAATAAGATGCAAATACACTTCTTTCAACACTTTATGGTATATTTAACCCCTAAGGAACTCAAGCAAACTCAGACCAATCATTTTCCTTAATGAGGAAGAGTTTTGTGATAAATAAGAGAGAATCATCAGTATATGTTTTTTTTTTATTTATTTTATTTGTTGTACTTATTTTCCTCCAGAATATCTACAAAAACAAATTCACAAAAAAGCGCTTAATAATTTTGAAGTCATTATAGTAAACTGAAAATTAGATTTTCTTTCAATTAACAGGGTCTGCTGTTAAGGGTTGAGGGTCTGCTAAAGGATTTTTCTGAAAGGTATAAGGGGATCCAACACCCCCCACAGCATCATTGATACTATGGGGGTGTTGGATTCCCTTATACCTTGCTTTTAGATTGGTTACCAATCTAGCCTTGTAGGGTTTTAAATAAAGGATTGTGCTTTTGTGGTTTTATCTATCTATCTATCTATCTATCTATCTATCATCTATCATCTATCTATCTATCTATCTATCTATCTATCTATCTATCTATCTATCTATCTATCTATCTATCTATCTATCTATCTATCTATCTATCTATCTTACTATCTATCTATCTATCTATCTATCTATCTATCTATCTATCTATCTATCTATCTATCTATCTATCTATCTATCGGTGTAGATGTTTATTGTTTATTGTAAGTCTGCTAGTGTATTGTAAATCTAAAGATGAGGGTGACACCCTTAAACATCACGTTCAATAAATGGGATTTTATGCTGGGAACACAGTGAGTGCCTTCTACACTGCTTTCTGTATGTTTCCTTGAGAAGCACCCTGATGATTGACATGTAGTGGAGCAAATACAAAGCTGTATTGATCACTTTTGAATAGCATAAAACTATAAACCCCATTCAAAGTTAAATTACCTGAATATATCAACTAAAAAAATATTTATAGAAAATGCTGTGTTCTCACATTTGGCTGAATCTGAATATACATCAGCTAATAAGCTGCGTTCATTAGTCAGGAAGCATAAGGCCCCATGTTTAAACTGAAAGACAAAGATCCCAACTTAGGAAACTGTCTGCCCATCTTTATTGGCATTTTTCGTCCCATGCCCACAGTTATCATTAAACAAGATTTTCTTTTGGAGTGAGAGCAGGGCTTTTCAATCTCCCTAAACAAATGACCATTGGTTCTTAAAGGGATATTAAACACAAATGTTTTCTTGATTCAGATAGGAAATGTAATTTTAAACAAATTTCCAATGTACTTCTTTCATCTAATTAGCTTTATTATCTTGATATCCCTTGTTGAAAAGTACACCTAGGTAGGCTTAGGAGCTAGGAGCTAGCTGCAAATTTTTGGCAGCACATATATGTCTCTTTTCATTGGTTTACCTATGTATTCAGGTAACACCCAGTAGTGCATTGTTGCTTCTTCAATAAAGGATACCAAGAGATTGAAGCAATATTGATAAAATAAGTAACATGCAAAGTTGTTTAAAAATGCATGCTTTTCTGAATCTGAATTATTAGTATGACTAAACAAATATTTCCTTTAAATGCTTATTTAGAGGAAAAATATATATGCTATAAATATAATACAGGTATATAAAAAATATATAAACTAATTTCATTAGTATAAATTTGTTTTCTTTAAATTAGTTTCTGTATTCATTAGGATTTTTGTTTTGTGAAAACTGACATCTATATTACGAGTTTTGCATGCGGGTTTTAACACTAAAAAAATGTCAATTTCAGTGTAAAAGCAGTTAAGCACTATTGGGAGTCGTGTCTGTATTGCTATACCACAAGCTATTTAGCCTGTAACGCAATGTCAATCCCACACTCCAAAAAATGACATTTTTGTGTGCGATTCTTCAAATTCAATTCAGCCAATAGGATGAGAGATTCTAAAATCCCATTGGCTGTTCAAATCTTATTTTTTTTTTATTTTTTGTGATTTTAGTGTTATTTTTTAAAGGAGATATGTTTTTTTTTTGTTTGTTTTTTGATGAAAATTTTTATTGAGGTATTAAGAAACATGAACAGAAATATAAACAAGATGCAGTCACAGGACTATAATAGCAAGTTTACATAATGCTATTGTCACAAGTGGTAAATCATATAAACAATGATACTGAAATAGCTAACTGCTTATCAGCTTTCTTTAAGATATATAAACATAAATTAGAGAATTAACATATTACTCAGGTAACTAGCAAAATGTCTGAATAAAAGAGATGGTTCCGATAACTGAAGTGTTGAACCTCATTTTCTAAATAGGATTTGTATGTCCCATAGGTACTATTTAAGACTTAGGTGCGCATAAAGTAAAATAGTGAAGGGATGAGAGGGATATGGACTTGTAGCTTGCAGGGTGAATAAAGGTAGGATGTAAGAATAGATGGGTATATCACACAAGCCCCAAGCTGTATAGGTTGTGTATTTAATAGCAATCATCTGTGAAGGAGTATGATGTAACATAATATGCAGCGTACCTATGGGGTTGTATGGGCTACAGTTTTTTTATGTTTTTTTTTTAGTAAGGGTGGTCAGCGGGCCAAAGCCACTCAAAGTGGAGGGGAAAGGGGGGGGCGTGTACTTCACGATCCAGCATGACTAACCTCTTCAATAAATGATATGTATTGTTGGGTCTATGTATGTCTATAAGCAGTTTGAGAAATTGCAGATCATAAGGCTTACTACTTAGTCCTGGCAGTGATACTAAGTTTCCTAAATGTACGTAGGATAAAAGGCATTTTATTAAGAGTATATGTAAATGTATATATATGTTTGAGGATTAGGTACTGATTAAATGGCAATGTATAGAGGAGGACAAGTAAAATGTAGGTATTGGCATAATGTGTGTTTGTTACCACTCATGTTTAAATGCTGATGCAGGTGTAGGAGATCAGGGAAGTCTTAATAGGTTCTTCTGAGTCATTGGAGCATAAGGCTAAATAGAAAAAAAAAATAGATGAGGGTCACATATTAGAGGCCATTTGGTAGGATTAAAACCCATACAGAGCTGACTATGGAAGCATTTCTCTGTGCTAAATAGAAGTGAGTAATAAGTTAAGGGGGTCACTACATCCACCATTATTATTGAGAAGTGTCTAGAGCCTGCTTTCCCAGTCTAATATACAAGTCAGAATATATGGGTATATAAGTGAGGTTATATACAGCTCAGGTAATAGATGTAAAGAGCTATTGTTGTACATACCTAATAGCAATAGGAGCACTACAAAGGTAGTTAATAAAAACATATGCTAATGTTAAACAGCATGAGTTCCTATACTACTGCAATCCAATATGTATAATGGAGCATGCCTATAACTCAGTACATAGAACATTATGAACACTAAACTAGTTAATAAAATTTCCACGAGTTTTGTCACAGTAGCACTGCATTGTAATTAGGAAATGAGCAGCAGTGTTTAAAGAGATCAGCCTCAGCGTTCAAAATAGCAAAAGAGAGATTTAGCCTGTAGAGTCTAAGAGATATAGCTCTGTATCATAAGGCGGCCTTCTATACATGTGAATATACCCTACCTTACCAGATTAAGGTTGGAAATAAGTAGTCATGGGAAAAAATTATCAATCTCCAAATGCATAAGTGTAGATGAACAAGAGACATTCAACAAATAAAAGTGGTACAATAACCAATTATAACTAAAAACAGTACATAACAATGAGCGTTAACAGCTAGCATTCATAATGTGAATACACTAAATCAGGATTAGTATGGGTTAAATAGAGCATAAGTTCATGTGAGTTTACATATATAGATCCCAACAACATAGAAGGTTATATAGAACAATGAAAAGATAAAAAAACAGTAATGGTGCAGTCATAAGTGAACATCTAAATATCAAGAGGACACCAGTGATGAAAAAGCCGTTAATCCAGAGGGTAAATAAAATGGATACCGATCATAAGCATCTGCACTGCTGTCAAAGGAGAGGAGTAAGCGTCTTTTAGCTAATAACAATACAGGTATGGCTTAATAGAATTATATCACCCATCAGGAAGGGGAAGGACATATTAGAGAGAGTCTCAGGGTTATTTCGATGGTTAATTAGACCACACAACATTTAAGCCTGAGTCAATAATCAAATGTACTCTACTGTGTATAGTTCATGCAGATGCTCAGCAGTGCCAGCTGTAAGGAAGCCTGATATTAGAACGGGTGATTACTGCTTCAGCAGTACAGTGTCTAGTGTTAGCC
Organism: Bombina bombina; assembly: GCF_027579735.1. Lineage (NCBI taxonomy): Eukaryota > Metazoa > Chordata > Amphibia > Anura > Bombinatoridae > Bombina > Bombina bombina. The sequence continues at coordinate 315,720,814 of NC_069501.1, forward strand.
GACTCCAACTATGCTATTGCCTCTATATGGGAGTTTCATAAATAGAGGCTTGCAAATAAGGCATGCAGCATCCATCACCGTGTTCAGGGAATTGAGGCTTGTGTCGGAGTTGAGTTTGTTGCGTGTGATCCGGGTGCTGGGGTCTGACGTTGGAAACTGTCTCACAGTGAGGAGCCTCAGCATTATATCCGGATCCTCTGGTGTCATTAGGGGCTTCCCAAAGTTAGGGGATCTTGTGGAACTCATGTGTCTAGTGTCTTCCATGTGGATCTTTTCGATTACCGTGGGAGGCATTCTTTGAAATTGTGTTGCATCGGCTCTTGAGGACTGAGAGAACTGTGATCGGTGTGCAATCTCCACTACACCCGGATCTATGGGTAGCATAAGTAGGCCTCTGGGACTCTCACTATTGCGCTCGCTTATATTATCAGCTTCATGAGGTAGGCTGTTAGCGGTTTCTTCTAGGCTATTTTCCGATAGCTGGCTCACCAAGAGTTGGAAGATAAGGCCTTTCATACTACTGAAGTGGTCGTCAAGCGAACGTTGCATGCGGGCCTCCCATTTATTTAGAGTGATCACCAGTTGTCGGGCAGTCAGTTCTTGTATGTATTGATGCAGAGACATGCTGAGTCGTTACGTGAGCAATATCTTTTGGGTCCTTGAGAAAAGATGTTTCAGCTTGCTCCGTTGTAGGTCTTTTACCCGGTAAGCCGGGGGGGAGATTATATGCATGTAGCGTATTAGGCCCGAGTCGTGCTTCTATCTGTCCATACTATAGGGTGAATTGGTAGAAGAGTTATATGGCTGTGCTCAGCACCCACTCATCCGTACAGATATGAAGTTTTCCAGCTTGGAAGATGAGGTATTCTGGTAAAATTTAATATATAACCTCTGCAGCTGACAGAGCTACTGAAAATTCAGACCATCATGGCCGCCATCTGGACACGCCCCCCGTAATTAAGATATTTTAATTGGTAATATTTTTTATTTGATTAGATTAGTTATGTTAGGTTAATTTATAGTTTAATGTTAGGTGTATATTTATTTCACAGGTAATTTTTTATTTATTTAAATATAGTTATATTGTAATTTTAATTTAAAGTTAGGGGGTGTTAGGTTTAGGGGTTAATAGTTTAATTTAGTGTTTTGCGATGTGGGAGGCCGGAGGTTTAGGGGTTAATAGGTTTATTTAGTGGTGACGATGTTGGGGAGCATCGGAATAGGGGTTAATAGCTTTATTATAGTGGCTGCGATGTTAGGGTGCGGGGGAATAGGGGTTAATAACTTTATTATAGTGGCGGTGATGTTGGGGTGTGGGGGAATAGGGGTTAATAACTTTATTATAGTGATGGCGATGTCAGGGTGCGGCGGAATAGGGGTTAATACATGTATTATAGTGGCGGCAATGTTGGGGTGCAGGGGAATAGGGGTTAATAACTTTATTATTATGGTGGTGCTGTCAGGGTGTGGGGGAATGGGTTTAATAACTTTATTATAGTGACAGCGATGTCTGGGAGCGGCGGAATAGTGGTTATAACTTTTATTAGTGACGGTGATGTCAGGAGCGGCAGATTAGGGGTTAATCACTTTATTTATGTAGCGGGGATGTCGGGGGGCGGATTAGCAGTGTTTAGACTTGGCGTCTATGTTAGGTTGTTAGGTTTAAACATAACTTTTGTCCATATAGACATCAATGGGATTGCGTTACGGAGATCTCCATTCTGCACTTAAGGTGTTAGTTTTTTTCTAACACTCTCTCCCCATTGATGTCTATGGGGGAAAGCGTGCACAAGCATGTCAAAGCAGCCCTTGGCTTTTGTGCAGTATGGAGCTTAACGCCACCATATCGCATGCACAAGGAGGCTTTTCAGTAACTCATAATGGCAGCGCTATGGAGGGTGAAATAACGCAACTTTTGTTGCATTCGTTTCGCACCATGTATAACACGTGAAAATGAATAACCACATTTAAGGTTATGAATATGGAAAGTTGTTTAAAAATGCGTGCTTTTCTGAATCTGAATTATTAGCTCGACTAAACAAATATTTCCTTTAAATGCTTATTTAAAGGAAAAATATATATTCTTCATGCAAAAAAAATGTGGGCCTTCATGACCTTTTAAATTGTGGTAAGCCTGCAACTTAAAGGGACATGAAACCCAAATTTTTTTCTTTCATGATTTAGAAAGAGCATGCAATTTTAAACAACTTTCTAATTTACTTATATTATCTAATTTGTTTAATACTCTTGATACTCTTTTCTGAAAAGCATATCTAGATAGGCTCAGTAGCTGCTGATTGGTGGGTCCACATAGATGCTTCGTGTGATTGGCTCACCCCTATGCATTGCTATTTCTTCAACAAAGGATATCTAAAAAATAAAACAAAATAGACAATAGAAGTAAATTTGAATGTTTAAAATTACATTCTCTAACTGAATCATGAAAGAAAAATTTTGGGTTTAGTGTCCCTTTAAGGGCTCCAAAGAGGCCTCCGCTGGTGATTAGTAATTGGAGCCCATAATCTTTTTATAAAGAATAACAGTAAACAGTTTCATATGGATCATAGTGGAACAAAAGTATGGAAGAAGTTGTCCTTTGTAGTTTCTATCCCTTTAAATAGATGCGCAACCCCCAGCATCTTTGTTACAATTTATTTCAATTGTTGACTCATTCTGTTATTCACTTTGTGTTTCTATTATTAATTTGTAACATGCATTTTTTGTGTCAGCTAATAAACTACTAGTATATATCCTTGATCATCATTTTGCTTATATTATTTGCAGCAGAGTTTTACATGTAGGATAATAGGTTTAACATGACAATCACATTACACATGTCAGTTTTAGTCAGCATTTTCATTTGTTTAATCCTGTTCATAAGTATCCAATTCTAATCTTTCAAGGGTTGTTTGCTGAATAAGTGCAGAGCGCTACAATCTTTTTAGCAGTTGCTTAGCTAAAGGACTGTTTCCCCACTATATTGCCTTGAGTTTATTTTCTTCGTTTGCATAATTGCAAAAATGGTACTTACTGGAGCATCTGTGTTTGTATCCCTTGGTATAATAAATTGTTTTTTTTTAGTTTTTTTTTTTCCAAAAGGTTATTTAATTTTAAATAAAATGTTTTGTTCTGAGAAATGAGAGTTGTACTAGTATGAGGCTAAGCTACTTAAATTTTATAGAATGTTATTGGATTAGAAAATTTTAATTACAATTCTAGTGGGGGGAAATTCCATTAAGATGTAGATAGGTTACATTTTCTATTAACAAAGAGACGGGGGGTAGGAACAATACTGTGAAGGAGAAAATGTCTTTATTTAATACCCATTGCTTTGTAAAGCTCCTGCTGGCAAAATAAAAGTTTGCCATCTGCCCTGGAAGGTTTTCTGTGCAATAACATTTGAACAAGATTATAAATGTATATGACTTTTTGCTTATTATAATATTCTGAACACAATAATCGCTTCAAAAAAATATTAATTTATGAATAAGCAAAAAGGGTCTATTATCAATTCAAGAATACTGCATTGTGTTTGCTTTTTTACTAGTTCAAATGCTACATTTTTCAGACAACAATCAGTAGGCAACACTTACGGACAGATTACGAGTTTTGCGTTATGAGCTGTGTGGTGCTAACGTGCAGTTTTTTCTCACCGCTCACTTACCTACAGTGCTGGTATTACAGGTTTTTACAAACCCGGCGTTAAAAAGCAAGAAGTGAGCGTAGAGCAAACTTGAGCTCCATACCGCACTCCAAAACCAGCACTGCTTAAGTCAGCGGTGAGATGGTTATACGTGCTCATGCGCGATTTCCCTATAGACATCAATGGGGCGAGCCGGCTGAGAAAAAGTCTAAAACCTGCAAAAAAGCAGCGTAAAACTCAGTAACACAGCCACATTGATTCCTATGGGGAAACACATTTTATGTTTACACCTAACACCCTAACATGAGCCCCGAGTCTAAACACCCCTAATATTACATTTATTAATCCCTAATCTGCCGCCCCAACATTGCCGCCACCTACATTATACTGATTAACCCCAAATCTGCCGCTCTGGACATTGCTGCCACCTACATTATACTTATGAACCCCTAATCTGTTGCCCCCAACATCTCTGACACCTACATTATATTTATTAACCCCTAATCTGCCGCCCCCAACATTGCCAACACCTACATTATACTGATTAACCCCAAATCTGCCGCTCTGGACATCGCCGCCACCTACATTATACTTATGAACCCCTAATCTGTTGCCCCCAACATCGCTGACACCTACATTATATTTATTAACCCCTAATCTGCTGCCCCTAACATCGCCGCCACCTACCTAAATTTATTAACCCCTAATCTGCAGTCCCCAACATCGCCGCCACCTACATTATACTTATGAACCCCTAATCTGTTGCCCCCAACATCGCTGACACCTACATTATATTTATTAACCCCTAATCTGCCGCCACCTTATTATACTGATTAACCCCAAATCTGCCGCTCTGGACATCACCGCCACCTACATTATACATATGAACCCCTAATCTGTTGCCCCCAACATCACTGACACCTACATTATATTTATTAACCCCTAATCTGCCGCCCCCAACATAGCCGCCACCTACATTATACTGATTAACCCCAAATCTGCCACTCTGGACATCGCCACCACCTACATTATACTTATGAACCCCTAATCTGTTGCCCCCAACATCGCTGACACCTACATTATATTTATTAACCCCTAATCTGCTACCCTTAACATCGCCGTCACCTACCTACATTTATTAACCCCTACTCTGCCGTCCCCAACGTCGCCACCACTATTCTAAATTTATTAACCCCTAAACCTAAGTCTAACCCTAACCCTAACACCCCCTAACTTAAATATAAATTAAATAAATCTAAATAAAATTACTATCATTAACTAAATTATTCCCATTTAGAACTAAATACTTACCTGTAAAATAAACCCTACACTTGCTACAATATAACTAATAGTTACATTGTATCTAGCTTAGGGTTTATTTTTAATTTACAGTCAAGTTTGTATTAACTATTTAATAACTACCTAGCTAAAATAAATACAAATTGACCTGTAAAATAAAACCTAACCTATGTTACAATAACACCTAACACTACACTAAAATTAAATCAATTCCCTACAATAAATACAATGAAATAAATTAAATTAAATTAAATTAACTAAATCACAAAAAAACCCCACTAAATTACAGAAAATAAAAAACAAATTACAAGATATTTAAACTAATTACACCTAATCTAATAGCCCTATCAAAATAAAAAAGCCCCCCCAAAGTAAAAAAATCCTAGCCTAAACTAAACTATCAATAGCCCTTAAAAAAGCCTTTTGCGGGGCATTGCCATAAAGAAATCAGCTCTTTTACCTCTAAAAAAAAATACAAACAACCCCCCCAACAGTAAAACCCACCACCCACACAACCAACCCCCAAATAAAAGCCTAACTAAAAAAACTAAGCTCCCCATTGCCCTGAAAAGGGCATTTGGATGGGCATTGCCCTTAAAAGGGCATTTAGCTCTATTGCTGCCCAAAGCCCTAACCTAAAATTAAAACCCACCCAATACACCCTTAAAAAAATCCTAACATTAACCCCGAAGATTCACTTACCAGGAGAAGTCTTCATCCAAGCAGCAAGATGTCTTCAATGAAGCCAGCAGAAGTGGTCCTCCAGACGGGCAGAAGTGGTCCTCCAGATTGGCAGAAGTCTTCATCCAGACGGCATCTTCTATCCTCATCCTTCCGGCGTGGAGTGGGTCCATCTTCAAGACATCCGACGCGGAGCATCCTCTTCTTCCGATGGACTAACGACGAATGAAGGTTCCTTTAAATGATGTCATCCAAGATGGCGTCCATAAGATTCCGATTGGCTGATAGAATTCTAGATCATTTTCAAGATCTTGAAAAAAGCTATGTGCTGAAACATGTAGATCATTAGTCCTGTGTACACGCTGGCCAGCATTCCACTTGACTCACTTTTGGATATAAACTCTGTTGGGATTTTTGAATATAAGTAATATTTTTATCGGTTACCTAAAAGGAAACAAACAGCATTAAGGCATAACTAAAGTGTTGTCTCCATTTGAGGATCTGTACTAGAAGTGCCAGTATTCTGACCCTTGGATTAGCTGAGAACCCGCAACATGTGACATCAATACGTCAGAGGGCTGGAAACAGCTGTGAGAATACCGAGCTGAAAAGATCCATATTGTAAAGAAGAGTAAGGTCAGAGAAAGTTGTTTTCAAATTATGACTTTCGTATTTTGGTGAGGTGGATCCTCTGTCTTTCAACTTAACAAGGTTTATTCACTTAGTAGTATTCCATTGCTGAGTACCGTAATATGGACTTTGTTCCTAATCCTATATCGGATTAAAATCAGCCACTATTATTAGACTTTATGTCTACCATGCAAGGAAGCACATGTTAATACTTGAACATTAAAGGTTAAATACTTTAAAATCAGCAAACAAACGGTATTAGCCCTTGGGAGCAGTTTATCATTTTATTTTTTTGTTTGAAGTCCTCATTATAGACTGTTACTAGTGAGCATTTTGTTTCAATCCTAAAGTAGCAATACATGTAATTCAATAAGGTGCACCTAAGATGTATATTCTGTGTTTTTAATGTATTTATGTATTATTAAATATATGTGTTTTTATTTTATAATTTAGTTGTAGCTTCCATGTTAATAATTATTTGATAATACTCATATTAGATATTTTACATATTATTTGGTATCATTTACCACTTCACATATGTGCTTTTAAAATTAGCACTTTTTTACTCTCTTGTTATCGGTAGAGCTTTTTTTAGCGCACTCTTATTCTGGTTGTGTATAGTTTATAGTGTGATAGAAGGGGTTATCACTCGTTAGAGTTGCAATATCTACCTTGGGTAAACTCTTGTCACTTAGCTTAGGTTTTTGTTAGAGTTAGGTTTTTATTTTGGGGGGTTGGTTGGGTGGGGGGTTTTACTGTTGGGGGTTTTAGTATTTTTTTTCAGGGAAAATAACTGATTTCTTTAGGGCAATGCACTACAAAAGGACCTTTAAAGGGCTATTGGTAGTTTATTGTAGGCTAGTTTTTTTTATTTTTGGGGCTTTTTTATTTTATAGGGCTATTAGATTAGGTGTAATTGTTTTTATTTTGGATAATTTTGTTTGTTATTTTTCGTAATTTATTGTTTAATTTTTTGTAATTTAATATTTTTTATTTTTTGTAACTGTAGATTTTTTTTTAGTAGTGTTAGGTTTTTTAATGTGTCATTTAGTTTATTTAATTTGTAGTCATTTCATTTTTATTTTTTTTAATATCATTTTTTGAGGTTTTGCTAAATGAATACATATAATAAGTGCCATGCACAGTTAGTTACAGCATTGCCATCAGACAGTATACAAATATATAAATAAAAGATCAGATGAGCAATAACATATGGCCTTCTAAAACCTCCATTTTATAATAAAGGTAGCGTACTTGGATGACTATTTATCAAGCCTCTCATGGGCTAATTGATATAGGAAACATGGAATAGACAAGATAGTCATATTATAAATCTCTTAGAAACAAAATGTGACCTTGCAATGAATTCAATAGGGTTATTTAGTAGATTTAACAGCGGATAAACACTGCTTAAAATTAAGGGAGCGGCACAGTTAGTAAGCATCAAGAGAATAAGTAGATATACTGGCTATACATAAATTAAACAGAATTGACCATTTAGTGGGCCATAAAACCATATTAGCATTCAATTATTAGTTAAAGCAACATCTGCCAATTAACAATACGTTATGTATAAATGGTTAAAGAAGTAATAATTGACCCATGGAGGGAGCGTGCTTAGTCTTGCTGAGTTGACTATAGTCATATCTGAAACAGGTGAAGTATCTCTCAACATAATCTTAAATTTCTCCTGGCAGTCACACATATGAGGGCATCTATCTGAACATGTGTATCAATTTAGAGAATAGACTGGGGTATTTCCAATATCTGATGCTTGTAACACAGTAATAAAGCTTGCTAGATAAAAAAGTAGTATACTTAAGGATGAGGTAACAACAACAAATTATATCTATTGTCACCCAGATTCCCCACCTCCATAATGACCAGCTAATGCCCATCTGTCCATGCAAGGTAAGTTAAAGGAAATATATAGTCTATTCCTAATACTTATTATTTAACTGCAAGGGTATAGGTTAATAATGGTTATAGCCTTATTGTCCTCAGAGTAAACAATAAACTAGTAGTATCTGATCGTCTAGTTATTTTTATAGCTGGCATTAGTAGAGTTGAATGTCAGTATATGTACCAGAAAAATCGGCAAGGGAGCCCCTATACTGTCACTTGCAATCCCCCGACTCCCCCGCCGGCTGAGAGAGAGAGAGGAGAGACCTCACTCGTGTAGAACCTGATAAAATAATAAAAAAAATAAGTTTCATGCCTACCTTTTAGAGAGAGAAGAGACCCCCTAGCATCAAAGATACATAGGTAGCTATGTATAAAAATAGGGGGCTTTATCTTATGGCTAACTAACACTTAAGGACTATTTAATAAAAACAGACACCCTAAATATACCAACAGCACTAAAAGAATTATACGAGCCTTAGGGGTATGACATGGACATATAAATAATTAAGGAAGCATAGAATATCAAAACTTTTCTGGCGGACGCAGAGAAGGCGATGGGACATCCCCTAGTGAGCCAGATATATGTGGCCTAAATGTCTCAGGTACCTCTTTGTTATACAGAATATACAATATGCATAAACATTAGTGAGCAAGCAATAACATATTTCTGTGAACAAATACAAAACAGGTGAAATTGGCATTAATATCTAGAACTCTGTCTATGTTAGTGTTACTTTCACATAGACAATTATATAATAACTGCAGGCTATTCAACCAATGTCTGCTCTTAACTAGGCTAATATTAGGTAACTAACATGTGTATCTGAAACCTCCCATCTCAGGGTTGAAAAACATAATGTGTGCAGAAGCATAAAACTATCTTAAAGTCTGGCAGAAAGTTCACATAACCAGAGGTGAACTGTAAATGTCCTTTGATTCAGTGAACAGCTACCACAACAAGCAGAGCTGTAAAACAAACAAGAAAACCCAAGAGACAGTGCAGGCTATACACGGGAGCCACACTAGTATCAGCGTCCCTAGGATTAGCCCACACCTCTTCTGAATAGTTGTACAGACCCAAGTGTAGGTGGAAGGAAAGGTTACGAAGGTTTATAGACATACTGCCACAAAACGGGTGGTGTTAGTTTACTGAGGTTGTCACATATTCATAGGATCCAGCAGCTGTACGTCTCCTTTGGGTCATACTGAGTTATGCAGATACCAATGTTGCGCTGGAGTCTTCCGCTGACTCTTAGTGTTGCGCGTGACCAGATTCCAGCCCACCAAATCCTGATCAGATCATCATCGCCTGCCGGGAGGTCAACCCCCCTATTCAAGATCATGAGTATGGAGGGTTTCAGAAGATTAGGCTGTCCAGGCTGCCACTCAGGCTGACCAGGATGTGATTCCGCTTCTGCTACGCTAGCCTGCGGTGCTTGGCCCTGAGTAAGCTGTGTATTATGCCATGGGTTCTCTGATTTGATGGAGCTGGGCTGTGAGGGGCTCTCTGGGTTCGTCATATTAGGCTCAGGGTTCTGTCTAATTATAAAAAGGAAAACAATATACAGAGGTGCAAGATGGAAAAAGACACAATATTCTGTACAAATGAACTAAGAACTGATACTCTCCTTTAGGTCAGACAGCAGCCTTCTTGCAGTCTCTCCCTTGTGACTGTGTATAGATAGATAGTAGTAGTAGATGGCGCTGGTCTATTGAGTGATTTTCTCTAACGAGTGAAGAGAAAAAAGGCTTGATGTATATATTGAAGCCAATTAATATGGGTGCAGTATACTCACTCCATAAGATGAATCTTTACAGCTGAAAGGGAACGTAGCGTCAGATGGCAAGAGTGGACAGGTTCCTGGAGTCAAATACTGAATTTTCAGGTTTATCCAAAAGTGGACTATAAATGTATAGAGACCCAAATGACAAAAGTATCCAGTGTATAATTGAAAAAATGTAGTAACTTACTCCATAAATAAGGAGATTCCAGCTCAGCACAGCAAAACAAGATCTTGACAATCTTTCAACAAAGGATAAAAGGTTTTATTTGCTCAACGCGTTTCAACGTATTACACGTCTTTATCAAGAGCATACATTAAAACAAGTAAAACAGGTAAGTAAAACCAAGTATTGAGTGTGTTTGATGTGGCTACAGGGATGGTTTATATACAGGTGAACAATTAGTTCCAATTTCCTGTTGAGCACAGGAAATTGAACTCACAAAAACTTCATAAAATGTTTAATACTATATATATGCATCAATAGTAAACTATTCCTGAGAATAAAAATGAAGAAAAATATATTTTAAAGAAAATCATTAAAAAACCATCAAAGTTTAAAAATAAAGGCTTAGTTTAGTATTGATGCATTATTTAACCAATCAAAACACTTCTTGAATATTTAGACCAATGAACAGACAGTAGTATAAAGTCCTCAATCAAGTAGTCCGTTGTGTAACAGTTCCTTTTCAGGTCCAATCTGTGGTCATATGCTTCTCTTGTCCAATCAGAGGACGGCTGTAATCCAAGGGTGAAAGCATCAATCCGGTCAAAATTCTGTGTACTAATAGAGGGAGTATCCTGAATGACATCAGACATACATCTCAGCCAATAAAACAAGATAAAAGCAGGAAAAAAGTGACCAGTATTTGCTCTTCAGAATGGATCTGAAACATTTGTGACGCACTACATTCATATTTCAAAAAGGGAATCCTTACTGCAAATATTTTGTTTAAGGAAATTTCATGGTGAGAGCCCACAGATCTAGTAACATGATTATAAATAGATATTTTGTTTAAGGAAATTTCATGGTAAGAGCCCCCAAATCTAGTAACATGATTATAAATAAATATTTTGTTTAAGGAAATTTCATGGTGAGAGCCCACAGATCTAGTAACATGATTATAAATAAATATTTTGTTTAAGGAAATTTCATGGTGAGAGCCCACAAATCTAGTAACATGGTTGTGAATAAATATTTTGTTTAAGGAAATTTCATGGTGAGAGCCCACAGATCTAGTAACATGATTATAAATAAATATTTTGTTTAAGGAAATTTTAAATATTGTCTCTAACATAAGAAATAATAAAAATAAATAGATATGTGCAACATTTGAATAGTGAAAATTTAATTGTGCTTATTTACTATAGTCGGGAACCTGTGGAAGACAGATAGAAGAGGCGCCTCATGGGACAAGTATCGTCTTGAGCGACAGAGGAGAGCAATAACAACGGACCCCCCACAGAGTGTTACTCACAAGAGCGACGGTACAAACGTGTACCCAGACAAACAGGACGGAACCAAAAGTCGCCCGTCAGACAAGCACAAGCTCGGTACGCCAAAGCGGACGTCACTCAGCATACAGCGTCAGAGTCGACCCAGCAGAGGAACCAATGGAGTTGATGGAAACTCGGCACAGCGGACCTCCACTGAGGAATCAGGAACAAGACCAAATTGCACCAGCGGCAACAGTGATAGATAACAGGCAGGTGTGATATACTCAAAAGAATAATTTATTGAGTTTAAACAGATAAAAACATGCGTCCAGAAACGCGTTTCTCAACAGATAGTCGTTTCATCAGGCTGATATTAATACATGGATATACCTGCTCTATTTATAACACACCTGTGCCAATCACAAAAGCTCCAGCTGCTAACACGCCTCCATGTCAAGATAGCTAGGTGATAGGATGTTAATCATAAAGGGAGGTGTCTAAGGAGCCGGAGCTGAGGATGGACTTGGAAAACAAATGACATGCTCAAAAAATGAATATACATTTGTAACATTCTGGATCAACATTAATTGTTCATATTTAATCTAATCATACAGAAATAATTAGCATGCATATCATACATATAATAAATATTCCTATAACAACATAAAACATAAAAAAATTGTAAAAAATCGGATCGCTCAAAAGTTAGGATCATAATTTAATATAAAATAATATAAATTAATATAAAAATCGGTAAACATGAAATATTAAAAAAGTAACAATATATCATAATATTCGAGTGTCATTAGAAAACTCGAATCAGATAAGTAATAAATAACTTGAGAGGTACTGTTAAAATATCAGGAGTCGGTGCCAATGGTCCAATCTAATTGGATAAAAAAGGCTAAATGACAATTGCTAAATAAAAGGGGGGGGGTGTTGTATGGTAGGGGACAATCATTAAAGGGGAGGTAAATTGGAAACGGGATAAGACTAAAGAGATCAAAATAAAATCAGAAGGGCATATAAAGGACAATTTGTAGGTCCAATAAATTTGTGTCCTATAGACAATCTGCTACTAATGTAACTAAACTCAACAAAAGATACTGAAACAGACAATAAATAGAGTCACTAACTAAACTAGGTACTAAGATGGAAGTGTAAAATAAAGGTTAGGTAACTGGAAACAGCTCTAGTATTTGGTCCTAATTAATGGAAAGCTGCTAGGTCAATACACAAATTTAACCCATCTGGATGTATACATTTCAAAACGTGGATCCAATACATTTCTCTTTGTCTTAATCTAAAATACCTATTATAAATATAGGATTTAGGTACATGTTCTAAAGGGGTCACAGAGAAGCAATTAATATCACCATTGTGCATGATGTTACAGTGTCTAGAGACACTATGGTGCTTGTAATTCTTCCTCATATTACGTTTATGTTCAGACCACCTTGTGCTGAACCGCCTACAGGCTCGGCCCACATATTGGATACCACACAAACAGGTGAGTAGATATACAACATAAGTTGATGCACAGGAGATATGTCCAATGATAGAATATGATCTATTAGTAATAGTAGATCGGAAAGTTTTTTGTTTGGTGTCAATCAAATGACACATCTTACATCTGCTCGCTCTACATCTGAAAGCGCCAAAAATTGGTGTAATAGGTTTAGTTGTTGTGAGAGCGGTGAGAGGTGAGAGCCCACAGATCTAGTAACATGATTATAAATAGATATTTTGTTTAAGGAAATTTCATGGTAAGAGCCCACAAATCTAGTAACATGATTATAAATAAATATTTAGTTTAAGGAAATTTCATGGTGAGAGCCCACAAATCTAGTAACATGGTTGTGAATAAATATTTTGTTTAAGGAAATTTCATGGTGAGAGCCCACAGATCTAGTAACATGATTATAAATAAATATTTTGTTTAAGGAAATTTTAAATATTGTCTCTAACATAAGAAATAATAAAAATAAATAGATATGTGCAACATTTGAATAGTGAAAATTTAATTGTGCTTATTTACTATAGAAAGTCCCTATACTAATGCATTATTATTAATAATGAAATGAACAAAAATAAATAAAAATAAATGAATAAAAAGAAATAAAAATGTGATATCTTGAAAGTGAATGTGATGTCTTAAATATTAGTGTAGAATTAATTTAATAATGTGTCAAGAATAGTGTATTAAATTAATAGTTCCCTTCTGTCTAGTTCTTTTTCTAGCTTCCCCTCCCCTCCCCCCTTCATTTATTTTTATTTATATTTATTTATATTTTTTACAAAATATTTATTTATAATTATGTTACTAGATCTGTGGGCTCTCACCATGAAATTTCCTTAAACAAAATATTTATTCACAACCATGTTACTAGATTTGTGGGCTCTCACCATGAAATTTCCTTAAACTAAATATTTATTTATAATCATGTTACTAGATTTGTGGGCTCTCACCATGAAATTTCCTTAAACAAAATATCTATTTATAATCATGTTACTAGATCTGTGGGCTCTCACCATGAAATTTCCTTAAACAAAATATTTATTTATAATCATGTTACTAGATTTGGGGGCTCTTACCATGAAATTTCCTTAAACAAAATATTTATTTATAATCATGTTACTAGATCTGTGGGCTCTCACCATGAAATTTCCTTAAACAAAATATTTGCAGTAAGGATTCCCTTTTTGAAATATGAATGTAGTGTGTCACAACTGTTTCAGATTCATTCTGAAGAGCAAATACTGGTCACTTCTTTCCTGCTTTTGTTTCAGAATTATTTATCTTGTTTTATTGGCTGAGATGTATGTCTGATGTCATTCAGGATACTCCCTTTATTAGTACACAGAATTTTGACTCTTCCGGATTGATGCTTTCACCCTTGGATTACAGCCGTCCTCAGATTGCATATGACCACAGATCGGACCTGAAAAGGAACTGTTACACAACGGACTACTTGATTGAGGATTTTATACTACTGTCTGTTCATTGGTCTAAATATTCAAGAAGTGTTTTGAATGGTTAAATAACGTATCAATACTAAACTAAGCCTTTATTTTTAAACTTTGATGGTTTTTTAATGATTTTCTTTAAAATATATTTTTCTTCATTTTTATTCTCAGGAATAGTTTACTATTGATGCATATATAAAGTATTAAACATTTTATTAGGTATTTGTGAGTCCAATTTCCTGTGCTCAACAGGAAATTGGAACTAATTGTTCACCTGTATATACAGGGAGTGCAGAATTATTAGGCAAGTTGTATTTTTGAGGATTAATTTTATTATTGAACAACAACCATGTTCTCAATGAACCCAAAAAACTCATTAATATCAAAGCTGAATAGTTTTGGAAGTAGTTTTTAGTTTGTTTTTAGTTATAGCTTTTTTAGGGGGATATCTGTGTGTGCAGGTCACTATTACTGTGCATAATTATTAGGCAACTTAACAAAAAACAAATATATACCCATTTCAATTATTTATTTTTACCAGTGAAACCAATATAACATCTCAACATTCACAAATATACATTTCTGACATTCAAAAACAAAACAAAAACAAAACAGTGCCCAATATAGCCACCTTTCTTTGCAAGGACACTCAAAAGCCTGCCATCCATGGATTCTGTCAGTGTTTTGATCTGTTCACCATCAACATTGCGTGCAGCAGCAACCACAGCCTCCCAGACACTGTTCAGAGAGGTGTACTGTTTTCCCTCCTTGTAAATCTCACATTTGATGATGGACCACAGGTTCTCAATGGGGTTTAGATCAGGTGAACAAGGAGGCCATGTCATTAGATTTTCTTCTTTTATACCCTTTCTTGCCAGCCACGCTGTGGAGTACTTGGACGCGTGTGATGGAGCATTGTCCTGCATGAAAATCATGTTTTTCTTGAAGGATGCAGACTTCTTCCTGTACCACTGCTTGAAGAAGGTGTCTTCCAGAAACTGGCAGTAGGACTGGGAGTTGAGCTTGACTCCATCCTCAACCCGAAAAGGCCCCACAAGCTCATCTTTGATGATACCAGCCCAAACCAGTACTCCACCTCCACCTTGCTGGCGTCTGAGTCGGACTGGAGCTCTCTGCCCTTTACCAATCCAGCCACGGGCCCATCCATCTGGCCCATCAAGACTCACTCTCATTTCATCAGTCCATAAAACCTTAGAAAAATCAGTCTTGAGATATTTCTTGGCCCTAGTCTTGACGTTTCAACTTGTGTGTCTTGTTCAGTGGTGGTCGTCTTTCAGCCTTTCTTACCTTGGCCATGTCTCTGAGTATTGCACACCTTGTGCTTTTGGGCACTCCAGTGATGTTGCAGCTCTGAAATATGGCCAAACTGGTGGCAGGTGGCATCTTGGCAGCTGCACGCTTGACTTTTCTCAGTTCATGGGCAGTTATTTTGCGCCTTGGTTTTTCTACACGCTTCTTGCGACCCTGTTGACTATTTTGAATGAAACGCTTGATTGTTCGATGATCACGCTTCAGAAGCTTTGCAATTTTAAGAGTGCTGCATCCCTCTGCAAGATATCTCACTATTTTTGACTTTTCTGAGCCTGTCAAGTCCTTCTTTTGACCCATTTTGCCAAAGGAAAGGAAGTTGCCTAATAATTATGCACACCTGATATAGGGTGTTGATGTCATTAGACCACACCCCTTCTCATTACAGAGATGCACATCACCTAATATGCTTAATTGGTAGTAGGCTTTCGAGCCTATACAGCTTGGAGTAAGACAACATGCATAAAGAGGATGATGTGTACAAAATACTCATTTGCCTAATAATTCTGCACTCCCTGTAAACCAGCCCTGTAGCCACAGCAAACACACTCAATACTTGGTTTTACTTACCTGTTTTACTTGTTTTAATGTATGCTCTTGATAAAGACGTGTAATACATTGAAACGCGTTGAGGAAATAAAACCTTTTGTCCTTTGTTGAAAGATTGTCAAGATCTTGTTTTTCTGTGCTGAGCTGGAATCTCCTTATTTATGGAGTAAGTTACTACATTTTTTTCAATTATACACTGGATACTTTTGTCATTTGGGTCTCTATTCATTTATAGTCCACTTTTGGATAAACCTGAAAATTCAGTATTTGACTCCAGGAACCTGTGGACTCTTGCCATCTGATGCTACGTTCCCTTTCAGCTGTAAAGATTCATCTTATGGAGTGAGTATACTGCACCCATATTAATTGGCTTCAATATATACATCAAGCCTTTTTTCTCTTCGCTTACTAGAGAAAATCACTCAATAGACCAGCGCCATCTACTACTACTATCTATACACAGTCACAAGGGAGAGACTGCAAGAAGGCTGCGGTCTGACCTAAAGGAGAGTATCAGTTCTTAGTTAATTTGCACAGAATATTGTGTGTCTTTTTTCATCTTGCACCTCTGTATATTGTTTTCCTTTTTGTATTATTTTATCTCCTATGTCTAAGAACACTCTTAATGATTGGAGGGCAGCACGACAAAATAGATATAATAGTAATTTTAAAGATAACCACCAAGAGGCTCCTAATTGGGAAACTATTATCAATAAGTTACAAAAATTGTACTCTAAAGAAACAAAGAAATAGTGGGAAACCACTTTTCTTAACAGATATTTAAATGAAGGTATTGTACCTAGGGGTCTTAGGGTCTATAAAGTTCCAGCTTTTGGAACAAGTGATACAATTTTTATGGAAAAATGGAATGCAGCTTTGCATAAATGTTCAACTGAATTAGTGAGCCTTCTTTATGAATATCAAGAAATAAATTTAAAACATATTGAGAAAGAGATTGTGGCTTTAGAAATTGAACTAGATCCATTTTTATCTAACAAAGTTTGTAATGACAGATTTGAAGAAATTAAAAGAAAATCTAAGGAATTAGATGAACAGATTGGGGAGTCTAAATATAATAAATACCTCATAGATAAAGATGATTTTGCCAATGTTACACAATATGTACAAGTCCAATCGGATAATTTTAAAATACAGAATTATACTAATGGTTCATCAACTAATCGACACCAACCTTACAATAGAGGTAGACTTTCCTTTAACATAAAACCTTGGGAGAAAAACAGAACTCATTCCCATTCCAGATCACATAGAGATACACACCAAGGTAGTAGACAATATAATTCTAACACAGATCAATATCATTCTAGACATAGGGAAGATCAACCTTATAATGCACACACCGAAAATAACCATTCCATCCATCATGGAAGGAATAATTCTAGGAATTATTACAATGAAAATAATTACAACCAACAAAACAGATTTAACTCAGATTATAGGGAAAATAGGAATGAACCAGAACACACTCGCCCTTTTCCAAACCATTACAATCGAGACAGGAACAAAACAGGGTCCTCACACACTCATATTCATCAGAATTGGACTCATCCAAACAGATACTCACCATTGAGGACAGACACACAGATGCATCACAATTTAAATCAATCAGAAAGATCAAACCAAAGGAAAAGAGAGAGAACACCCGATCATACAGGGGAGGGAGAGGAGGTAGAAGATAGACACAGAAGGAGGAGACAGATGGAATAGGTATATATAATATATCAACTAAAGTAATTACAGAACAGGAACAGAAGGTATTAATGAAAGGTCTCAAGTTCATACCAACACAAGGAGTCAATACATTTCAGCTATTTGTGGATGCACAAAAAATTATTAGAAATCTTACCATTAAACGCTTTTTTGCCAAAAACGATACTATTAGCTATATTCCACCAGAACCCAGATCCAAATTTAAAAATCCATCTAACTTTTATCCTAGTCATTGTAAGGGATCTAGCATAGATGTTTTTGGTAAGTTAATCCTTAAGGATATAGAAAATATAAAACAACAACCTAAGTTTCAAAATTTAACTAAATCTGAATCTGAAACTTTAAAAAATCGGAATAAAAGAGAAGACATAGTGATCAAAGAGGCTGACAAGGGCGGGGGAGTGGTACTAATGGACAGAGAATTTTATTTACAGGAGGCCAACAATATATTTTCTGATGTTAATACCTACAAAATTCTTGATAGGTCACCAAAAAAAGTATTTTGTGAAGAATTACATAAGGTTCTTACTCAAGCCCTTGATAGAGAGATTATATCTGAACAGGAATTCAATTTTCTATACCAGAATAATTCAAAAACAGCTATTTTTTATTTTCTACCCAAGTTGCACAAAAACCCAATCCACCCCCCAGGGCGCCCCATTATTAATGGCATTGATTCATTGACAGCAAACTTATCTTCCTTTATTGATTTTTTATTACAGCCATTTGCCCAAAACTCCAAATCTTATTTAAAAGATACTACACATATTTTGAATATAATCAATCAGATTAAATGGGAACCAAATTATTATTGGGTTACCATGGACGTTACTTCATTGTAATCTATTATAGATCATCAAAAGGGTATTGCAGCTGTGAAATGGAAATTAAAACAAGACCCCAATTTGTCTAATAAACTTTTGGAGTTCATTATTACAGCCATTGATTTTATGCTTAGCCATATTTTTTTTGGTTTAACAATCAATATCATTTACAAATTTGTGGAACCGCCATGGGCACCAGGTTCACCCCGAGTTATGCCAATATCTATATGGACCATTTTGAACATCTTTATGTATCGGCCAGTGGCGTACTCGGGGCGAGCCTGGTGACATGGCGGAGATATATTGATGATGTTATTTGTATCTGGAAAGGAAACCTAGAAACCTTAAATCTTTTCATTTCCCACTTGATCAGCAATAATATGAACATTACACTTACCCCTGAAATTCTTAAAACAGAGGCAACATTTTTAGATCTGTCCATTTCCATCAGAGAGGGAGCTATACACACTAAAACACATTTTAAAAAAATGTGATACTAAAACATATATCAGACACGACAGCCAACACCACCCCAGTTGGCTTAAAGCCATCCCTAAAGGCCAATTTCAACGCTTCAGATGAAATTGTGACCAATTAGACGATTATGAGGAACAGTCCATCATGCTAAAAAAAAGATTTTTACAAAAAGGATACAAGTCAGAGACATTAGAACTAGATAGACAGTATGCCAAAAATCTAGACCGAAGGGAGATACTTAAAGGACATAAACGTATACAATCACAAGATAGCTCCTTCCCTAGGTTTATAACAACATTTAATTCAGGACATAATCAAATTAAAAACATCATAAACAAACACTGGCACGTGTTAAAGAGTGATGAAGTATTAGATAAAATTATTCCTTCCAAACCACAAATTACATTCCGAAAAGGCCACAATTTCAAACATAAATTAGCAACTTAATTAATTAAAGGGATGACCCCAAAAATTCCTTTGTCCATCGTGAACCTACAAGGCTTCTATACCTGTGGTCGGTGTAAGGGTTGTAATTACACAAAAAGGGTACACAAGTCATTTACTTCATCCACTACAGGACAGACATTTATTATTAAACATTTCATAACATGCAAAACCACTAACGTCATTTACCTTCTACAGTGCAATTGTAAGATCCAATACTTAGGCCAAACAACCAGGTTTTTAAAAACACGTATACTAGAACATCTCAATAAAATAGAGAAAAAGCACGAAGATCACGGTGTACCCCTACATTGTAATTCCTGTCAAGATTTCAACAAAAATCATTTCCTCTGGTTGGGTATAGAAAGAGTG
Organism: Bombina bombina; assembly: GCF_027579735.1. NCBI lineage: Eukaryota > Metazoa > Chordata > Amphibia > Anura > Bombinatoridae > Bombina > Bombina bombina. The sequence continues at coordinate 315,740,883 of NC_069501.1, forward strand.
TCTACCCACTGAAGGGGGGAAAGCTAGAAAAAGAACTAGACAGAAGGGAACTTTGGTGGATTCACACTATGAGAACCTACAACCAATGGGGTCTAAACAAGGACATTAGGATAGCAGCCTTTATCTAACATATCAAATATATTACTATTAATTTAATACACTATTCTTGACACATTATTAAATTAATGCTACACTTATAAACTATTAGGTACATTTAGGTATCTCATCAACACTTCACACATACCATTCACACTTATGTTACAATTTAGGATTAAATTAATATTTAAGACATCACATTCACTTTCAAGATATCACATTTTTATTTCTTTTTATTCATTTATTTTTATTTATTTTTATTCATTTCATTATTAATAATAATGCATTAGTATAGGTACTTTCTATAGTAAATAAGCACAATTAAATTTTCACTATTCAAATGTTGCACATATCTATTTATTTTTATTAATTCTTATGTTAGAGACAATATTTAAAATTTCCTTAAACAAAATATTTATTTATAATCATGCTACTAGATCTGTGGGCTCTTACCATGAAATTTCCTTAAACAAAATATTTATTCACAACCATGTTACTAGATTTGTGGGCTCTCACCATGAAATTTCCTTAAACAAAATATTTATTTATAATCATGTTACTAGATCTGTGGGCTCTCACCATGAAATTTCCTTAAACAAAATATTTATTTATAATCATGTTACTAGATTTGTGGGCTCTTACCATGAAATTTCCTTAAACAAAATATCTATTTATAATCATGTTACTAGATTTGTGGGCTCTCACCATGAAATTTCCTTAAACAAAATATGTATTTATAATCATGTTACTAGATTTGTGGGCTCTTACCATGAAATTTCCTTAACCCTTTCGTGACAGGGTTAAAGTGTCTACATCGGAACACCTGTTCCGATGTAGACAAATTGAAACTACGCGATCGTGCATACGATCGCGAGATTTCAATTATTGGATCGCATCTGGGGGGCGTCCCTACAACCCTAGGAACGCCCTCCAGACCGCGATCAAGTCCTTGAAGCGCAGAAGGCTTCAGGACAGCCGTTTGATATGACGTTCTATTCCGTCATAACGGCTTTAAAGCCCAGTGTAAATATGACGGAATAGAACGGCATAACGGCGTTAAAAGGTTAAACAAAATATCTATTTATAATCATGTTACTAGATCTGTGGGCTCTCACCATGAAATTACCTTAAACAAAATATTTATTTATAATAATGTTACTAGATTTGTGGGCTCTTACCATGAAATTTCCTTAAACAAAATATCTATTTATAATCTTGTTACTAGATCTGTGGGCTCTCACCATGAAATTTCCTTAAACAAAATATTTGCAGTAAGGATTCCCTTTTTGAAATATGAATGTAGTGTGTCACAAATGTTTCAGATTCATTCTGAAGAGCAAATACTGGTCACTTTTTTCCTGCTTTTGTTTCAGAATTATTTATCTTGTTTTATTGGCTGAGATGTATGTCTGATGTCATTCAGGATACTCCCTCTATTAGTACACAGAATTTTGACTCTTCCGGATTTATGCTTTCACCCTTGGATTACAGCCGTCCTCTGATTGGACAAGAGAAGCATATGACCACAGATCAGACCTGAAAAGGAACTGTTACACAACGGACTACTTGATTGAGGACTTTATACTACTGCCTGTTCATTGGTCTAAATATTCAAGAAGTGTTTGATTGGTTAAATAACGTATCAATACTAAACTAAGCCTTTATTTTTAAACTTTGATGGTTTTTTAATGATTTTCTTTAAAATATATTTTCCTTAATTTTTATTCTCAGGAATAGTTTACTATTGATGCATATATATAGTATTAAACATTTTATGAAGTTTTTGTGAGTCCAATTTCCTGTGCTCAACAGGAAATTGGAACTAATTGTTCACCTGTATATAAACCAGCCCTGTAGCCACAGCAAACACACTCAATACTTGGTTTTACTTACCTGTTTTACTTGTTTTAATGTATATTCTTGATAAAGTCGTGTAATACGTTGAAACGCGTTGAGCAAATAAAACCTTTTATCCTTTGTTGAAAGATTGTCAAGATCTTGTTTTGCTGTGCTGAGCTGGAATCTCCTTATTTATGGAGTAAGTTACTACATTTTTTCAATTATACACTGGATACTTTTGACATTTGGGTCTCTATTCATTTATAGTCCACTTTTGGATAAACCTGAAAATTCAGTATTTGACTCCAGGAACCTGTAGACTCTTGCCATCTGACGCTACGTTCCCTTTCGGCTGTAAAGATTAATCTTATGGAGTGAGTATACTGCACCCATATTAATTGGCTTCAATATATACATCAAGCCTTTTTTCTCTTCACTTACTAGAGAAAATAACTCAACAGACCAGCGGCATCTACTACTACTATCTTTCTGTCTAATTATAGCGCATATCTCCCTAAGATCTTGGCACCGGTCTGCTTCTTATGGCAGCATGTCTGATGTGCGATGCTCAGTCTCTCCCTCAGACCCACATGTTAACAAGGTGTTCTGTTTCGGGTCCATGGCAGCACTCAGTTCCTCATTGAGTGCATGGTGGTGGGCATCTAAAGAGAGCAATAAGCTCCACAGCAAAGATATTATTTGTCTTTCCATAACGAAACTTAGGGCTGGGATGATGTGTAATAAAAGATTCTCTGATAATAGCTACAGCACGTTCTCTTAAGATGGTGGCTTACTCCGTGTAGCGTTCACATTAGGCCAATAAATCTTTGTGCTGCTATGATATCTAATACTTTGTCTCAGTTATCTATAAAGTTTTCCCTATGTTCTAGGGCTCAATGAAGAGAGATCCAATTGTAAAGAGCCCTTAACTTGCTTATAATGATCGGTTATTCATTCAAGCAGCAGGAGCCCTTTGTAAACACGTCCTGCTGCTTTGGCTGTTGGCTCCGCCCCCACCCCCAGTTATTTAAATTTTAATATAATAGTAATATTAGCTTAATATATAGTTTAAACTTAGGTTTTTTTAATTTCACAGGTAAGTTTTTATTTATTTTAAGTTAGGGATTTTGTAATTTTAATATAAAGTTAGGGGGTTGTTTAGGGGTTAATAGTTTAATTTATTTTTTGCGATGGGGAGCTAGCAGTTTAGGGGTTAATAGGTTTATTTAGTGGCATCGATGTCAGGGAGCAGTGGAAAAGGGGTTAATATCTTTATTATAGTGTGGGCGATGTTGGGGTTCGGGGGAATAGGGGTTAATAACTTTATTATTATTAATAAATTGTATTAGTGGTGGCGAAGTCAGGAGCAGCAGATTAGGGGTTAATAAGTTTAATTTAGTGTTTGCAATGTGGAAGGGCCTCGGTTTAGGGGTTAATAGGTAGTTTATGGGTGTTAGTGTACTTTGTAACACTTAAGTTATGAGTTTTGTGTAACAGTTTTGTTGCGCAAAACTCATAACTACTGGTCTCAGATTTCGGAACGAATCGTGTCGGTATAGACTGGAACACAAGCATTTTAGCCTCACTGCACAACTTGTAATGGCAGCGCTATGGAAATCCCACCCAGAAACATATTTTGAGTGTGGGATTGACGTTGCGTTACAGGCTGAAATGCTTGCGGTACAGCTATACTGACAAGACTGGTAATGGCTGCGTTTCAGTTTTTACGCTAAAATGGCCATTTTTTCAGCGTTAAAACAGTAATGCAAAACCTGGAATCTAGGTGATAATTAAGAAATGAATGTAAAATTGACAAGAAATGATTGAAAAATTACAAAAAAAAGTTAAGAAAAAGAAACAAAATTCATACATAGATTATAACATTCCACAAAAACCTGTAGATTTCTAACTAGAAAATCTCAACATTTGTTCATTGGCATCTTCTTATTCAGCTAAGACCAAATATGTTTGATCATATTAAGGTCACCTGAAGCTACAGTATGTCTAAAATGATGCAATGGGGTAACTCATTTGGTATAGCAGAACTGCCCAAATTCTCAAAATTGACCACAAAACTATATATATTTTTAAAGTATACAACACAAAGAATAGATTTAGATATATTTCATGACACAATTTGGCTGCCAAATTCAATCATAAAAAAAAACAAAAAACTTTACCACAAGGTTTTCACTGAAATTATTTACACACAGCTACTGCAGTCATGAGTCAAATTGTTGTAAAAGCCTCTCTAGGAGCTGCAGACATGCATGGCTCTGCAATTGTTTTTTGGTAATTAGAAGGCCGCTAATTACAGCTGTGAACCACACTTCTGAAATTCTCGTCAGCAAATGGACTAATTAATTAGCTGTTAAAGGTAATATTTTCAGAAGCTTTATACCTCTGATTTGCTAATGAAAATGCTGTAATATGATAACAATGTTATTTTTTAAATGCAACTATTTCATTTTTTATATGTACATGATATAGATAAATGAAGAAATCTGCAAAGAAGACATATTCTGACCTTGATTATAGCAATTTCCATTTTCCCTAGCATACATTTCTTATCTAAAATATGTGCCTTGACATAACATATTATTTACCGTAGTTCATAAAATGTGCCATTGGACAATAGAAAGATGACTTTGCTGTTCTATTCACATTGAATCAGAATACATACTGTATGCTTTTTTATTTTAATCCGCAAAATATTTGCAATGCTGAATTGAAAAATAAACCTTAGGTAAAGAATTAATTTTAACACAAAAAGGCATATTTGCACTTTTTAAATAAAAAGCAAAACTAAAACTTACATTTCAGTTTTCATATTATTTTGTTTTCTATGGAATAACAGGCCGGTTATATGGCGGGATATGAATTGTGAATATAAAGGGAGTGCAGAATTATTAGGCAAGTTGTATTTTTGAGGATTAATTTTATTATTGAACAACAACCATGTTCTCAATGAACCCAAAAAACTCATTAATATCAAAGCTGAATAGTTTTGGAAGTAGTTTTTAGTTTGTTTTTAGTTATAGCTATTTTAGGGGGATATCTGTGTGTGCAGGTGACTATTACTGTGCATAATTATTAGGCAACTTAACAAAAAACAAATATATACCCATTTCAATTATTTATTTTTACCAGTGAAACCAATATAACATCTCAACATTCACAAATATACATTTCTGACATTCAAAAACAAAACAAAAACAAATAAGTGACCAATATAGCCACCTTTCTTTGCAAGGACACTCAAAAGCCTGCCATCCATGGATTCTGTCAGTGTTTTGATCTGTTCACCATCAACATTGCGTGCAGCAGCAACCACAGCCTCCCAGACACTGTTCAGAGAGGTGTACTGTTTTCCCTCCTTGTAAATCTCACATTTGATGATGGACCACAGGTTCTCAATGGGGTTCAGATCAGGTGAACAAGGAGGCCATGTCATTAGATTTTCTTCTTTTATACCCTTTCTTGCCAGCCACGCTGTGGAGTACTTGGATGCGTGTGATGGAGCATTGTCCTGCATGAAAATCATGTTTTTCTTGAAGGATGCAGACTTCTTCCTGTACCACTGCTTGAAGAAGGTGTCTTCCAGAAACTGGCAGTAGGACTGGGAGTTGAGCTTGACTCCATCCTCAACCCGAAAAGGCCCCACAAGCTCATCTTTGATGATACCAGCCCAAACCAGTACTCCACCTCCACCTTGCTGGCATCTGAGTCGGACTGGAGCTCTCTGCCCTTTACCAATCCAGCCACGGGCCCATCCATCTGGCCCATCAAGACTCACTCTCATTTCATCAGTCCATAAAACCTTAGAAAAATCAGTCTTGAGATATTTCTTGGCCCAGTCTTGATGTTTCAGCTTGTGTGTCTTGTTCAGTGGTGGTCGTCTTTCAGTCTTTCTTACCTTGGCCATGTCTCTGAGTATTGCACACCTTGTGCTTTTGGGCACTCCAGTGATGTTGCAGCTCTGAAATATGGCCAAACTGGTGGCAAGTGGCATCTTGGCAGCTGTACGCTTGACTTTTCTCAGTTCATGGGCAGTTATTTTGCACCTTGGTTTTTCCACACGCTTCTTGTGACCCTGTTGACTATTTTGAATGAAACGCTTGATTGTTCGATGATCACGCTTCAGAAGCTTTGCAATTTTAAGAGTGCTGCATCCCTCTGCAAGATATCTCACTATTTTTTACTTTTCTGAGCCTGTCAAGTCCTTCTTTTGACCCATTTTGCCAAAGGAAAGGAAGTTGCCTAATAATTATGCACACCTGATATAGGGTGTTGATGTCATTAGACCACACCCCTTCTCATTACAGAGATGCACATCACCTAATATGCTTAATTGGTAGTAGGCTTTCGAGCCTATACAGCTTGGAGTAAGACAACATGCATAAAGAGGATGATGTGGTCAAAATACTCATTTGCCTAATAATTCTGCACTCCCTGTAATTTTTAATATATTCAGAGGCAGTTGAATTCTCTTGAAATGCTTGACTTTTTGGAAGAAAAAAGGGTATGTATTTATCCAGTCTATAGAAACAAAAAAGAGAGCGCCACTTGGACTCAAGTGAAGCACTTTAATAACATAAAAAACAGGCCAAAATAGGTAATGAGTGTACCAGATTAAAAATATAAAAGCACATATATCAACCTAATGAGGTTAATGCAATGAAGTCTTACTTGAACTCTAAAGGTGTGTAGAATTCAGAAAGCAGTATCCACCACCTGAACTGTACTTTTGTAAATTACACCAATTGAGCTGCAGGCTCTGCATCTGCCGACTCTGATGTCCTGTTCCTGGCATTAGTTTGGCGGTCAAGGAGTCATCCCGTTACGTCAGCTGGAAGGTGTGGTTAAAGTTCTGATAAAAATTTATACAGACTCGGTGCACGTTTCATTCCCACTCAGGGAAACTTTGTCAAGAGGTGAAGATTTCTGGGCAAAGATTTTACCTTTAAATACCTGTCATTCAGTGTCCCAATTGACATAATCGAATAACCGTGTATGGTTAGAAATGCATAAACCTACATATATTATCACAGAAAACATTGAATCTCACATTGATACATATCTCAAAAAGTAGTCAACACTTTTATCTTAAAATACCCTATAAAAAAAACTATAAAAAAAAACAAACAAAAAGAAGTAATATGCCCACAAATAAAAACTAAAGTAAGGGGACAAAAAGACACTATGGGGTATATTTATCAAGCTCCGTATGGCACGCCGGAAACATAAGTTATGAAGCAGTGGTCTAAAGACTGCTGTTTCATAACCTGTCCGCCTGCTCTGAGGCGGCGGACAAAAATCAACCCGATCGAATACAATCAGGTTGATTGACACTCCCTGCTAGCGATTCTGCAGGGGGGGCCATCGCACCAGGAGTTTACAAGAACTGCTGGTGCAATGATAAATGCAGAGAGCGTATGCTGTAGGCATTTATCGATGTGCAACGGACATGATCCACTATATTGGATTATGTCTGCTCGCACAATCATAAATATGCCCCTATATGAAATAATACACCTAATAAAAACATGATAAAAACATGATATTTAAATTAATCACAAAATTATGATATTTAGTTGCCTCATATAAAAATAATATATTAAATTAAGAAAGCCTGTATGTCCAAGTTGATGTTTAGCCCTTTTGGTTGTAATCTATTGTGATCTAATTTGTTTGGTTTGATCCATTTAATAACTTTCACATTAAGCCCTGCAGGGTTACTGCTATGACTAACTCTAAAGTGTTCTGAGACACTATGTTTTTCAAAAGAATTTTCAATATTTCTAAGATGTTCCTGTATTCTATACTTCAATTTACGCTTTGTTCTACCGATGAAAATCTTTCAACATTTACAGGTTAATTGGTATATTACATGTGCATTAAGCATGGCATTTAAACTGTCTAGATTTATTCTAATTATAAAAATTCTCCTCATTATTCCCATAGGAGCATGTACAGCAATTCTTCTTCCTACATCTTTGCAATCCCTTCTTGGAATTTAGCCACATTTTGTTAGTGTTATCTTCTTTTTTAATTGCCCTTAATTTTTTGGGGGCCAAAATATTCTTTAAATTATTATTGCTCTTATATATTATATGTGGTCTAGAATCTATATTGTTTCCTAATATCGGATTGATTAAGATAATTCACCAATGTTTCTTAAGAACTCTCTGAATATCTTTATGGCTTTTACTACAGGGAGTGCAGAATTATTAGGCAAGTTGTATTTTTGAGGATTAATTTTATTATTGAACAACAACCATGTTCTCAATGAACCCAAAAAACTCATTAATATCAAAGCTGAATAGTTTTGGAAGTAGTTTTTAGTTTGTTTTTAGTTATAGCTATTTTAGGGGGATATATGTGTGTGCAGGTGACTATTACTGTGCATAATTATTAGGCAACTTAACAAAAAACAAATATATACCCATTTCAATTATTTATTTTTACCAGTGAAACCAATATAACATCTCAACATTCACAAATATACATTTCTGACATTCAAAAACAAAACAAAAACAAATCAGTGACCAATATAGCCACCTTTCTTTGCAAGGACACTCAAAAGCCTGCCATCCATGGATTCTGTCAGTGTTTTGATCTGTTCACCATCAACATTGCGTGCAGCAGCAACCACAGCCTCCCAGACACTGTTCAGAGAGGTGTACTGTTTTCCCTCCTTGTAAATCTCACATTTGATGATGGACCACAGGTTCTCAATGGGGTTCAGATCAGGTGAACAAGGAGGCCATGTCATTAGATTTTCTTCTTTTATACCCTTTCTTGCCAGCCACGCTGTGGAGTACTTGGACGCGTGTGATGGAGCATTGTCCTGCATAAAAATCATGTTTTTCTTGAAGGATGCAGACTTCTTCCTGTACCCCTGCTTGAAGAAGGTGTCTTCCAGAAACTGGCAGTAGGACTGGGAGTTGAGCTTGACTCCATCCTCAACCCAAAAAGGCCCCACAAGCTCATCTTTGATGATACCAGCCCAAACCAGTACTCCACCTCCACCTTGCTGGCGTCTGAGTCGGACTGGAGCTCTCTGCCCTTTACCAATCCAGCCACGGGCCCATCCATCTGGCCCATCAAGACTCACTCTCATTTCATCAGTCCATAAAACCTTAGAAAAATCAGTTTTGAGATATTTCTTGGCCCAGTCTTGACGTTTCAGCTTGTGTGTCTTGTTCAGTGGTGGTCGTCTTTCAGCCTTTCTTACCTTGGCCATGTCTCTGAGTATTGCACACCTTGTGCTTTTGGGCACTCCAGGGATGTTGCAGCTCTGAAATATGGCCAAACTGGTGGCAAGTGGCATCTTGGCAGCTGCACGCTTGACTTTTCTCAGTTCATGGGCAGTTATTTTGCGCCTTGGTTTTTCCACACGCTTCTTGCGACCCTGTTGACTATTTTGAATGAAACGCTTGATTGTTCGATGATCACGCTTCAGAAGCTTTGCAATTTTAAGAGTGCTGCATCCCTCTGCAAGATATCTCACTATTTTTGACTTTTCTGAGCCTGTCAAGTCCTTCTTTTGACCCATTTTGCCAAAGGAAAGGAAGTTGCCTAATAATTATGCACACCTGATATAGGGTGTTGATGTCATTAGACCACACCCCTTCTCATTACAGAGATGCACATCACCTAATATGCTTAATTGGTAGTAGGCTTTCGAGCCTATACAGCTTGGAGTAAGACAACATGCATAAAGAGGATGATGTGGTCAAAATACTCATTTGCCTAATAATTCTGCACTCCCTGTATATATATATGTGTATATATATATATATATATATATATATATATATATATATAAAGTCCCACATAGAACTGCACACCGTGTCAACAATGAAATAACTTCCAGGGTGCAATGTCAAAGCGATATCCAATATTCAAGAAAAAGGACAGCACTCACTGGTCTTAACAAGATAAATATTAACTTTTAACCATGTAAAGGATTAAAACAGAGGGATAAACATGACGTTTCGATGCCTTACTGGCATTTTTATCAAATGTCCCAAAAAGAAAAGGAGTTGTTCCTGAGAAGGCACATCAGCTATGTAATGTCCCGATGAAAGTGTAAAGACACTGGCTATCCTTTGCCAATTTATAGTAACTGAAATTGAGGCTGATTTCAGATGTGTTTCAAACCTCTTCACGCTGTAACTAGAGATCTCCGCCACCTCCACAAAGCTATTCATAGGGCAGTTCCTTTTGTCAATATTGCAGCTCTCTTTAGCAGAGAGTAGACGCATGGCTAATTACCATATACGTCAGGATGTTCGTCACTCTCCACCCTCCAAAGTTGCGGCTCACAAACCACTGGGCTATAGAAGCAAATGGAAGAATCCAAGCAAGTGGAAGGATCCAAGACCAACCAAACAAATAGATGAGCTGATTGAGCTGATACTTTGTTAAACACTGATGACCACCACAGAACAGGAACAGTAGTGGGCAGCAGCTTTTGAAAAACTAGCACAATTATTCCTTGGTCTGTTTTTACAAAATTTAAGTTAACTTAAACAAAAATAATAACACTGCAGTGCAGAAGGATTGAAAGCCACTTCCACAGCAGTGTTAAAAGCAGTCACCTTGTTTGGCAAGAAAAGGAGGCTTCCCCTGAACTGTATTAAGCAAGAAAATATAACTACTAAGTGGAAATTGACTTTGAAGATGGTGGAATGTTTGAACAGCAGAGGGTGTCACAAACACCTAGAAATTCTGATGAACTGTTTAAAAAAACTTCTAAGACCTCAAAAACAGAAGGGTGTCTATTTTTTAATAGCTATGATGTAGCTAATAGGAATTGTAATTCTATGGAATACTCCGAAAGAAAGGCATAGCTACTTTGTAGCTAAGCTTAAGAGAAGAATAAGTTTAGTTATTATGTTTCAACCTCTTCTGTTAAAAGGTTGAAAGGAATCCCTATGAGTTATTGTACTGCAGAAAGCCAAATAAGTAGTCCCTAGAGTTAGGAGCACTACAAAATGGAACTGCAAAATTTATAGACATAATCAATTGTGAATGGTTTAAGAAAACAAATTCCTTTTAGGAGGAGTTAATAAATGTATGATACCCTTGTTAAGCTTTTCATATAGTAGAGTTAGATTTGGGTGAGCGTGAAGAGGCTGGGTCCTGCGATATGCAGGTGAAGACTCAAAGATTAAAGGGACAGGAAATCCCAAAATTTTATTTCATGATTTGGATAGAACATACCATTTTAAACAACTTTCCAATTTACTTCCATTATCAAATTTACTTTGTTCTCTTGTTATCCTTTGCTGAAGGAACAACATTGCACTACTGGTAGCAAGATGAACACATCTAGACAGCCAATCACAAAAGACAAATGTGTGCAGGCACCAATTAGCAGCAGCTCCCACTAGTGTAGAATATGTGTGTATTGTTTTTCAACAAGGGATAACAAGAGAACAAAGCACATTTGAAAATAGAAGTGAATTTAAAAGTGTCTTAAAATGACATGCTCTATCAGAATCAAGTAAGTGTAACTTTGACTTTCCTATCCCTTTAAGCAGAGAAGCTGGATGTGCAAGATTAACGTTACCTCTTCATCCTACTGTGCTAACATGAGTGTATGCTGCCTTGCAGGGGCAAGGGAAGTTGCAGGCTACTCAGCTTACTCTTTGTCCCAAGCCTGGTGTCTGGAGATGCAGCACCTTTTAAGGCAGGTGACGTGAGGGTGATTTCACTTGATTGAAGGAGCAGATATGCTAAGAGATTGATGTCTGAATTTTTAATTTTAGGTTTGTGATATAAATTTAGATCCTTTGGTGGATGAACATAGAATGATTCTGTACTTGATGTTCGGTTAGTGGATTGAAAAAAATTGAGATAATCTGGCAATGAGGCTTGAGAAGGAACTGCACTCTTTAACAACACAGCTTGATGATACCAAGCCATGTTGTGGGTTGGTCTTTTATTAGACTAAATGTGTAAATATAAAAAGTTGGGAGTCGCAGTAAAACAGTATAAGCTTTATTTCCATTCATTAAAACTGGAACATAACATGTAGCAAAAGACAAACATGCCCTTAGTTAATAGAACAGCTCATGCGTTTCGGCTTCCTAGCCGTACTCATAGCTATGTTTTTCTTTTGCTACATGTTATGTTCCAGTTTTAACAAATGGAAATAAAGCTTATACTGTTTTACTGCAGCTCCCAACTTTTATATTTACACATTGGGCCGTTTTTGGAGCAAGCAGTATACACCCCGGCAGGTAATTACAAGCTGGATGAAGTAAGGCATCAACTCTGAAACAAAGTATCGAAGAGACCACGGAGTACGGAAGCTTCTTACCCCCCGCAAGTTGACACAGAATGATGATGTCATGCTTCTGACCGAAGCGTGTGAGAGTTCTTTGGCATCCAGATCAAGCGGCTTGTGGGAGCGTTGTGGCTCCAAGCGTAGTTTCCGGACTGATAGTTGCCCAGGAGAGGGGTCTCCCTAACGGCAGCTCCACACCAGGCGAGCTCGTCATAGAGCCGTGAAGAGGGCGGTAAGTACTTCACCTGAGTTTCACACATTGCCTAGAAACACTTGCCAACAACATTGCTTACACAGAAGGGTTCTTTACCTACCATTGGGGAATGTTTATTTCTTTTATTAGACTGCCTGATGCAGTTACACAGGTGTGAGAGTAAACAAAAGGTACTGACCTTAAAGGGACATATATGTTACAGTAAAATAAAATATACTGATACTAAAGGAACATATATGTTACAGAGGGCTATCCTCCATGCTATGGCTTCCTGTGTCTATTCACTGGGATTGGGAGCCCATTAGGCCGAGATTAATGGACCATGATTGGTCAGTTAGTGAAAGTCCAAAATCCTTTTATTGATATCACATATAAATTGAGCCAAAACACTGCAAGTCAGCGTTGCGTTGTCATACTCTTTTTCAGTCATCGCTTGAGCAAGATAGATGCCCTACTGGAAAACCGTGAAGTGGTTCCTGGTGGCATACCAAGTAGTGAAGTAGCAGCACTTATTAGGAGGATGAAGGAGTAGCTGAAACGTCTGAGGTTGGAGTGTCTCTATTCAAAACTTTTTAATTAGTAAAAGCTTCCATTATTATGTCCATAAAATTAAGGGAAGTAGCTGATCATTTGTGTACATTTTCATAAAGCAGATTTGTATTTAGTTGGCAGACTTATAACTCATAAATGCAAATGTACATTGAATAGGGAAGAACGTATCTATGGGGACATGCTTATAAATTGCCTACATATCATAGGCCCTTGAAAACTTTACTAAATAACTACAAACAGACTGGGTCAAGCAGAAAACCACATTACTAGATGGTCAGCTATACTACTTTCATTGACATTTGAGTACTGGACCTTTTTTGTAAGTTTATTAGATTTTTATAAGTTGAACTCAATGTACTTTTGTCATTTTTTCAACCTCATCTACTATGTTACTTGGTTACTAACGGCCAGATTACGAGTTTTGCGTTATGAGGGGTGCGGTACTAACTTGCACGTTATTGTCACCGCTCACTTACCAACAGCGCTGGTATTATGGGTTTTGAGAAACCCGGCATTAAAAGGCAAGAATTGAGCGTAGAGCAAAATTGTGCTCCATACCACACTCTAATACCAGCGCTGCTTAAGTCAGTGGTGAGCTGGTTGTACGTGCTCGTGCACGATTTCCCCATAGACATCAATGGGGAGAGCCGGCTGAGAAAAAGTCTGACACCTGCAATAAAGCAGCGTAAAGCTCAGTAACACAGCCCCATTGATTCCTATGGGGAAACACATTTTATGTTTACACCTAACACCCTAACATGAACCCCGAGTCTAAAACACCCCTAATCTTACACTTATTAACCCCTAATCTGCCACCCCCGACATCGCCAACACCTACATTATATTTATTAACCCCAAATCTGCCGCTCCGGACATCACCGACACCTACATTATACTTATTAACCCCTAATCTGCCGCCCCCAATGTCGCCACCACTATAATAAACATATTAACCCCTAAACCACCACACTCCTGCATTGCAAACAATTAAGTTAAATATTATTAACCCCTAATCTGCCGCTCCCAACGTCGCCGCCACTATACTATATTTATACTATATTTATTAACCCCTAAATCTAAGTCTAACCCTAACCCTAACACCCCCTAACTTAAATATAATTAAATTAAATCTAAATCAACAAACACACTCTCTGCTGCAGATCCCAAAACGAGGCTTGTGACAAAAATGAGCAGTGACTGGAATAGTCCATCCAGACTTGGCTATGGGGGTGCTAGGCTGTAAAAACAGCCAGGAGGATCATAATAAACATAGCAAAGAAAAAGGAACAGCCACGCTAATAAGGCACCAAGGAGAAGGGCTGATAGAAACAAAAATTTATTGGAACAGTTTAAAATAAGGTATGTGGCAGGCAAACATCCTCATACCTTATTTTAAACTGTTCCAATAAATTTTTGTTTTTATCAGCCCTTCTCCTTGGTGCCTTATTAGTGTGGCTGTTCCTTTTTTTCTTTGCTAAATCTAAATCAAACCTACTATTAATAACTTACCTGTAAAATAAACCCTAAGCTAACTACAATATAACTAATAGTTACATTGTATCTAGCTTATGTTTTATTTTTATTTTACAAGCAAGTTTGTATTTATATTAACTAGGTATAATAGTTACTAAATAGTTATTAACTATTTAATAACTACCTAGCTAAAATAAATGCAAACTGACCTGTAAAATAAAACCTAACCTGTCAAACACTAACACCTAACCTAACCCTACAATTAAATAAATTCCCTAAATTAAATACAATTAACTAAATTCAAAACAATTAGCTAAATTACAAAAACAAACAAACAGAAAATAAAAAACAAATTACAAGATCTTTAAACTAATTACACCTAATCTAATAGCCCTATCAAAATAAAAATAGCCCACCCAAAATAAAAAAACACTAGTCTAAACTAAACTACCAATAGCCCTTAAAAGGGCCTTTTGCATGGCATTGCCCCAAAGAAATCAGCACTTTTACTTGTAAAAAAATACAAACAACCACCCCAACAGTAAAACCCACCACTCACACACCCGACCCCCCAAATAAAATCCTAATTAAAAAAACCTAAACTCCCCATTGCCCTGAAAAGGGCATTTGGATGGGCATTGCCCTTAAAAGGGCATTCAGCTTTACTGCAGCCCAAACCCCTAATCTAAAAATAAAACCCACCCAATACTCCCTTAAAAAATCTTAACACTAACCCCCGAAGATCCACTTACAGTTTTGAAGAGCCGATAGGATCCTACTGTTACTACGAGTGCAGATCCAATCAATCAGCCAATAAAATGTGAGCTCAATCCTATTGGCTGATTGCATCAGCCAATAGGATTTTTTCAACCTTAATTCCGATTGGCTGATAGAATTCTATCAGCCAATCGGAATCTAAGGGATGCCATCTTGGATGACGTCATTTAAAGGAACCTTCATTGTAGAAGAAGCCTTCAATTGAAGAGGATGCTCCGTGCCGGCTGTCTTGAAGATGGAGCTGCTCCACGTCGGAAGGATGAAGATAGAAGATGCCGTCTGGGTAAAGACTTCTGCCTGTCTGGAAGACCACTTCTGCCGCTTCATTGAGGATATCTTGCCGCTTGGATGAAGACTTCTCCCGGCTTCGTTGAGGATTGATGTCAGCTCTTCAAAACTGTAAGTTGGTCATCGGGGGTTAGTGTTAGTATTTTTTAAGGATTTATTGGGTAGGTTTTATTTTTAGATTATGGGTTTGGGCTGCAATAGAGCTAAATGCCATTTTAAGGGCAATGCCCATCCAAATGCCCTTTTTAGGGCAATGGGGAGCTTAGGTTTTTTTAGTTAGGGTTTTATTTGGGGGTTGGTTGTGTGGGTGGTGGGTTTTACTGTTGGGGTATTTTTTTTGTATTTTTCTTTACAGGTAAAAGAGCTGATTTCTTTGGGGCAATTTCCTGCAAAAGGCCGTATTAAGGGCTATTGGTAGTTTAGTTTAGGCTAGGGGTTTTTTTTATTTTGGGTGGACTTTTTTATTTTGATAGGGCTATTAGATTAGGTGTAATTAGTTTAAAGATCTTGTAATTTGTTTTTTATTTTCTGTAATTTTGTGGGTTGTTTTTTGTAATTTAGCTAATTGTATTGAATTTAGTTAATTGTATTTAATTTAGGGAATGTATTTAATTGTAGTGTAAGGTTAGGTGTTAGTGTAAGACAGGTTAGGTTTTATTTTACAGGTCAGTTTGTATTTATTTTGACTAGGTAGTTATTAAATAGTTAATAACTATTTAGTAACTATTCTACCTAGTTAAAACAAATACAAACTTGCCTGTAAAATAAAAATAACACCTAAGCTAGATACAATGTAACTATTAGTTATATAATAGTTAGCTTCGGGTTTATTTTACAGGTAAGTATTTAGTTTTAAATAGGAATAATTTAGGTAATGATAGGAATTTTTATTTTTTATTTATTTTAATTATATTTAAATTAGGGGGTATTAGGGTTAGACTTAGATTTAGGGGTTAATAAATTTAGTATAGTGGCGGCAACGTTGGGGCGGCAGATTAGGGGTTAATAAATGTAGGTAGGTGGCGGCGATGTTAGCGACAGCAGATTAGGGGTTAATAATATTTAATTAGTGTTTACGATGTGGGAGTGCGGTGGTTTAGGGGTTAATATGTTTATTATAGTGGCAGCGATGTCGGGAGTGGCAGATTAGGGGTTAATAATTTTATTTTAGTGTTTGCAATGCGGGAGGGCCTCGGTTTAGGGGTTAATATGTAGTTTATGGGTGTTAGTATACTTTTTAGCACTTTAGTTATGAGTTTTATGCTACAGCTTTGTAGTGTAAAACTCATAACTACTGACTTTAGAATACGGTACGAATCTTGACATGATAGGGTGTACCGCTCACTTTTTGGCCTCCCAGGACAAGCTTGTAATACCGGCACTATTGATGTCCCATTGAAAAAAAGACTATATGCAATTTGATTTGCGGAAGGCCAAAAAGTGTGCGGTGCCCCTAAATCTGCAAGACTCTGTAATTTAAGTATATCATCATGAATCTTTAATTATCCTTCTCTCTTAAAGGGACATGAAGCCGACCCGGAGTGTAAGAGGCACGTTTCAATGACTTTGAAAACAGGGTTTCAGTGACCACATCGGCACAAGAATCTTTTTGGCCTGTTGTGATGGCTGTATGCGGTGAAGCACCATTTTAAAGTACAACCACGGGCTATTGCTCATAGTGAAGGCTCAACTGGGCACTACGATATGGAGAGGCAAGTCATATCTATGTTACAGGACCTTGGATGCCTATCAGGGAGAACTGGTAGCGGAACTTAAAACAGCTATGACTGGAAGCCAAGATGTACAGACGGCGAGTAGAGTTGTGGAAGCAACTAGTGGAGGTGTACCGGATGCACTACATATGGGATGCGATACTCCTCAACACACAGGGTATGTGCACAATGAAATTAAGGGGAGACCGGAGCCTAACATAGTAGAATCACTGGGGCGATACATACAGCCTAAGCCCTTGCAGCCTATTACCCTTAAGCCAGAAGAAACGTGTCCCCTGCAGCGGGAAGCTGGGTCTCTGGTGGTCCCAATAACAACTCCCACAAGTGGTAACTTAGCGGTCGCACTATCAGAGCCATGGTCTGATCTAGTAAGAGGTATGTCACTGAACCTTGATCTTATTGCCGACGGCTCTTGGGCTAGAAGAGGACTATTCATTGAAGCTCCGTCTGAGGTTGGTGAAGATTCTCTGACTGCATTATATGAGATTACCGCGAGTAACTATCTTTCCATGAGCAGTCAAATAGTATGGTCTTGCCGCCGCCACGCTAGTATAGCTGATTTGGGCTTTCCAAGTAATTTTCAACTCTCCTTTTGTCTGAGGGTAATGATCTCGGACTCTGATGTTTCACATAGCCTCCTACATTATGCATCCCAACAAGCCCCATGTGGAATAGGTTGATGGTCAGCCAATATCCAAGTTTAGTACCCCTGATGCCCTGCTGGACCTAGGGACATTTTCAGGCGCTGACTCAAGATCCCAGTAACACCTTTATCAAGCTCTCAAGGACAGTATGAACCTTCTTAACGTTGAACATTTGCTTGAGACATTCACATTTTATATAGCCTTCCTATGTTTGGTCCTATGTTTCTCAGTTTACAGTTTATACTATTGTCTAAGCCTGTCACAAACTAGTGATCCTCAGGTTACTATGGTTTGAGGATCTTATTTACATGCAGCAGTTGCTACTCCTATTTAATGAGTCTAGAATACCTAACTGGTAAACTGCAGTACCCCTAATCCAGTCACCTTGTCTTTGAGGTTTATAGTGCTGCATATTTGCTATATATCCAAGCTGTGTTTGATAGACATGTATAGGGCTATTACCTATAGCTTGTTATACCTAGGTCTTACCTTAGATTATCCCATAAAACAGTCTAGATTAATAAATCTGGGTGAAGTTAGCTTTATATAATTTAATGCTTGATATAAAAATATCAATTGCCTGTCTATATACACTGTCAATGTAGGGTTTTTATTGGGGGGAGAAAAAAAAAACAGTATATATATTGTATTACACCTATGTTTTTACTAATCTAATTTCAAACAAGTCCTACTTGTGCTACCCTGACTACAGGACTCTGAAGTAATGTTTGGTTATCTCTATATTGCTTATATTTTGTATTTTGATACTTCAGGACTGCATTGTGTGCTTAGCTCGCCACTGGGCATGGATAATGTTAATACTCTGAATGACACTCTGAGTAAGCTCATGTAGTTATAGCTACTACTCCTATTCTCTCACACGCCTATATATGACGTCTCTCTAGTATATTTGTAGGTTTTATAAATACGCATACTTTCGTAAACTTGCTCTGCTAACTGAAGAGACACTACTAATTCATACTGTAGATGCATTATGTTTGAATAGGCTATTTTGGGCTGTAACTCTATTGCATTATAGGAGCTATTTTTGGATGTCTTCACTATGCTAACGCATGGTCCTAATATTCACCGTTTTTACTACTCTTTGTTGAACGATAACACTGTTATCTTATTTTTAATGTAATATACCTTAAGTGCCCCATAACATAGCTACTCTTTGCACTGCAGTTCTATAACAGCGGATTACATTTTTTTTCTTTTTTGTGTCATAACGCACTGCACTGTACTATTGTGTTAATAAGCTAGGAAACCCCACTACTTAGTTACTGATAGGCGTATATAGCATTATATTATTTTATGAATATGTTTTTACAATCCCAAGTCACAAAGTATTGAGTGAGTTACATAGACATACACTTATAATTGTGGAGATAGGAGTATAATGTTTGGCCATGGGCTTGTGTAAATACTAGATATAATACTGCAGAGTTATATTTTTTATCAAAGCTGTTTGACCTAGCGTGGACATGATGCCCCTACATTGACACTGGCTATGAGCACCTTGCTAATTGCGCCATTATTCAGAAATAGACAGACACTTGCGCTTCACCATGTTAGATTCATCAACAATGGAATTAGGACAGGCATGTCAACTTATCAACGTAAAATTATTTTATTAACGGTAGTTGGGCTATAATATGACTTACTTTTTATATAAATGTTTAATATGTATACATAATGCTTTATGCCATTTATCTGAGTTTATAGACATAGTATAATATCAGTTTAAAAACAAATTGATTGTTTAATGCTACTCTCCTATCCACTGAGTTATATCAGAGACTGCAACGCTGCAATTCTAGACTAGGCATTTGTTTGACCTATCATATATCTTCATTCTGTCACACATGTATAATCAGACGTCAGCCTCTTAAGATTTACTTATACTGTATGCTCTAACTGGCTATACGGTCCCCAAGGATACTCCAGAGTAAAGTTATTACATATAAGAACTTGTGCATATTGCTCCGCCACCCCAAACACCCCTCATTTTAAGAGCGGTGCTTACACACTGAAACTCACCCCCCCATAACGTATATTCACTTCTACTATTGTTACAGCTCTTTAAGAGCTATCTACTTGACCATAAGTTAGCTACTATACTAATTGGCCATTTGGCTTAAAAATGAGTCTTCGCTAGGTCAGACACTTATGCTAATATACCAAAAAATTGAGGTTTCATCTGCCTATCTATGTTGAACATTGTGATTGTTGATATATGTTGTCTAATAGTATTTTTTATCTCCTTCTGTTATCAAAAAGGCAATTTATGTCTTATGTTTTATTGTGCAAAACCTCAATAAAAAATCTATTAAAAAAAAAAAATGTGTTAGTGTTGTCTAAATGTATCCAAAAAATGTCAAGCACTACACAGGGGTAGAATATAAAATGGCCTGGAACCTAAACTTACATTAAAATGAAAATATCAAAAATAGAAGGGATATCTTCTAATACTCATAATTTTTAATTTGTATTACAATGTAATCCCAAATTTGAATCGTGATTCTTATTTTAAAATAACAATAAAACGGCTAGATTTAGAGTTTGGCGTTAGCCGTCAAAACCAGCTTTAGGGGCTCCTAACGCTGGTTTTGGGCTACTGCTGGTATTTAGAGTCAGTCAGGAAATGGTCTAATGCTCACTTTGCAGCCGCGGCTTTTCCATACCGCAGATCCCCTTACGTCAATTGCGTATCCTATCTTTTCAATGGGATCTTTCTAACGCCGGTATTTAGAGTCTTGGCTGAAGTGAGCGTTAGAAATCTAACGACAAGACTCCAGCCACAGCAAAAAGCCAGGAGTTAAGAGCTTTCTGGGCTAACGCCGGTTCATAAAGCTCTTAACTACTGTGCTCTAAAGTACACTAACACCCATAAACTACCTATGTACCCCTAAACCGAGGCCCCCCACATCGCCGCCACTCTATTAAATTTTTTTAACCCCTAATCTGCCGACCGCACACCGCCGCCACCTACGTTATCCCTATGTACCCCTAATCTGCTGCCCCTAACACCGCCAACCCCTATATTATATTTATTAACCCCTAATCTGCCACCCCAAATGTCGCCGCCACCTACCTACACTTATTAACCCCTAATCTGCCGACCGTACCTCACCGCTACTATAATAAAGTTATTAACCCCTAATCCGCCTCACTCCCGCCTCAAAAACCCTATAATAAATAGTATTAACCCCTATTCTGCCCTCCCTAACATCACCGACACCTAACTTCAAGTATTAACCCCTAATCTGCCGACCGGACCTCGCCAACACTATAATAAATGTATTAACCCCTAAAGCTAAGTCTAACCCTAACAGTAAGACCCCCCTAAATTAAATATAATTTAAATCTAATGAAATAAATTAACTCTTATTAAATAAATTATTCCTATTTAAATCTAAATACTTACCTGTAAAATAAATCCTAATATAGCTACAATATAAATTATAATTATATTGTAGCTATTTTAGGATTAATATTTATTTTACAGGCAAAATTGTATTTATTTTAACCAGGTACAATAGCTATTAAATAGTTAATAACTATTTAATAGTTACCTAGTTAAAATAATTACAAAATAACTGTAAAATAAATCCTAACCTAAGTTACAATTAAACCTAACACTACACTATCAATAAATTAATTAAATAAAATACCTACAATTATCTACAATTAAACCTAACACTACACTATCAATAAATTAATTACATACAAATACCTACAAATAAATACAATTACATAAACTAACTAAAGTACGAAAAATAAAAAAAGAACTAAGTTACAAAAAATAAAAAAAGAACTAAGTTAAAAAAATAAAAACATATTTACAAACATTATAAAAATATTATAACAATGTTAATCTAATTACACCTACTCTAAGCCCCCTAATAAAATAACAAAGCCCCCAAAATAAAAAAAATGCCCTACCCTATTCTAAAATACAAATAGAAAAGCTCTTTTACCTTACCAGCCCTTAAAAGGGCCTTTTGCGGGGCATGCCCCAAAGAATTCAGCTCTTTTGCCTGTAAAAAAAAACATACAATACCCCCCCCAACATTACAACCCACCACCCACATACCCCTAATCTAACCCAAAGCCCCCTTAAATAAACCTAACACTAAGCCCCTGAAGATCTTCCGACCTTATCTTCACCACGCTGGGTATCACCGATCGGTCCAGGCTCCGGTGTCTTCATCCAAGCCCAAGCGGAGGCTGAAGATGTCCATGATCCAGCGGAAGTCTTGGCCCAAGCGGCGGCTGAAGAGGTCCATCATCGGGCAGAAGTCTTCATCCTATCCGGGCAGAAGAGGAGATCCGGACCGGTAGACATCTTCATCAAAGCGGCATATTCTATCTTCTTCCATCCGACAAGGAGCGGCTCCATCTTCAAGACCTCCGGCGCGGATCCATCCTCTTCTTCCGACGTCCTAACACAGAATGAAGGTTCCTTTAAGGAACGTCATCCAAGATGGTGTCCCTCGAATTCCGATTGGCTGATAGGATTCTATCAGCCAATCGGAATTAAGGTAGGAAAATTCTGATTGGCTGATGGAATCAGCCATTCAGATTCAAGTTCAATCTGATTGGCTGATCCAATCAGCCAATCAGATTGAGCTCGCATTCTATTAGCTGTTCCGAAGAGGATGGATCCGCGCCGGAGGTCTTGAAGATGGAGCCGCTTGTTGTCGGATGGAAGAAGATAGAAGATGCCGCTTGGATGAAGATGTCTACCGGTCCGGATCTCCTCTTCTGCCCGGATAGGATGAAGACTTCTGCCCGATGATGGACCTCTTCAGCTGACGCTTGGGCCAAGACTTCAGCTGGATCATGGACATCTTCAGCTCCCGCTTGGGCTTGGATGAAGACTTCGGAGCCTGGACCGATTGGTGATACCCGGCGTGGTGAAGATAAGGTAGGAAGATCTTCAGGGGCTTAGTGTTAGGTTTATTTAAGGGGGGGTTGGGTTAGATTAGGGGTATGTGGGTGGTGGGTTATAATGTTGGGGGGGGGTATTGTATGTTTTTATTTACAGGCAAAAGAGCTGAATTCTTTGGGGCATGCCCCACAAAAGGCCCTTTTAAGGGCTGGTAAGGTAAAAGAGCTTTTCTATTTGTATTTTAGAATAGGGTAGGGCATTTTTTTATTTTGGGGGGCTTTGTTATTTTATTAGGGGGCTTAGAGTAGGTGTAATTAGCTTAAAATTGTAATATTTTTATAATGTTTGTAAATATTTTTTTTATTTTTTGTAACTTAGTTCTTTTTTTATTTTTTGTACTTTAGTTAGTTTATTTAATTGTATTTATTTGTAGGTATTTGTATGTAATTAATAAATTTATTGATAGTGTAGTGTTAGGTTTAATTGTAGATAATTGTAGGTAGTTTAGTTAATTAATGTATTGATAGTGTAGTGTTAGATTTATTTGTAACTTAGGTTAGGATTTAGTTTACAGGTAATTTTGTAATTATTTTAAATAGGTAGCTATTAAATAGTTATTAACTATTTAATAGCTATTGTACCTAGTTAAAATACATACAAAGTTGCCTGTAAAATAAATATAAATCCTAAAATAGCTACAATATAATTATTAGTTATATTGTAGCTATATTAGGGTTTATTTTACAGGTAAGTATTTAGCTTTAAATAGGATTAATTTATTTAATAAGAGTTAATTTATTTTGTTAGATTTAAATTTTATTTAACTTAGGGGGGTGTTAGGGTTAGGGTTAGACTTAACTTTAGGGGTTAATAACTTTATTAGAGTAGCGGTGAGGTCCGGTCAGCAGACTAGGGGTTAATAATTGTAGGTAGGTAGCAGCGACGTTGGGGGGGCAGATTAGGGGTTAATAAATATAATATAGGGGTCGGCAGTGTTAGGGGCAGCAGATTAGTGGTACATAGGGATAACGTAGGTTGCGGCGGTGTCCGGAGCAGCAGATTAGGGGTTAATAATATAATGCATGGGTCAGCGATAGTGGGGGCGGCAGATTAGGGGTTAATAAGTGTAAGGTTAGGGGTGTTTAGACTCGGGGTTCATGTTAGGGTGTTAGGTGCAAACTTAGGAAGTGTTTCCCCATAGGAAACAATGGGGCTGCGTTAGGAGCTGAACGCTGCTTTTTTGCAGGTGTTAGGTTTTTTTCAGCTCAAACTGCCTCATTGTTTCCTATGGGGGAATCGTGCACGAGCCCGTTTTTTAAGCTGGCCGCGTCCGTAAGCACCGCTGGTATTGAGAGTTGTAGTGGCGGTAAATTATGTTCTACGCTCCTTTTTTGGAGCCTAATGCAGCTTTTCTGTGAACTCTAAATACCAGCGGTATTTAAAAGGTGCGGGGGAAAAAAAGCCAGCGTTAGCTACGCGGGTCGTTACCCACAAAACTCTAAATCTAGCCGAAAGGTAATTAGTGTATCCATATAAATATCGATCAATGTGAATGTATTATGTAATGTTATGTCCAGGTTTGTAAGACAAAGGTAAATTAATATGAGACATACCATGGATACTCTGATTATCTTTCGGCTAGATTTAGAGTTTATATGGATACTCTGTGACGAACCCTGGCTTTAGATTCCAGCACCAACATCAAGATCTGTAAAATATTCAATGAGGATTTGATATCATTAATACAAATCAGGTCATGGAGACAAACAATCTGATTTTTCAATTCTAATTGACAAAGTACAAATTTATTTGTATTCACATGAGATCATTGTTTCCTCAATTAATGTCTAAATAAAGAGATCTTGTATTCTTATTTTCAATCTTTTATGTTGTTGACTGTAGCTTTAATTCATTTTGTGTCTTCTTGCATTCTCAACAATTGATAGAGATAGTTCATTGTTTATTTTGGTCTTGCTAGTATAGCTTTTATAATGTAGAAAATTGTAAATAAGGATACTGTATTCTTCCCATATATACTAATTAACGTATACATTTGACCAACATGTCTAAAGCGATGCCAGTTACAGCAAACACATGTTCACGTGTGTGCGCAATTCTATCTTTCGTGATCATTGCGCAATGATTCCAAGTGGAATTGCGCATCCGTGATTTGACCAACATGTCTAAAGCGATGCCAGTTTCAGCAAACACATGTTGACGTGTGTGCGCAAGTCTATCTTTCGTGATCATTGCGCAATGATTCCAAGTGGAATTACGCATCTGTGATTCAAAATTGATTTGGATATAGTAGTGTGATTAGTATCATTTCTAAAGACTTCAAATCTATTTTCAATTGGGTGTATTACGAGATTACAATTGGATATTTGTTAATATTGAACAATAACAAATAATATTTAGAACTGTGTTATGATTCGATAGTCAATGTATGAAATGGCGGATGATAGGGATTTCACGGATGCGCAATTCCCTTTTCGCTCTGTGACGCATATTCTGTAGAGCACAAGAAACATCATTCCTATTTCATGTGTGACAAATCTCAATTCAGATATCTAAACATCATATGTGTTGTGAGATCCATGTAGGTTGAATATATGACTATATACACATTTCTTAAAAATCAAATAAAATATTAATATATTATATGAAGTCGGATATTTACCTGGTTCAGATTCTCTCTCCTCTTCTCACAGGCCACCAGACGGAGAAGCAGCTGCACTGGCCTCCGGGTCAGGACTTTCTGATCCAGCAGCTGGGAGGGAAGAAGAAGAAGTCGAAGAGCAAGAAGATCAAAATCTGCGGGGGACCCAGAGATCGAGGAGCTCGCATAAAGTCACCTCATAAGGGAGTAGGTAGTATTTCCGTTGGGGCTTAATTTTCTTTCCATCCCTCCGACGGGCTTGTACCCACTCCCTTATGAGGTCGACTTTTTTGTGGAGACGCAACCTCATATCCCCGAACCTCTGCATGATTTGATCCTGGCTCCTCTGGACGCCCAACACCAAATTAACCTCATTGGTGATAGATGCCCAGAGGGCCTTCTTAATGCTCTGCTTCGTCGACAACTTCATGTTCGCAAACAGCTGAGGATAGAAGTCCTCAATGGTGTTGACCAGTGCAGCACTCTCCACCTTGGTGAACCTGGGAGATGTCATGCCTGCTAGTTTGGCAAAAATATATATACTGTGTGTATATATATAAATATATATATATATATATATATATATATATATATATAAACAAAGAGGTATCAGCGCACATCCATTTTCAAAAGCACAACATTTTTTACTGCTGCAAAAAATTGCCTGCATATACATCAAGAGACAACTATCTTTTTTTTAAAAATATTGGGAACTTAGTCACACAATATGGCCATATTCTGCTTAGCCAGCCACCGCTTACAAGGTGCCCCAATTCGACTGGTCCTACTCTAAATCCTTTTGCCACAGAGGGCTGAAACATTCCTGCTTTTACTCTTCATAATAGAATGAGACTCCCTGGCTTTTTATTCACAACTCTTTAACACTGTAATGAGCACACCTGAACTTGGGTGGGGTGCTTAAACCAATATGAGATGGTCAGTCTCCCTGGTAATTTTAAATACAAATACAAAATTTGGTTTTTTAGCACACCTTACAAAAAGTTTAAATCAACATCTGGGAGTGCTGCCAATAGGACCCAGTAATTACACAAACAAAGAGGTATCAGCGCACATCCATTTTCAAAAGCACAACATTTTTTACTGCTGCAAAAAATTGCCTGCATATACATCAAGAGACAACTATCTTTTTTTTAAAAATATTGGGAACTTAGTCACACAATATGGCCATATTCTGCTTAGCCAGCCACCGCTTACAAGGTGCCCCAATTCGACTGGTCCTACTCTAAATCCTTTTGCCACAGAGGGCTGAAACATTCCTGCTTTTACTCTTCATAATAGAATGAGACTCCCTGGCTTTTTATTCACAACTCTTTAACACAAACAAAGAGGTATCAGCGCACATCCATTTTGTAAGGTGTGCTAAAAAAACAAATTTTGTATTTGTATTTAAAATTACCAGGGAGACTGACCATCTCCCATTGGTTTAAGCACCCCACCCAAGTTCAGGTGTGCTCATTACAGTGTTAAAGAGTTGTGAATAAAAAGCCAGGGAGTCTCATTCTATTATGAAGAGTAAAAGCAGGAATGTTTCAGCCCTCTGTGGCAAAAGGATTTAGAGTAGGACCAGTCGAATTGGGGCACCTTGTAAGCGGTGGCTGGCTAAGCAGAATATGGCCATATTGTGTGACTAAGTTCCCAATATTTTTTAAAAAAAGATAGTTGTCTCTTGATGTATATGCAGGCAATTTTTTGCAGCAGTAAAAAATGTTGTGCTTTTGAAAATGGATGTGCGCTGATACCTCTTTGTTTGTGTAATTACTGGGTCCTATTGGCAGCACTCCCAGATGTTGATTTAAACTTTTTGTAAGGTGTGCTAAAAAACCAAATTTTGTATTTGTATTTAAAATTACCAGGGGGACTGACCATCTCCCATTGGTTTAAGCACCCCACCCAAGTTCAGGTGTGCTCATTACAGTGTTAAAGAGTTGTGAATAAAAAGCCAGGGAGTCTCATTCTATTATGAAGAGTAAAAGCAGGAATGTTTCAGCCCTCTGTGGCAAAAGGATTTAGAGTAGGACCAGTTGAATTGGGGCACCTTGTAAGCGGTGGCTGGCTAAGCAGAATATGGCCATATTGTGTGACTAAGTTCCCAATATTTTAAAAAAAAAAGATAGTTGTCTCTTGATGTATATGCAGGCAATTTTTTGCAGCAGTAAAAAATGTTGTGCTTTTGAAAATGGATGTGCGCTGATACCTCTTTGTTTGTGTAATTACTGGGTCCTATTGGCAGCACTCCCAGATGTTGATTTAAACTTTTTGTAAGGTGTGCTAAAAAAACAAATTTTGTATTTGTATATATATATATATATATATATATATATATATATATATATATATATATATATATATATCACACCTAGCAGGCATTAGAGAACTGACAAAGATGGCAACATGTAATGGACTTTTATATGGTGAGGTAAAGATGAGATGCACCATGGGACATGGTATCTGTACATCTGATTGGATAAAATATTTAAATTTTGTTATCATGTCTTGAGACCATAATGACTCAAGTTATGTTTGTGTGATGAACTCGGATTGGTTGTTCCTTAATGTTTCATATTTTAGTAACTTCCATACACATACCTCCTGGGGGTGCTGTTACTACATTTTTCATGTAGATTTATTTGTAACTCATGGAACTGTTATGCAGATATGTGTGACGCAGATGTAATATACGTGATCCATTAAATATTAATTTAATTTTTTTGGGGGGAAAAATAATCCAGTCACATTAGTAAATGTTTTACACATTTAGATGTTTAATATTGATCAGGTTCTTTAATACAAATAAGTTTAATTAATACAAATTTAACATTTTATGTATTTATTGTTTATTAAATACATTTTGTGACTTATTGTGAAGTATTGACATTGCTCTATTAAATGTATTTATAATGCTAATCGATTGTGTGATATTGCGTGACATTAGAATCTAATTTTTAAAGATGCAAATCTCATGTTGCAAGATACGTTTCCCATCTGAAATGCGTAATTTCTGGTTAAAATGATCCGGAGAGAGAATAAATTTTTATACCTTAAAATGTAACTATCAATTTAGATTATTCTTTAAATATCCTTAACAGAAGAATTTGAAATACACATGGTTGAGCCAATCACACAAGGCATCTCTGTGCATCCACCAATCTTCAGCTACTGAGCATATCTAGCTATGGTTGTAAATTAAATAATATCAAAAGAATGAATTAAAATCGATGATAGAATTAAATGTTAATGTTTAAAATTATATTTTATTTATGAATCCAGAAAGAAACACTTTTTAATTACCATCCCTTTCATGAGCTAATATGCCATCTTGAACTTGATCTAAATACATCTGTCTAAACATTGTAAAAATGCATTGTTGTCCACCCACAATTAAGTAGATATTTCCCAGTAATGCTTTGCTGATCATAAACCAATGCACCTCCCTTTCTGAAACTTAGTATAACATGAGAATCAAGCAGATTTGTATTACCTTCTGTAATCTTTGCCCCACTATGAATTAAACATCTTTTAATGGCTGTATTTATCCAGCTTTACCTTAAAGGGACATTAAGCTATATGTTCTTTACTGATTTACATGGATAATACAATGTTAAAACAACGTCATATTTATTTTGATTATCTCATTAGTTTTTTTCAATTGATATTATTGCCTGAAAACCATATCTAGATAGGCTCTGTTGCTGCTGATTGGTGGTTGCACATAGATGCCTTATGTCATTGTCTAACCCATGTGCATTGTTATTTATTTAACAAAGGATATCTAAAGACTGAATATAATTAATTAGATAATAAAAGTATTTTTTTTAAAAAAAAAAGATTTGTATCATCTCTGATTCACTTAATGAAATCTTTTTTGAATGTCCCTTTAAGGACAAAACCATTAGGAATATGTGGCTTTAACAAGTAAACTAAAGGGGAATGAAAATACATCTATGTGATATCTATCCAACAGGTAAGGAGTATAATTGCTAGAAGTTATCTTTTGATATATCTATAGTTAACTGACCCTTCAAATTACTCCACTAGAACTGAAAAGTAATCAATATGGCATACAATAACTAGCTTGGTATAAATATGAAATTAACTTAATTTTCATTTACAGATAATTTAAAACATATTACCTAAACAATAATTAAAGCTGAATAACCGATATTTAGTGTAATAATGTTTTTGGATACCTAAGGAAGATTACAGATATTAGAATGTAAATCTAACATTCAACTACACTGTCACTTTAATGTAAGTTTAAGTCAAACTCTTAAAAGTGAAATGAACAAAGTTGTTCTGTATAAATTAGACTACATATCCTCGTTATAAACATTTGTTGATTTTAACATCTACAAATCACACAATAAAAGCATAGATAGATGTATCTAACTACAATTTAAAATTTTGAAGATACTTGACTTTAACATTATCAGAATAAGCTGTGTTGCTATTTTTCATTCAATAAATTAACCAAAATTAGTATATTTGATATCAGGTATGTGCTTGTCAAATAGATGACTTTAACAGTCAAGGGAGTAATATTTTGTTTAGTTTTCATAATATTAGATGTATATATTTCTTCTTATCTTTCTGTGATAGAGATATGTCTCTAAGAATATGTTTTTATAAAAAAAATAAAGAAAAATATATATTATGAAAATAAATTTATTGACAAGAAAAAATAAAAAAAAAGGTAATTTGTCACAGATGAAACTCTGAAAAAGAAAGAAGAAAAATATTAAACACATTAGTCATTTCCTTAACACGTCTTAAAATATTCATTAAATCTAATAATTGTTAAATCATCTTGTGTCTATGCTCTAATATGTTTTTTTTTCCGTTGATATTAAAAACAGATTCATACATGAAATCAATATCTATCCATAATTTTAAATTAATACAATTATATTGTCTAATCAATCTTAGAATTAAAGGGACACTGAATCCAAATTTTTTCTTTTGTAATTCAGAAAGAGCATGCAATTTTAAGAAACTTTCTAATTTACTCCTATTTTCAATTTTTCTTTGTTCTCTTGCTATCATTATTTGAAAAAGAAGACATCTAAGCTTTTTTTTGGTTTCAGTACTCTGGACAGCACTTTTTTATTAGTGGATGAATTTATCCACCAATCAGCAAGGACAACCCAGGTTGTTCACCAAAAATGGGCCGGTATCTAAACTTACATTCTTGCATTTCAAATAAAGATACCAAGAGAATGAAGAAAATTTGATAATAGGAGTAAATTAGAAACTTGCTTAAAATTTCATGCTCAATCTGAATCACGAAAGAATAATTTTGGTTACAGTGTCCCTTTAAACATTAGCATTTAAAATTAGACAAGAAAATGCACATTGCATTGTAAAAATATATTTATATTGTATGAGGAACATAATTGAATGTAATATTTCATGTCCCTTCAAATAATATACCTCTATATCAACTATAAAATGTATCCCTTTGTCTGATTGGTCAGAATCTGAGTCCTCTCTAGCACAAAGTAGGAGTAATGTATCTAAAATAAACATATTCTAATATAGGACATGTATATATTCCTAATTCTTTTAACATTATTCCTCCTGTATTTCTTAAATAGCATGCATTGTGCAAACTAACCTGGATATATGGTCTTTGAAAGGCAATTAATTATCTTCAAAATAACAGTTTATCTTCATTAGGTGTCTTATTAATCATTTTCAAAATAGAGGATTGTTAAATACCATCTATAAAAAGAAAAATATAAGTGTCTACAATAGGATGCATCCACAGCCTTAGTCCATAAAATTGTTGCCACTTACCATGTGTCTTTGTATGGTTTTCAAGGCCAGCACATTTGAAAGACAATGCCAGACATGATCACATTGGTATTCATCACTTCCAATCTGGGATTCTTCCCTTTCAGTCTGCGATACTTCCCTTATAGTCTTGAATTCTTCACTTTCAGTCTTGAATTCTTCACTTTCAGTCTTTAGATGAAGTCATCTCCCTAATGGCAGAAAAAGTGAAAATAAAATAATTAATAGAAGTGTGTGAATTAGTTCTGCACCCCCCCCATTTCTGAAACTATATCACTAGCTTACTTAGCGTGTGTAGCATCTTGTGTTATGTTCTATCAATCAAGTGTGAAGATGAGTCATACATTGTGCATACCTAACCTCTGATGTGTGACTTTGAATATGACTTATATGAAGCATATAGTCTTGCTAGACTAGAGGATCCCTTTCTAAGTATCCAAAAATCTAGTATTGTGTAAACTAAATACTACTTTTTTAAAATGTATGCCATATGATGGCTGATTGTTCAAAATTCCCACCAGCCACAGTGCATACATTATTTATACTTACAAGCTGATGTTGTCTTTAAAAACCAGGAGGCGAAGTCATTACAGGACCCAATGCCAGAAGCATCACCTATAAGAATCAAAATAAATTGTTATAATCATTTTATAATGAACAATCCTAACATGTTTGCACAATTCTCTCCTCATTTTCCTAGAATTCACACATATTCGCAATGCTCCTATATAACTTCTAGTATTTACCGTCTGAAGTGGCGGTTGAGGATGTTTGCTCTGACATTGAGCCCCTCATCCTGGAATGTCCCCTCTAGAACAGGGTCGTCCTCCTCATCTTGGAGGAGTCGTTGGGGCACCTGGACGACCTGCAGCATCCCAGCCCGCTGTGCAATGTTATGCAGGACGCTGCAGGCTATAACGATCTTCGCCACCTTACTAGGGCTGTATTGGAGGGCTCCTCCAGACCTGTCCAGGTATCTTAGTCTCATTTTGAGGAGCCCAAACATCCTCTCCACTAAAGCCCTAGTCCGCTTGTGCACCCTATTATAGTGCTGCTGGGCCTCGTCGGTGGGGTTACACAACGGCGTAATGAGCCAAGGCCGGCTCATGTAACCAGAATCACCAATAAATAATGAACATAACAAAATGACAAATATTAAAAATTTAGTTCAATTTATTATATTAAAATACAAATAATTTGTGTACCCGAAAATCCCCTAAAATAAACATTTTAATTGAAAAATAATTATATGTTTAAATCGAATTCTCTATCTACACATTTAAGCTAAGACATGCTACATATCTGTTTGGAGCTAAAACTAGACATTTGCGGAAAGAGACAATGATATGGTTAAATTGCATTCTCTATCTGCCCATTTAAGCTAAGACATGCTACATATGCGTATTTCGCATAAAGCAGACTTTTGCTAAAAGAGATAGAAATGGTTAAATTGCATCGTAGAGCTGCCCATTTAAGCTAAGACATGCTACATATCTGTTTGGAGCTAAAACTAGACATTTGCGGAAATAGACAATGACATGGTTAAATTGCATTCTCTATCTGCCCATTTAAGCTAAGACATGCTACATATGCGTATTTTGCATAAAGCAGACTTTTGCTAAAAGAGAAAGAAATGGTTAAATAGCATCCTAGAGCTGCCCATTTAAGCTAAGACTTGCTACATATCTGTTTGGAGCTAAAACTAGACATTTGCGGAAAGAGACAATGACATGGTTAAATTGCATTCTCTATCTGACCATTTAAGCTAAGACATGCTACATATTTGTTTGGAGCTAAAACTAGACATTTGCGGAAAGAGACAATGACATGGTTAAAGCGCATTCTCTATCTGCCCATTTAAGCTAAGACATGCTACATATGCGTATTTCACATAAAGCAGACTTTTGCTAAAAGAGAAAGAAATGGTTAAATTGCATCCTACAGCTGCCCATTTAAGCTAAGACATGCTACATATCTGTTTTGAGCTAAAACTAGAAATTTGCGGAAAGAGACAATGACATGGTTAAATTGCATCCTAGAGCTGCCCATTTAAGCTAAGACATGCTACATATCTGTTCAGAGCTAAAACTAGACATTTGCGGAAAGAGACAATGACATGGTTAAATTGCATTCTCTATCTGACCATTTAAGCTAAGACATGCTACATATCTGTTTGGAGCTAAAACTAGACATTTGCGGAAAGCGACAATGACATGGTTAAAGCGCATTCTCTATCTGACCATTTAAGCTAAGACATGATACATATCTGTTTTGAGCTAAAACTAGACATTTGCTGAAAGACAATTAAATGGTTACATTGCATCTTATAGCTGCACATTTTGCACATTACACAAACAACTGTTTTTTAAGACTAACATTCAACAGGTATGCTCTTGTCTATTCCGACGCAGCATACCTATCATTCAAACCACCAACCTTGAGGCCGTGAGTGCCATAGAAATTAATGGGAGTCTAAAAACACAGAAAGTTTATGTTTGATGCTGCAAGACAGTGAAGCATATTAGATAATAAAAGTAAATTAGGGAGATGTTGCCCTACTTATGAATTATGTTACATCTTTGTCTCTCATTACAAAGCAAGGGGAAAATATTATTGCTCCAAATGTGGTGCACTAGTAGATATAGGGATACAAATTAAATAAATACATTACATAACATAGCAAACTTCCTTTTTTGGATAAATCTATTTGCATTATGTTTAAGGCATCTAATACAAGTCCCAAGCTCCACTTCGCACCAAATTTGACGCAATACTTAAACTCCTAAATGATCCACAAACTGGTAAAGTTTTCCACAACTTCTTATTGGTAAATGCATAATCACGTGATTAATGAAATCAGCCAATCTGATTAAAATATACATTTTATACTATCACTAATGAATCAAATTGCTCTATAATTGAGTCATTGATCACTCATCAGAACTTCTAAGTGCCATTTGTTACATTGTGTATTATACTTTTAAAGTATGTAAATATGAAATTAGTATTAAAGATAAACATTGATGATGACATTAGGCCACACAGTGTAATATTTCTGACATTGATTTTAATAATCAAATTATATTTGATTCAATATAATCTTAAACTGATAGCTCAAAGGGATAGGCTACCTAAATTAGATACAGCAGAAATTAAAATCACATAATTACTGTAATGCTATTTTTAGTGTTTTTCTTCCTTCTCTTGAATTTCATTTTCATTAAGAAATGTCATCTTAAATGCCAGTCCATTTTTTAAGACCTGTGTAGGGGTGGTGTTTCAAACTAGACTGCAATCAGGAAGGGCTACACAGGTGCAGAGAGAAAACTGATTGCAAATAAATACTGTGCATATGATACCCTGATTACATGTTATATTCCAATATCCCACTAAAGAAATAGGGCAAAAAGAAGGGGAATTAAGCACTTCACCTCTAATATTGTATATACTATAAAATATAACTTTTAATAATTTAATAATAAAATCCAAGAAACCCTGGGAGGTCACCCACCACACTTAAAAACAAAGACACAACTACCCAAACAACTAACACTGTATATATTGTCAGCCTCCCTATTTCCTGGCTGGTAACAGCTTACATCGGCATCGGGTAACAGGTTTACGCTTAAAATTGTTTCCAGCATTTAATGACTATAAACCTGAGTTTTAGACCAAATGGAAAAGGGCACTAACTGAGTGCTCAATTAATGGGCTACCTAGCAGAACACAAATTAGAAAAATTAGGAGAAATTACAGAAGAAATCACTAAGTTAAGCAATGATTTGAAACAATATGAAATGAAAGAAGACTTAGTGGCAATTGTCTAACTAATTAACCATGTTGTGCACAAGTACTCACCAATGAGCCACCCAGGGGGAAACTCTCTTTCCTCAAACTGCCGCCACAGGGATGACTGTCTGAGGATGTGGGCATCATGACAAGCCCCGCCGAAATTCGCACACACGTGCATAATCCGCATCCGTGCATCACAAACATACTGCACGTTGAGACTATGGAAATGTTTGTGATTTCGGAAGGGCTTGTCATGTTCTGGAGCACGCAGCGCAATGTGGGTGCAATCTATTGCTCCCAAGACATTGGGCATTCAAGCTATTGCAAAGAATTCCCTCTTCAGGCGCCTCCATCACCATCATTTTGAGGGAATCCTATCTAATGCTTACTGACTCGTACCATGGTATCCAGAAAGTTGTCAAAAACCACAGAGAAGGTGCCCTGAGCAAGCCCATGCAGGTACCCCTCTCCAGATTGAAAACTCCCGGAGGCCAGGACGTGTATGCAACTTAGCATCTTGGTCATACCAGGGATTGCAGTATGGATATGTCTACGTGGCTCCATATGAGGTTTAAGAACATCGTAAAGGCCAATGAGCTGTTTGTGATGGAGCCTATACTTGTCATAAACCTCAAAGTCGCTCATGTTATCCAAGGTGGGTCTCATCCTGTGAACAGGAGGACCTCTAACCAAACGAGCCCTTTGTCTCTCTTGTAGACGCTGAGCCCGCCTGATTCTATTGAACACTACTCGTGCAACAGCACCAGCAGCATCTAACTGAGCATTATCCATATTTACCAAGCTAAGCAGCACAGAGCCAAACAGCAGAGCAAACACACAAGGAGTAACAAGGTATGCAAAAACACAAAAGCTATTTGATACAATGTCGATCACAAGGGATGCTTTGGCCATGTTGTTTTGGGGGATTTATAGTGCAATTAGTCCAATGGTAGTGAGTTCGTAATGATTGCTGATTGTATACACTTGTTTGTATGTGAGCGGCGTGAATGCTTTCAAAGTGGGCGTTTTTTTTTAGGTGTTTTCTGAAATTTTGTTTTCCCCCAATTAATCGCAATGTGAAAGTGTAAAATCTAACACATACAGTGCATCTTCATGATGTTTGTTCATATGCGTAATAAATACTTATTAAACGCAATGTTATAGTAAAAAGCACACGTCCATGATAACATGAATGAAAGTGCATACTTGTGTATAATGTGCATAGAATCTGATCGATCAATGTTGCTTCAATATTTTTAGTAAACGATAAAGTAACAGCTGACATCTATAATATTGTATATATAAGTGATTGGCGAGATGTCAATATTGTACGTATCCCATTAAAATCGCAATAATAATGAAGATCTTCCGGCTGACATCTGTAGTATTGTATATATAAGTGATTTGCGAGATGTCAATATTTTACGCGTCCCATTAAAATCGCAATAATAATGAAGATCTTCCAGCTGACATCTGTAGTATTGTATATATAAGTGATTTGCGAGATGTCAATATTTTACGCGTCCCATTAAAATCCCAATAATAATGAAGATCTTCCGGCTGACATCTCTAGTATTGTATATATAAGTGATTTGCGAGATGTCAATATTTTACGCGTCCCATTAAAATCGCAATGATAATGAAGATCTTCCGGCTGACATCTGTAGTATTGTATATATAAGTGATTTGCGAGATGTCAATATTGTACGCATCCCATTAAAATCGCAATAATAATGATGTTCCAAACTCTCGTTTACGTATATGTTGTATTGTAGTATTGAGTGCTAAACTTCTGAAAGGGGCGGTACAGTCCTAAAGCTGTAATCTGTATGGTTGAAGCTTCTAATGACATTATCATATTAGCAACCTGTCTGTCTAGTTATCAAATCCTCATTTTGTTGTTGTATTTTACTACATTGTTGATCATTAAAATATAAATGTGTGCTTTGTGGTTGCGTGATGCATGTTATGTACATATATACGTATGTATGGTGATTCTCTCCCACATATGCTGACTTATATAAAGCAGTATAGCATTGTTGTTCCTTCCCAAAAAGTGACAGCTGTAATCTGTTTTAATGATATTCTTATTGTATTTAATTCCTAATGGTATATTCTGAGTGAATCGTGATGTTAAAAGGACAGTAAAATCCATATTTTATGTTTCATGATTCATAGTGAGAATCTAATGTGTTTATTTGGCCATAATATCAATGCACATGAATGAGAAAAGTCATGTATGTGCATCCATTAATGATTATGTGTTAAGCCTATAGATATGCTGTTCATGCAAGCATATGAGTTGAATAAATGAAATGCTATAATAGAGGTAAATGAGACGTGTTTCCAATTGTCTACTGTTTGTGAATAATGATGAAATGTTAAAATTATTTTTCTGTCCGTTTAAATCTGATGTAATTTTTCTAACCGATATCGTACTGGTGATTTGCAGTTGATGTAATGTACATTTCTATAACAATTTGATGTTGTAGTGAATTTCACAGAAGTAAAAGCCATAACTCCATAGGGAAATAGTAATTTCTTGATCTATTTGTCATAGCGGTAATAAAGCAAGAAAGAATGAGTTAGTTTCACAATTTTAACGCTGGTATTACGAGTTTTCTTGTCTACGCTTTTTCTGTGCGTTAGGTAAATCTGGCTGTTACGTGCACAAGCACATCTTCCCCATAGAAGTCAATGGAGGAGAAAAATGTGTGTAGAAATAAAATCCAAGATTTGTTTTGAGCGTAAAGTGAGTGACGTCATGTTTTTGTGTGAAAAAGTAGCTAAATCGTGTTAAATTACTAATAAAAATCTTATTTGTGTATGTAATGTGCTGTATATTGTTTGTATGTATTGATTAGTGTATGTATGTGATAATATTAGTAGTTTGATGTAGCTATAGGAGTGTCTGTTCCCGTCTGTCTATGTAAGTCAATGGAAAATGGTTTTCTATGGGGTTTTTTTTAAAATCTCGTAACTTTGATCCGTTCTATTTTGACCTGAAAATATGAAATCTTAAAAATAAATATAGTGTAGTGTTTGTATTAGTGTAAGTGTAGTTTGTGTAATGTTTTTTTTTTATTCGTGGATGTTTTTGTTTGCGGTATATGTTAACTACTGCGTCTGTATTGACGTTAATGATTTGAGCGGAGATGGATATTTTTGTGGCATTACGGAAACTCGTAATACCAGCAGGCGTTAAAAAGCAGCGTTAGGACCGGCCAATGCTGCTTTTTGACCCTAACGCAAAACTCGTAATCTAGGCGAATGTTAATTCAGCACCTTCAGCTTCAGTTCCTCTCACTGTCTGCTTTTGTTTTATGGGTGGAATTACTTGAACATTACTACTAATCATGCTGCTGCTGCTACTAATCATGGTAGTGCTGGGTCCTGCATATATCCTACTCCTGATGCCTTGGGAATTAATGCTACGGCAGATGGTGAAGCTTACCCTGCTGTTGCTCATCTAGAATATTTAGCCGGAGGAGCAGACAATGGCCAACAGTGCTTGTCCCACTTACAAAAGGAAAAGCAGACATGGACTCTGCACAGGTAGTAACAGTACTGGTACTACTGGTGGTGGCAGTGGCAGCCACAAACATGGTACAAAATATTATTTATATCAGGATTTTTTCAATTAGATGAGGGGCACTAGTAATAGTCTCCAAGAAAAAATAAAATATATATATATATATAATGCTGCACTAAAAATGATTAAACTAACTTTAATTAAAAATTATGTGTATTCCACAAAAATGTATGCAGGCCTACCTTTTAGTCACAGTTTATGCTCTTAAAGGAATGCAATAAAGTAAACGCGTAGTTTAAAATAAACTGAAATAAAGTTGAAATGTTTCTGCACACAAAGGGTTAAATTTTATTTAAAATGTATGTGTGCACCCCAAATAAAAGGCAGCAGGCCAACCTATGAGTCACAGGCTATGTACCCACAACAACATAATAAAGTAAATATGCAGAAAGAAAATAGAAATACAAAGAGCACACAAAGGGTGAAATTTTAATTGAAAGTAGTTTTTTCCTTAAATTAAGTCAGCAGCCCTCCTATCTTTCACAGGTTATGCTCCAACAGCAATTTAATTCATTTTTAATAAAGTAAACTTGCAGATTAAAATGAAAAATAAATATGTTTCTGCACACAAAGGGTTAAAGTTTCATTAAAAATGTATATTAAGCCCCCAAAAAAGCAAACAAAAAGCTTGACAAAGTGTGCACAGTAGCAAACAAAGCTTGTAGAGTTAAGGAGAAGCACAGACTGTTTGGATCCAGGTGATCCATAACCGGGACCCAGGAAAACAGGTTGAGCTGACCGCGGCTGTATTTTATGCAAACCATTGATCAGCAAGCTACGACTATGGCAACAGCCGAAACGTGTCAGCTAGCGCTTCTAATGCTGACTTCATTACCACTGTTAATGGCCTGTGTGACAGGCATGTGATTTTATCTTGTGAAGAAATAAAGATAAAGAATTTGACAATTTTACGTATTGTCTCCTGGCTGGTGCTCCTTTCTTTCATCTTGAAGCTACTGCAAACCATTGATCACACTTTTGTAAATGTTTTTAACTGGTATTATTTTATTAAAAGTGTTTTGCTACCTTGCTGTGGGGGTGCCCATTTCTTTTTGATTTGTACTCAGATATCCATAACGGTAGAGCGTATACAAAATGCCTTTGAATACGGCAGCACCCTTAATGGAAGGATTAAAGAAAAAAAACAATTGATTGGCTTATCAGGACTCCAGCTTGAATTACCCTTTGAGCCGACATGTGTATGGTGGAGACTGGTAGCATATAGACATTGCTTATATACTTTTATTCCATCAGGAGCATTATATTGATTGCCTCAGTGTGATCCCTAACAGAAATGGGATTTTGAGTATTGGTATTCTGTTTCAATTGAATTCATAACATTTTTTTTTTCTTTTATTCTTTTTTTTTTATATATATACCTGTTTCAATACTATGGGGCCGTTTATCAAGCTCCGTATGGCTCGCCGGAAACAGATGTTATGAAGCAGCAGTCTAAAGACCACTGCTTGTGCAATGATAAATGCTGACAGTGTATTCTGTCGGCATTTATCAATGTATGGCGGACATGATACGCTACATCGTATCATGTCCGCTCGCACATTAATAAATATATCCCCATGTCACTATTTAACTCTATTCACTTATCCAACAAGCACTGCAATATTGTTTTTAGTGCTTGAAATGAAAAAAAATATCACCTAGATTACGAGTTTTGCGTTAACAGGGGTGCGGTGCTAACGCTTAGTTTATGCTCATTGCTCACCTACAAATAACGCTGGTATTACAGGTTTTTTTCAACCCGGCGTTAGCCTCTAAAAAGTGAGCGAAGAGCAAAATTTATCTCCACATCTCACTGTAATACCAGCACTGCTTACGGTAGAGGTGAGCTGGATAAACGTGCTCATGCACGATTTCCCCATAGGAAACAATGGGACAGAATCGGCTGAAAAAAAAACCTAACAACTGCAAAAAAGCAACGTTCAGCTCCTAACACAGCCCCATTGATTCCTATGGGGAAAGAAAATTTATGTCTACACCTAAAACCCTAACATGAACCCCGAGTCTAAACACCCCTAATCTTACACTTATTAACCCCTAATATGCTGCCCCCGACATGGCCGACACCTGCATTATATTATTAACCCCTAATCTGCTGCTCCGGACACCGCCGCCACCTACATTATATTTATGAACCCCTAATCTTCTGCCCCCAACATCGCCGCCACCTACATTATAGTTATTAACCCCTAATCTGGCCCCCCAACGTCGCCGCAACTATATTAAATGTATTAACCCCTAATCTGCCGCCACCAACGTCGCTGCCACTATAATAAAGTTATTAACCCCTAAACCTAAGTCTAACCCTAACACCCCCCTAACTTAAATATAATTTAAATAAATCTAAATAAAATTACTACAATTAAATAACTGATTCCTATTTAAAACTAAATACTTACCTCTAAAATAAACCCTAAGCTAGCTACAATAAATCTAATAATTACATTGTAGCTAGGTTAGGGTTTATTTTTATTTTACAGGCAACTTTGTATTTATTTTAACTAGGTAGAATAGTTATTAAATAGTTATTAACTATTTAATAACTTCCTAGGTAAAATAAAAACAAATTTACCTGTAAAATAAAACCTAACCTAAATTACAATTACACCTAACACTACACTATAATTAAAATAATTTCCAAAATTAACTACAATTAACTACAATTAAATTAAATAAACTAACACTAAATTACAGAAAATAATAAAATAATTACAAGAATTTAAAACTAATTACACCTAATCTAATCCCCCTAATAAAATAAAAAAGCCCCCCAAAATAATAAAAATCCCTACCCTATACTAAATTACAAATAGCCCTTAAAAGGGCATTTTGCGGGGCATTGCCCCAAAGTAATCAGCTTTATTACCTTTAAAAGAAAATACAATACCCCCAACATTAAAACCCATCACCCCCATACCCAACCCTACTCTAAAACCTACCCAATCCCCCCTTAAAAAAACCTAACACTAACCCCTTGAAGATCACCCTACCTTGAGACGTCTTCACCCAGCCGGGCACAAGTGGTCCTCCAGAGGGGCAGAAGTCTTCATCCGATCCGGGCAGAAGAGGACCTCCAGACGGGCAGAAGTCTTCATCCAAACGGCATCTTCTATCTTCATCCATCCGGAGCAGAGCAGGTCCATCTTCAAGCCAGCCGACGCAGAGCATCCTCTTCTTCCTACAACTCCCGACGAATGAAGGTTCCTTTAAATGACGTCATGCAAGATGGCGTCCCTTGAATTCCGATTGGCTGATAGGATTCTATTAGTCAACCGGAATTAAGGTAGGAAAAATCCTATTGGCTGATTCAATCAGCCAATAGAATTGACCTTGCATTCTATTGGCTGATTGGAACAGCCAATAGAATGTGAGCTCAATCCTATTGGCTGATTGGATCAGCCAATAGGATTGAACTTCAATTCCATTGGCTGATTGGATCTAGGCGTATGTTTCTCTGCACACAAAGGGTTAAATATGAATTATCCAACAAGCGCTGCAATATTGTTTTTATTATTTAAAATGAAAAAAAATATATGTTTCTCTGCACACAAAGGGTTAAATATGAATACAATTTTTTTTTTTTTTGCAGTACCAAAAAGACAAGGAGGCCAGTACAGTTGCATGTTATGGCCCCACAGCAAAAGTATGCATTCAGCTTTTTAATTAAAGTTTAACTGACTGCAATAAAAAGAAATATTTTTTTTTGCACATAACAACTTAATTTTTTTATTTTCACAAAATAAAACAGCAGCAGCAGTCACAAAGCTATGTCCCACTATTATAACTTAAGCTACCACTTTTTAAAACTAAAATAAAAACAAAATGTATTTCCCTGTTCCCTAGAGTAGAAAAAAATAATAAGGCAGTATGTGTGCAGTTTTATGGCACTGCAAGTAAAAGTCTGATTCTGCTCAAATTGTCAGTAAGAAAACAGCACAGCAAGCTCACACAGGCACACACCACTGCATTGGTCATGGGTTGAAGTAAAAATGACTAGAAGATGGTTGATGTTCACTTGACTACCACCTCCCTGTGCTAGGTTAACAGTGTATTGGGCAAATCTGTTTGGTATTTAATGCCTAACTTGCTGGCTCTCACTTCAATTATTTAGTGATGATCTGTCAGAATTGGACAGGGTCAGTTGCACACATTAATGGTTAGACCCCTGCACATCACTGCAAATGAAGGAACTGATTGGTCAAATGATCTGTGGTCCTTCCCCCTCTCCTGTGTTCTCTGCCCTTTTATTTTGGTGTTGAAAGTTTCAAAAGAAAACAAAACGAATGACACTAATAGTCATGAAAACATTTGTTGCAGACCAAATTCTGTCACCTTTTCATTTGTCCACTTTGTATGCCGCCATATTGACAAATGGGCAAATATTTGGACAAATACATATTTGTACGAAAACAAATGGACATGTCTACTACTTATCAACTACATTGTGCAATTAACCCTAACGACAGCTAGTGCTCCTTAGTACCCTCATGAGTACTAACAACGGTTCTGAGCCGTTGCAGAATTTCCCACTCTGGTACTAACGATGGCTCAGAGCCGTCGCTAGCACTCTCCCAACTTAAGTGAGATCTGGGGGCTCCCATCCGCTCCTACCCCGGCGATTGTGCCTGTATAGTGACAATGTTTTGTGTCGTGACATCACACGCAATGATGTGATGATGTCACCGTGCAACTTTATTAACAAAATAACAATGTTAAGTATAGGAAATGGGGGCATTCTGCTAAGAAGCATGTATCTCAGGCATCTAAGCAGCTACAGAATCCCAAGACCTACCGTTGGAAAGGTAATTGCCTAACCTTTCCAACAGTCTACGTCTAAAGAAAAATATTTAAAAAATAAAAATAAAAAAACCCTTAAAAGAGTTAGCACCCAGGTGGGAAAAACCAAACATTTTGTGTCTATAAGTGTTAATAATAACATGCACTTATTTTTTGTAAAAGTTAATTAATTTATCATCAAATCTGTGACTTCTGATAAAACTATAAAAAATGCAGATAGTATAGTATCTGAATAAAAATATGTTTTTTTTTTCAAGTTAGCCACTTTTGATCATTCTCCCTTGTATTATGTAATGCCCTTAATATAATGAAAACAAGGTGACCTTATATGTTCACTTATATGATTT
This sequence comes from Bombina bombina, assembly GCF_027579735.1. Classification (NCBI taxonomy): domain Eukaryota; kingdom Metazoa; phylum Chordata; class Amphibia; order Anura; family Bombinatoridae; genus Bombina; species Bombina bombina. The sequence continues at coordinate 315,784,712 of NC_069501.1, forward strand.
TCTTTTTTAATTTCATCCTTCACCCTGATGTAACTTTTATACTAAGAACCCCCAGATGGAAACACAGTGTTCTGTAATGTGCAATGCATTGCCAGCTGTGTGCTTTTTTAATAAAATAAACATGTATATTTTATGCAACAACATCTTTTCTTATGAATAACTCTGCCAACCTTTTAGAAAACAAAAGAGGGATGGATGGATTACATTATTCATGCTGAAAGCAGTGTTGAAAAATAATGTACTTTTCTTGCTGGACAAACAATTAAAGAGTGCAAACATAGCAGCACAAGACGATGCCAAATAAATTAAGTAACATTGTCTCTCTCTCAATGTTCCTATGTCCTTTGTTAAGAAATATTTTAACATAAGCAATATGTAAAGAACTTTTTACTTTTTTATTAAACTTTTCTCAATGTTGTATTTATTTGTACGCTTAGTACAGCAGAAATAAGTTTAAACAAACCTACATTATCATGAAGTATGTAATTATTTTTTCAAATACCAAACGCACAAACATGAAAACCCCATAATGGGCTTGATTACAAGTCGAGCAGTAATTTTTGCACAGATATATATTTATACGATTATATCTATATAGGAATATTTATTTAAAAATAAATAGAACATATTCTGCAATGTGCAAGAACACTGGAATGTATAATATTTACAGTAAATACACAGTATAACATTTATTAAATATGAATAGTGCATAAATATGATTTTTCATGTTCCCATTTACTCGACGCAAAGGGCTTCAATGCACTTATATTTATGTCTATATATGTATACATTTGTATTTATATATTTAAATCATGTTTAAATATGTCTGTAAATACATAAATACACATATAAATACATATGTACACATATATATGTATGTGCACACACACACATATATATATATATATATATTTATATTTAGACATGTATATGTATGTTCCTATATGTTAAAGCCCTTTGCAGTCCTTTATTGTTTAACAAATCCCAACAAAAAGTAGCGCACTGCAAAGCTCAGGATAAAAATCCAATTTTATTACAAACTTCGTTAAAAACATTCCAGGTAAGTACACACGGATACAATCATAACAGGTAGATGAACAGGAGCACAACGCAGATGCGTTTTGTGCA